>NW_012115599.1:1721392-1787427 GCF_000951035.1 Colobus angolensis palliatus
TCTTTCCTTCCTTCCTTCCTTCCTTCCTTCCTTCCTTCCTTCCTTCCTTCCTTCCTTCCTTCCTTCCTTCCTTTCTTCATCAAACACTGATTGAAAGCCTCTGAGTTAGCACCGTTGTAGGTATTTGGCCTAACAGGGGGATGAGGAAGTCAAAGAAACTGTGTCTTGATGAATGAATAGTTTCATTTTGTCAGGCTGATTTAGGAGAGAGTGGGGTAGGGAAAGGTTTGAGGGAACGGTGAGAAGTTTGAACTGGCCAAACGGGGGAATTGCAGGAAGAGAAGTTGTAATCACACAGTGGAAGACATCATATGTCACATCAAGGACTGTGGCCTTATCTGAAGTCGATTATTAAAAGTTTTTAAGCAGAGACCAACACAATCAAATCTGAAATTAGGAAGGTCACTCTGGTATCATTATGGAGGATGGGCTGGAGAGGGGAAAGGTGAAGGGCAGGCCATCCCATTAGCCAGATGGGCAGGTGCCCCTCTCCTTTTTGGCAGAACTACCTTCCCAACACCAGGCTTCCCCAGCCTCCTTTGCAGCTAGGTTTTCAGCACCATGCCTGAATTGGTCCAAGGAATCAGGGGCTTCCAGGAAAATATTTTCTCCCTGATAAAAAGAGACAATGGAGGAGGAAAATGCCTTCTTTTCTGTGTGTAGACTTTGCCTTGTAAGAATGTGACATTGGGACTCATGGCAGTGGTCTCACACACTTCAGGGAGTGAACTGAGAGAATCACGGTATGCCTGGCCCAGCGCCTGACGTGGCTGGGTGGCTGAGTTGACCAGGCCTGGGGGTGCCACCTCCTGACTGCCTTCTGTGGAAGAGGAGTGGCCAGCATCTACTGAGTGCCTTTCTAACTCTATGAGGTTATTATAAGAAATGAAGGAATCAATACAGGCATTGTTATTTGCACATGTGGAGAGCAGGAAGAGCAGAGAGGATGGACAGTGGGGCCCTGGGAGGCAGCTGGTATTTCAGGGGTGCCCAGGGAGTGGGTCCAGAGCAAGGACTAAGGAGTGGCCAAAGAATCAGTGTTGAGGGACTGGTGGGGGGCAGTGGAGCGGGGAGCTCTAATGGACAGAGAGAGGTCAGGGCAGACAGGCAGAGGCAACTCCAGATAGAGGAGCAGGGCCCTGGTTCTCTTTGCATGAGGCAAGGCCACCTGCCAAGAAAAGAGCTGGGGGAGTGAGATTTTGGTCAGGGAGGGATTGCAGAATTGAAAATTTGCAGAGGGTGCAGTTCCTGGGTACGCCAGGGCCTCTGGCCTCCTCCCCAGTAGAGCAACTTCTCCTTTCCCACTTTTCTTCTGCTCCTGACCGTGTGGGCTTCAGGGGCTCATGGGAGCCAGCCAGCCTGCGGTGTTCTTGGGAGGCAGAGGCCTTTGGGAATGGGGCCCAGAGCTGTTGGGGACATCCAGCAGCACTCGAAAGGCTGCTTCCTCCCGGCAGCCTTCCCAGGTTGCCAGGGAGCTGTGGGTTCCCACACACCTTGCAGCTTGCCCAGCAGCCACTCCCCAGGTGACCTAGTCCTATTTCCCAGCACTTGGGCTTCAGGTCAGCCTTGCTGTTGATTAATGGTAATGGTTTTCATTGCTCATGCTGACCTTGGCACTAATGGAGCAGGCGAGTGTCTGCTCACAAAGGTGGCTTTCTCTCTTAAGACGTGCTCTCTCTCCTGCTCCTCCTTTAGGCTCACTCTGAGCAGAGGTGGGCCTGGGGAACAGTGGGGCCTGAGCAGCCTCCCAGGCGGTTGCTGGAGCCCCTGGGACAGAGTCCTTGAGAGGAGAGTCTGCAGGTAGGTGAGGTATCCTTCCGGGGCTGTGGGCACCCAGAGTCCTGCCTGCCACCTCTGTAGCCCGAGTCCCAGGCTTCTGCAACTGCCCTGGCCCGGGGAGTACAAGAACATGTTTCCCCCAAAGTCCTGGTTGCTCCAACCTCTCAAGGACCTGCCTGGGAGAGGCCATCATGGGGGCAGCCCTGGAGCAAGCCATCTCCTGGGTGGGGCAGGACAGACCATGCAGCTCCCGGGCCGCTGCCCACCTTGCCCCTCATTCTACATTCTGTTTTAAGGGGAGACAAGGCTCTGGGGGCCACATCCCTCTTGTGAGTAGTACTTTGTACAGAAAGAATACACTTGATGGTCCAGGGTAGGCCCTGGAGCCAGACTGCTTGGGTCCTGGGTTCAAATCCTGTTCTGCATGTGCCCGCAGAACAACCATGGGCATGTTTTTCATCTCTCTGAATTTCCCCCTCCATTTGTAAAACAGGGCTAATCGTCAAACCAACGGCATGCAGTTGTTGCAAGGATTTAAATGAGATGATTCATGAGCCAGGCATTGGAAGTCTCCACAGTGGTCAGCTGTGGTCTTTCAGGCCTTGCTGCTCCTGGTGCGGCAGCCCCTGTCTCTGGTCTGTGTGGGCACCACTGCCGCGGGGCTGTCTAGGGAGCAGAGAAAAGACAACACATCCCTGGATGCGCCCCAGTCTGAGAGTGAAATGTGCGTGTGTTCAGGTTGAGCTGATCCGTGAAGCAGACCCTGGAATTCACTGCACTCATCTGCTGAATCCCAAATGGAAACAAATACAAATACACTTTATAAACAAAGAGAGAGTCTTAAAACGAGAACAAACCAATGAGCCGGTCTGAACTGGAACCAAAGCTCTGGGTTTTCTGATGATTTTCTTTCAATCTAAACAGAGCCCCGCCACTCTATTCCCTCTGAGACCTGACTTTCCTCCAGGCTCGGATGCCGGTGGCTGCTGCACCCGCTTCCCCGCAGCCCAGCCACGTGCCGGGTGCTCTCCAGCTTTGGGAGCATCTTCCAGCTGCCAGCGGCTCCTCTTACAGTGCCAGCCGGCAGTGAGGGGAGACAGTGTGTCCTTTGCCTTTTGTGGGGGATGGCATTTAGCAGACACATTCCTCTCGGATCTGGGACACGTGGGTCTGTGGGTGGATGCTGGGGCAAGGCAGGGCGAGACCCCTGAGGACTCCAGTGAAAGGACACTGCGCCCACGTGCAGCTTCACAGTGCATTCCCATGCTCCCACAGCACCCCCCTTGCTCCCATGGCCTTGGGGCAAGAGGCTATCCTGGAGAAGCAGTGACTCCACTCCTGACTCCACTCAGGATCCATTCTCCATTTCTGGGCTTGGCTCTGCACCACCTTTACCACCACCCCCGACCTGCACACGGGATCCAAGGCCCACTCCGCAGCCTGCCCCTCCCTAGCCCAGGGCTCCGGAGGCCTCGTCCCCCACCTTCACTACCTGTGCCACCATGTGTCCCCACCCTCCCTTCATCACCAGCCTGTCACAGCTCAGGCCCGTCTCCTCTAGTGCATGACAATGCAGGAACCTTCTCAGGCATAACTTGCCTGACCACACACATTCACCAGTGCCACTGCGAACCAGGCAGGAACTGGGAATGCAGAGTCAAGTAAGTCCTGGTCCTGTTCTTGGGGTCTTTTGGATGGGCACAGGGACCCACCACTGCTCCTCTTGGCCTCCCAGGCCACCTCCACATTCTGCCAGCTTCTATCCGAAAATAGCTCTGACCACGTGTCTGTCTCCACATCCGCTTCCTATTTTCAGCAGGTGAAAATCAGCTTTCTTGGCAGCATTCAAAGCTCTTCATAATCTTTCTAATTTTATTATTATTATTACCATTTTGAGATGGAGCCTCACTCTGTTGCCCAGGCTAGAGTGGACGCAATCTCGGCTCACTGTAACCTCCACCTCCTGGGTTCAAGCCATTCTTCTGCCTCAGCTTCCAGAGTAGCTGGAATTACAGGCATGCGCTGCTATGCCTGGCTAATTTTTGTATTTTTTGTAGAGACGGGGTTTTGCCATATTATCCAGGCTGGTCTTGAACTCTTGATCTCAGGTGATCTGCCCCACTCAGCCTCCCAAAGCGCTGGGATTACAGATGTGAGCCAATGCACCAGGCCACAATCTTTCTAATTTTCACTTCCAATTCCTGCCTCTCCATATCCTGCCAACCCTTCAAGCTCAGCGCACGCCTTCCTCCGACCATCCAGTCCCGAGCACCCGAAACGGCCGCTGGCACAGGGCACACCTGTGCATGTGCTGCCCGGGAATCTGTTCGTGTGCAGGCCTCAGCCCATGCTTCTGAGAGTAGTCTTCCACCACCAGAGACAGGCAGACTATGGAGCTCTCCCGGTCCCATAGGCTCGGGCCCTTTAAGAACGGGGAGTTGGCTCTGAAACCAGCTGCCTGGATGGTGGTTCTGGCACTTGCTGGCTTTTGAGGAGCCCTGAAGTACACTGGGGGTCACTGAAAGATGAGGGAACTGTCTATCTTGTCTTCACTCCTCCCACAAAGCCCAGAGCACAAGGAGAACGATGTTCCACCTCTAGCCCGCCCCTCAGCGGGCTGTGCCTGCCTGCAGATGACGGGATTCATCCCTGCGGAGATGGGGGATCCTCGGGATGAAGGGAACCTAAAAACAATGTTTTCTTCTTAAAGGAAGGTGTGGGGATGGCGAAAAGATGGACAAGAGATTTCTGGGATGAGATTCCATGCTGGGGCCCCCAACCTGCTGGTAAAGGGACATAGTCCCCTTCCTGTGGGTGCAAACTGGAGAACATGACTGTGAGTCATTTTATTTTCTGAGAAGGTGACAAGCGTGTGGCTCAGTTGAGGTCCTGCTCAGCAGTTCCTGGGATAATCATGATCATGATCATGGCTGATGTGTGCTCTGAGCCAGCCTTCACTTCCCATGAACGGGAAACCTCATGCGTGCACATGGTACTGCACTGAAGTGCTGTCGGGAGGCTGCCTGATGGCAGGCAGATGGAAGGTGGTGCAAGCGGAGGCAACTGGCCCAGGCGTCTCATCTCCACGCCCATCAGGGCTGACCCAAGGGCAACGCTGGCCTTCCATCCTCCCACCGTTTGTCTGACATCCAGGAGCCAGGCCCCATGGGGCCGCCACTCTGCAGCCCCTCTCCCCTGAGGCCTGGCTTGTGCTCATCCTTCTGTCAGCACTCATCAGGGCCAGAACCAATGTGGCTACACAGCATTTGGAGCAGTGCAAAAGAACAATGCATGACTCAGAGTGCCATGTTTTTGTTGTGGGTTCTAATTTTAGGCCATTGTTCCATTCCTCCCTTTGCCTTTCCCAGAATTCAAATGGGAATGGGGTGGGGTAGAGGCAGCTTGCCAAGATGGAGACCAAGGAGGGATGTGGGGGTGGGGACAGCAGGGAGAGAGGTGGGACCCAGGCGCCTGCTGTGGGGGCTGGGTTGGGAGTGGTGGTGAGTTCAGGCCCAGGGCTCTGAAGGAAGAGGACCCTTATGACGAGGGTCCAGACAGCAGCCTGAGGGTCAGAAAACTGGTGCTCTGACCCCTGCAGCCCCTCTGATTACTCAACTGTGTCATTTGAGCTACAGAGAGGCAGTTCTGGAAACCCCATCACTCTGAGTCACTCGGGTTCACAGGCGAATGAAAAGCCCCATGAATCTCGGAGTGGCAGAGGCTGGTCGGTGGGTATGCAAGTGCTGTGTGCACATGCCCCCTGCCTGTGGGTCACACACTCAGTGCTGGAGCCAGGGGTGTAGAGCTGCTCCATGGCCCAGGTTGGCCTGCATCCCATTAGCAGAGTGACCTGCAACTGCCCTGCTCCAGGTGCCCCCCTCGAGCATGAAAGTGGACACCAAGGGTGGGTCAGCATGACCAGAAATCCATCCAGGCACTTCCTCCTTCCTGGGTACTCGGCATCACCATTGATTACGAGCAATGGTTAGAGTGGGCAGAGTGTTGGGTGCGAAGTCCTGATATTATAGGATCTTTGGGGTATTGATTTTCTGGCTGGAAACCTCTATGGACAGTGGCGCCTTTGCCCAAGTTCTTGTCCCGCATCCAGGAAGAATGAGGTATGCAGATAAGTGAAGGGTGAACATGAGGAAGAGGAGATTTATTAAGTATTAGAACAACTCAGAGGACACCCGCAGTGGGTAGCTTCTCTCTGTAGGTAAGTCAGCCTGAGTGTTCAGCTCTCAGCAGAGAGGGTAGCTCCTCTCTGCAGCTGGCTGTCCCATCCTCTCTCTGACCCCTGCCCTGCTCTAACTGAGCCCCAGCCTTTTATGGGCATCAGAGGGGGGAAGTGTGTGCTGATTGGTCCCTGGGAAGCCATGGGCAGGCCCAGGAAAAAGCACTATGAGTTCCCCTCCTGTTTGTAGGACTGGTAGACTGGCCTGAAGATGTGGCTTCACTGGTGACCCACTCCCTTCCACCCAGGAGACTGTCTGCCTCCTGTGACCATCCATGGTGCCCAGGCTGCTGGCACAAAGGGGTACCTGCAGGCCAGTACCCAGCTCTCCTCAGCCTCCCTCAGCTTCCCCTCCCATGCTCCTCAGTGCCCAAAGTCTGAAGGGGACCAAGACAGCAGGAGGCTGGCATGTCAGCACTGCCCGAAGTGTGCGCACACCTGACTGGGCTGTAACTGTGCTGGGCCCACCTGGCTTGGCTGTAACAGCACTTGGCTTAGTGCCAACTCTACTCTGAGACTGGAAGGGGGGCGACAAAAGTGGAGAGAGGCCAGGCAGTGGGAGAAGGCACCTCTGAGCCTGCAAAGGCAAGAAGGGCAAGAGTTCAGGGATGCCTGGGTCTGCAGCTGTGGTATGGACAGCTGTAGCCATGAAGGGGGTGGTGTTCCATGGAGCAGGAGCCCAGGAGGGCAGGGCTCCTGCCTACTCCCAGCTCTGAAGAGTGCAGGGGTGCCCAGGTTGCAGCTGTGGCTTGGGTACACGGCCCAGCCCAGTCCCATCCCAGTGGCCCAGGGTGGTGGGCTGCGGGGGTAGGGGCGGTCCACCTCCTCCCCATGCCCTCCCTTCAGCCACCAGTGTGATGGCAGCAACTGCACCAGATAGCATACTGCTGCCATCACTAATACCTGGGTCTTGGTGCTCACATGTTTCTGGAAGGTTCTTCAGAGCTCACATTTCCCCAGTGCAGAGCATGTTGTGTGATTCATAACTACTTTCAGTCTGACACTTGTGTACATGCACACACATGCACACACACACACACACACACAGGGATAGTGGGTTAAGTTCCTTCCCTGAACTGTGAATAGCAGTTACACAGCCATGGCCCTGCCTGAAAACCAGCTTTGAGCTGGGCTGTGAACCATCTCCTCTCCTCTCTCCTCCCCTCTTTTCCCTTCCTCTTCCCTCCCCTTGCTTTCCTCCTTCATCTGTTCGGAGGTGGTCACTTAGGTGCAACCTCACGAAAGGCACAGGAGTGGAGATCCCTGCATCCCAGCCCATCCTTGGATGGGTTGTGTGCCTGGTGAGTCTCTGGTTCACACTGGGCCTTGGCTTTCCTGGAAGCCTGTCCTTCCCTTCCTCTGTGAATTCCTGGGAGGGCAGAGGGGCTCTGAAGGGTGTACAGGGCCCATTGAGTGTGGCCCTTGGCCCTGGGAGGATTTCCCTGGCAGGAGGACATGTTACCCCACTTCCTTGCCTGACTCAGGCACAAGAGCACAGTAGGCTGGGTGCCCCAGAATCCCATGAGGCCTCAGGGGGCAAGTGTTCTTCTGTCTGCTTCCAGCTGTCCTTCTCTGAGTGCCCCTGCTCTTTACTCCCTCGCTCAGGGATGGTCTGTCATCTGGGACTCCTGGCCGAGGTCCCCAGAACAAGTGTTCTGGGAGGCCTGGGTAGAAGCTGCCAGGCTGGACACCTCCAGGTGGGCTCTCCAGCATGGCAGTCTTAAGGATAGGCACTGGTTGATGGCCCAAGCTGAGCTGGCCATATTCAAGAGGAAGGAATTAGTTTCCACTTGCAACTGGAGAGCTAGCAAAGACTTTCAGGTCACCTTTCATCATTCAGTGTCTTGAGCATATCGCCCTTGCAGAGCATATCGCCCTTGCAGATATGCATATCTTGAGCATATCGCCCTTGCAAGAGCATATTGCCCTTGCAGATATGCTATTACCTTGTAACTTTTTCTGGGTCCTTGATGGCTTTGACTTTCCCAGCTAGGCTGTGCAGTCTCCTAGGGAGGGAGTGGAGGAAGGTCTTAGCCAGGTGCTGCAGGCCACAAGTTATATGCAGAAGATGCTTAACGAAGACAGTAAAAGAGGCTCCCATTGCATAGGTCAGGCATCAGGCTGATGACATGTGCTGTCTATGAGCATTTTCCAGGCACCAGGTTCAATCATGGGACTGTGAGATCTCAGCTCAGGGGCCTTGCCAGGGAGTAGGGATATTGGCCTCAGGGAGTTGAGGTAACAACCACATGGTCAAAGTGCTCATGGCACGTGCTATGTTAATGATGGTGGTTCCCACTCATGGCTCTTGGCTGCCGCAGGTTTGAGGTCAGCAGCCACAGTCAGACTGAAGTGTCTAATTTCCCATCTGCTTCACTAACAGGGAGCTGGATGGCATGAAGTGTCATTGCACAGCCTCCGGGGTCACAATGCCTGTGTTCAAACCCCTGATCCACCCCTTGCTACTATGCAGCCTTGGCAAAGTTACAGGACCTTCCTGAGACTCAGTTTGCTTTTCTTTAGGAACAGGAAGTAGCATGAACCCCATCGTGCTGTTGCAAATTGCAAGAATTAAATAAGATAATAAAGGTTAGCAGCTGTCATTGCTGTTGTCATTGTTACCACTATTGTCCTCAATCATTAGGACCCAACCAGGAGAAGAGGGAACACAGGGAAAAAAGAAAAAATTCCGGAAGGTTAATAATTGCAGAGATACATCAATATTAAAACATACAAAGAGAAAATAATTCATGACAATTTATGCAGGTGCGGTACAAACCAACTTGCAAAACGTTTTCACAAGCGTCTACACCTTATTTAAATGTGTTTTATTTTGACAAAGTCATACATGTACATGGTTTAACAAGTATAACATTTTTATCATTCATTTCTCTTGAATTCCACTTCTCAGAGGCAGCTACTTGGAGTTTTTTGTGACATTAGTGGCCATATTTTTAAATATCATGCTTATATGGACTTTTGTAGTAGGCTTAGGTATTAGTATTGGTCTTCTACTATTAAAAATGAGGTTTTTACTCCATTCCTTTCCCAGAATACAGATGTATTAGTTTTTCTAGCCTTCCAATGGAATGATACTGTCTTTTTGGTTGGATCAATATTTACTCTTGGTATTATAAGTCCATATAATCTATTCATTGCAGCTGAACCATGTAGTGTCCCATGAACACATTTTCTTTCTTGTGCAACTTTTTGTTTCCCCTGGGATTAATAATTATCCATGTTAATTGTTAATTTCTGTAACTTTCATTAATTAATCTCTCTGAAGGAAGTTAAAACTTCTCTCAACAGTTCAGACATACTGTAACTAACATTGACAACCATTTGCCTCCATTTATTCTTGTCAACATCCCTCATCATATGTTGGCAATCCTTGGCTCATATTTAAGAGTGGAGCACTGAAAAACTTAAAACAATGTGCATGGATGAGGCTTTTTGACTATGGTGATGTTCTAGGACGGCCTGGCTGGATAATTCTTTGGGGAACCACTGCATGTCGGTGTCTGTAGGTCTTTTCTCCAGGGATAGTTGGTTTAATCATAGAGGGATTCACAATCTCCCGCTTGGGGGTGGGGGTGATGCACACATGCTGCTGCAGGAGTGTGGAGGCAGAGTTGGGGGAGAGGACTACATTCTCCCCTCACCTAATTGTCCCATTTATAGTCTAGAATTCCCCTCCCCAATCCTTGGTTGCTCCCAGAGCTGCTGAATTCAGAGCTTCTCTGTCTCAATTTCTTTAGAGAGAGGGACTCTAGTCTTCTGTAAGGTTGGAAGAGGGCACTGGGGGGCTGATTATCCCTCATAAAGCCTTTCAATCAAACCTTCTATTTTCAGCCCCACCTGCATTCTCACTTCCAAGGAGTACCTGGTACTTCTTTTCTCTTTTCTTTTCTTTTCTTTTTTTGAGACAGTCTTGCTCTGTTGCCCAGGCTGGAGTGCAATGGCATGACCTCGGCTCACTGAAACCTCCACCTCCTGGGTTCAAGTGATTCTCCTGCCTCAGCCTCCTGAGTAGCTGGGATTACAGGCACCTGCCACCACGCCCAGCTAATTTTTGTGTTTTTAGTAAAGATGGGGTTTCACCATGTTGGTCAGGCTGGTCCCATAGTCTTGACCTCAGGTAATCCACCCGCCTCAGTCTCCCAAAGTGCTGGGATTACAGGCGTGAGCCACACAACCGGCCTACCTGGTACTTCTAATTCTTAGATTTTCAGGGTCTCTGAAGCGCAGTGAACCTATCGTTGGTCTTCCCCAACAATTCATTTGGATTTGAGCTTTCCCCAGTGTCTTGTCAGGTATCATTTGGCTGTCTACTTACCACTTCTTAATATTTTGTGTCTGTTTACTCCTATTCTATTTGTCTTTGTGAGTTTGTGCCTAAAAAATAATTATTAGGCCGGGCTTGGTGGCTCATGCCTGTAATCCCAGCACTTTGGGAGGCTGAGGCGGGCGGATCACCTGAGGTCAGGAGTTCGAGACCAGCCTGACTAACATGGAGAAATCCTGTCTCTACTGAAAATGCAAAATTAGCCGGGCATGGTGGTACATGCCTGTAATTTCAGCTACTCAGGGGGTTGAGGCAGGAGAATCGCTTGAACCTGGGAGGTGGAGGTTGTGGTGAGCCAAGCTCACGCCATTGCACTCCAGCCTGGGCAACAAGAGCAAGACTCAGTCTCAAAATAAATAAATAAATAAATAATTATTTTACTTTTGTAGAAGTGGGACTTTGCAGAAGAGTGGCTCAATCTGCCATGTTTAATTGGAAGTCTTGGGGGAATTATTTAGTCATTTCATAATGAGGCAACTCAAGCTTGCAGAATGTGAACTGTGCAGACACATAAATGAAGGGACTTGCGTCCAGATCTGGCTCTAAAGTTTATGCTGTTTCTCCAACACTATACTTGCTTAACCGCACTGTAATCTCTGCCCCGATAAACATTTAACAGGAGACAATTTTGCATTGTAGGATTTCCTGAAGGTTCAAGGGACTGCATCACATTAAGTATTAGATGTTTTTCTACTCAGTTATGCCCACCACTGAGAGTTTATCAGACCACCCCTTCTCTGTTGCACTCCGTGTCACCATGGTCCTCTTTTGTCTCCACATTTCTCTTCACATTCCAGGTGACCTCATTCTTCCTCTCCCAAGCTGCCCATTAAAACTGTTGTGTGTGAGAGCACAATCTTCTATAGAACAATCAATCTTTCTTCTGTGCTCTTTTCCTACCATGGAAGCAGCAGAAAGGTAGGGAATGGGGAGAAATTGGTTTTGACTCACTGAGAATTCCACTGTATTAGTTAGAAAAATCTTATGGAAAAAAAAAGACTTCAAAACCATGTGACTGAAAACAATTGATTTATTTCATGTAGAGGGAGATGATGGGAGGGGTCTCTGCTCCAGCCAGTCATTCAGGAAACCAGGCTGACGACAACTCTGCCAACTTGAGCGTTCACCTCCCAGGATGTTCCGGTCCTTACCACCTCAGTCAGCTGAGGGAATGTGGAGAGGTGGGTCTTGGGGAACATGGGCCTGGCTCAGCAGTTGTGCATAACACTGCTGCTCACATTCTATAGTGAGACTGGTCATGTGGCCTTGCCTTGTGGAAAGCGGGACTAGTAAGAGCGGTATCAGGCTGGTATTCACCTCCTAGATAAAACTCACTATGGAGGGAAGGGAGACAGCATTTTGATAGATATCTAATAGTTTCTGCTACAACTGTTAAGGCATTTTTAAGAAAAATGGAAATGAACTTCTTAAATGGAATGCTGCCCTCTGGCAGGCAAGGTAGCTCAAACCATCATTGTATTTTTGAAATACCATTTTTTTCTTTATATTTATCCATCCGCCTATTCACCCACCCTTTCTATGTCTGCATTCATTTTTAAAACATAGAAAGGAAACCATCAATCAACCAGAGACTTGCTGGGTAGAACTGGATGCTGTGTTTCTCAATATCTCTGTCCCTGCAAAGTTTTCTCATCCTATCTTTGTGTATCTCCAGTCAAAAAGATTTTGTTGAGTTTTGAGTTTGATATGAGTTCAAGAATATTGAATATTCCTTTTCCCATGGTGTGTGTTCCACCCCCAGCTCTTCTCTTCCTCTCCCCACCTGTGTGCTGATAGACCTCCTTAGAAGGTAAGACTCTTTATGATTTCAGAATCATTAAGATTGGGAGAGGGGTAGCAAGCTTATGTCTTGCATGGGAAGTGAATAGACAGGTTACCTAGGAAACCTATGAAAAGCCCAAGCTTAGAGCAGAGAGTTAGGAAACATAGAGACATTCTTGGTTATACTAGGATTCAGAAAGTAAACTATTTATTCAGAAAAATTGCTTGAGGAAATAAAACTGAGAAGTGAATAAAAATAAGAACTCTGATATGAAAGATGTACTGTAAAAGAAGTTGTGGTGGCTAGGTGCAGTGGCTCATGCCTGTAATCCCAGCACTTTAGGAGGCTGAGGTGGGAAGATTATGAGGTCAGGAGATCGAGACCATCCTAGCTAACAAGGTGAAACCCCATCTCTACTAAAAAATACAAAAAAATTAGCCAGGCATAGTGGTGGGTGCTTGTAGTCCCAGCTACTCGGGAGGTTGAGGCAGGAGAATAGCGTAACCCAGGTGGTGGAGCTTGCAGTGAGTCGAGATCACGCCATTGCACTCCAGTCTGGGTGACAGAGCAAGACTCCATAAAAAAAAGAAAAGAAATTGTGACTACAAACAAAACCGTGAAACTCGGTTAATATATAAATTATTGCTAGTAACATAGTTAAAAATTTAATAAAGAGAGAGAAAAAACTCTTTAGAGAGCTAACCAAGTTAAAAAGAAATTTATAGTAATGACATGGACCAAAAACATCTGTTAATTCCAGTGAAAATCCCCTGTTTAGGTTAAGTCAGGAAGGGAGAGGGATGAGAAGAAAGGGACAGTAAGGGTGAACTGAGACCCATCAGGACAAATGGGAATCTGTGTCACTAACTGTAATAGGCTGGCATCAGCAGCACATGCAACAGGACCAGAATTCTGAGAAGCAGGAGGAGACCCAGTGGGAGTTGAGAGCCTGAGTGCTGCCCACACTGGCAAGGTCAGAAAGCAGATACTCTACAATTTATAAACTGCAATCAGTAGTACCTGGCCCTACACTGACCTTTGATTTTAAAAAGTGACTACTCCTTCACCCCTGCCTTCTAAATGCAATGTAAATTTCCCACAGGGCCAAATCTAACCAGCACCCATATAGGGAAGAGAATTCTGTGAAATGTAGTTCTTCAAGCTTAGATAAGTGGTCACAGTACAATGCCATCTCAATAATTAAATAAGAGAGAATGAAAGCAAAATTCATTCAACAGTTAACACATTTTTAAAAAGTGCAACAAAATAAACCTAATGAAAGCAAAAGGAAAAAAATTAATAATGACAAATGTTGTGGGAATTCAGGGACCCTGAATGAAGGGACCAGCCTTAGCCATGGTAGAGGAACGCAAATTGTGATGATTTCATGGACATTTATCAGTTCTCAAATAATACTTTTATAATTTCTTATGCCTGTCTTTACTTTAATCTCGCAATCCTGTTATCTTTGTAAGCTGAGGTTGCACCTCACCTCAGGACCACTGTGATAATTGTGTTAACTGTACAAATTGATTGTAAAACATGTGTGTTTGAACAATATGAAATCAGTGCACCTTGGAAAAGAACAGAATAAGAGCGATTTTTAGGGAAAAAGGGAAGACAACCGTAAGGTCTGACTGCCTGTGGGGCTGGACAAAAAGAGCCATATTTTTCTTCTCGCAGAGAGCATATAAATGGACGTGCAAGTAGGAGAGATATTGCTAAATTATTTTCCTAGCAAGGAATATTAATATTAATACCCTGGGAAAGGAATACATTGCTGGGGGAAGGTCTATAAAAGGCCACTCTGGGAGTGTCTATCTTATGCAGTTGAGATAAGGACTGACATACACCCTGGTCTCCTGCAGTACCCTCAGGCTTACTAGGGTGGGGAAAAACTCTGCCCTGGTAAATTTGTGGTCAAACTGGTTCTCTGCTCTCGAACCCTCTTTTCTGCTATTTAAGATGTCTATCAAGACAATACGTGCACCACTGAACATAGACCCTTATCAGTAATTCTGTTTTTGCCCTTTGCTTTGTGATGTTTGTTAGACTCTTATTAGTAATTCTGCTTTTTGCCCTTTGAAGCATGTGATCTTTGTACCTACTCCCTGTTCTTACACCCCCTCCCCTTTTGAAACCCTTAATAAAAACTTGCTGGTTTGCGACTCAGGCAGGCATCACAGTCCTACCAATGTGTGATGTCACTCCCAGTGGCCCAGCTGTAAAATTCCTCTCTTTCTACTGTCTCTCTTTATTTCTCAGCCAGCCGACACTTATGGAAAATAGAAAGAGTCTATGTTGAAATATTGGGGTGGGCTCCCCCAATAGACAAAAGCAAAACTTAGCTAGAAAATGAAAAGTCAACATATTTAACAAACCAGTATTTATTTGTGTAAGGGCTAATAAAATAAGAAAACTTTTAGCAGTGCTAATAAGACAAAAAAGAGCACACAAAATATTATGAATGAGAAACAGCATAAAGCTCTAGAAAGAGAAAATTCTAAAGAAAAATACAAAAATAAACAATTGAAAATTGAAATTGAAAACCTCAATTGCAAGAGCATTACAATCTTAAAATAATCAAGGCTAAGTGTAACAAATTGTGTGCAAAACATGTATAGTGAAAATTATAAAATATTGCTGAGATAAATTAGATACAACTGAAATAAACAGAAAAATATACCATGTTCATTAATTAGAGAACTCAATATTAAGATTTAATTGTCCCCCAAATGATCTATAGATTTTAAAACAATCCAAATAAAAATCCCAGCAGGTTTTTTTTGAGATAGGGAGAAAAAGGGGTAGAAGTTGATAAGCTGATCCTAAGATACAAAAGACCTAGAACATCCAAAACAATTTTGTAAAAAAGGATAAAGTTAAAAGACTTAAACTATTTAATTTCATGACTGTAAAACTGCAGTCATTAAGATGGTGTGGGGTTGGTGTGATGATAGACACACAGATCAATGGAACTGATGTGGTCTGTTGACCTTCCACAAAGGTGCCAAGGGTGTCAATGGGGATACTCTTTTCAATACTTAGAACTGGAACAAAGGACATACATATGTAAAAATGTGAACCTTGATCCTCAACTCACACCACAAAAATCTAACATGAAGTAGATCATAGACCTAAATGTAAGAGCTAAAACTATAACGCTTCTAAAAGAAAGCATAAAAGAAAATCTTTGTGACATTTGGTTAGGTAGATTTCTTATGACATAAAAGTACAATGTAAAAGAAAGAATATTAAATTAGAATTCATCAAAATAAAAAGTTTTGCTATTTGAAAGACATAAATGAAAGAGATATGCTATAGACTGGGAAAAATATTTGCAAGTGTATCTGTTATATAAAGAATTCTTACACCTTAATAATAGGAAGGCAAACAACTGAGTTGTTGGGATAAAAATATGTATAAAAAGATTTGAATAAACATTACACCAAAAAACATATATGAATTACAAAAAAAAAGCGCATGAAAAGATGCTCAGGGATATGTAAATCAAAACCACAGTGAGATATCACTATGCACATGGTAGAATGGCTAAAATTAAAAAAGGTAACCATACCAAGTACTATGGTTTGAATGTTTGTGTCCCCTCCAAAATTTGTGTTGAAATTTAATTCCCAATGTAACAGTATTAGGAGGTATGGTGGGCGGGCATGGCGGCTCACGCCTGTAATCCCAGCACTTTGGGAGGCCAAAGGTGAGCGGATCATCTGAGGTCAGGAGTTCGAGACCAGTGTGGCCAACATGGTGAAATCCTGTCTCTACTAAAAACACAAAAAAATTAGCAGGGCATGGTAGCATGTGACTGTAATCCCAGCTACTTGGGAGGCTGAGGCAGGGGAATTGCTTGAACAAGGAAGGTGGAGGTTGCAGTGAGCCGAGATCACGCCACTGCCCTCTAGCCTGGGCAACAGAGTGAGACTTCATCTAAAAAGAAAAAAAAAAAAAAGAGGTATGGCCTTTGGGGAGTGATAGATCATGAGGGCTCTGCCTTCATGAACAGATTAGTGTTCTTATAAAAGGACTAGAGGGAACTAACTAAGGCCTGTTTGCCCTTCTGCCATATGAGGATACAGCATTCAAGGTGTCATCCTGGAAGCAGAAGCCAGGCTCTCACTAGACACCAAATCTGCTGATGCCTTAATCTTGGATGTCCCAGCCTGCAGAACTATGAGAAATACATTTTGATTATTTATATTAATACATGACCCAGTTTCAGGTACTTTGCTGTAGCAGCATGAACAGACTAAAACATCACATAGTGATAAAAATGTGAAACAATGACAACTCCCACATATTGCTTTGAAAAACAGTCCATTTCTTATATAAATTTAGACATATATCCCAGCAATCCCATTTCTGTTTATCTAAGAGAAATGAGCAACATGCCCACAGATAGACTTGTATATACAAAGGTTATACCAGCTTTCTTTGTAGTATTGCTGTAACAACTTACTACAGACTTGGTGGCTTAAAACAACATACATTCACTCTCTTACAGTTCTGGAGGCCAGAGTACAAAAACAGATTCACTGGGCTGAAATCAGGGTGTTGGCGTGGCCATGTTTCTTCTGCAAGCTCCACGAGAGAAGGCATTCCTTGCCTCTTCTGGTTCTGGTGGTCGCTAGCATCTCTCAGCTTGTGGCTGCATCATTCCAGCATCTTCAAATTTCTCTCTGCTTGGTCTTCACATCTGTGTGTATGTCAAACATCCATCTGCCTTCCTCTTATAAGGATATGTGTGATTACATTTGGGGCCCACCTTGATAATCCAGGATAAGCTATCCATCTCAAAATCCTTAATTACATCTGCAAAGGTGCTTTTTCCATGTCAAGTAATATTTACAGGTTCCAGGGATTCATATCTGAATATATTTGGGGTGGGGGGACTCGAACTTAAAATAACCATGTTCACCAACTGGTGAATGGATAAACAAACCTGGTATATTTATACAAGATACTACTACTCAGTAATAAAAAGGGACAAAAAAACTGATACATGCATGGACGAATCTGCAAAACATTATACTTTGCAAAAAATGCCAAATGCAAAAGACAAATTCTGTCTGATTCCATTCATATGAAATTTCAGAAAAGGCATAGCTATATTGATAGAAAGCAACCCAGTAGTTGCTTGGGGCAGAGGTTGGGGGAGGTTACCGGCTGCCTTTGCAGTCAGTAGTTTTGGCATGACTCTGAATACTAAAAAATACTCCATATTCTCAGTGAAGATTACAGGAATGCATTAGTTTGTTAAAATACATCGAACTGTACCTAAAATGGATGAATTTTTAATGTAAATTATACTTCAGTAAGGCTATTTTTAAAAAGAACACTGTAAGATGCATAAATTGGAAAATACAGATGAATTGGTTGCTTTTTAAGAAAAGTATAACTAAAATAGACTCTGAAAAGAACTAGAAAATCTGAATATAGCAAAAATATGAAATAAATTGAGAAGTTTGTGAAGAACTTTGCCACCTGTATCCATCTCCTTCAAACTATGCCATAGGAACAGAAAGTAGATCTATTTGCAAGTGATTTATTTCAAACCCAAGAGAATGTTTATGCAATTTAAATTGCTGTAAGGCATAGATAAAAAAGTAGAAGTTTTCAATTTATTTAATAATTTTTTTAAAGCTAATACAAAAACTTGATGAAACAGCACAAAATGGAAAGCTACCGAATAATATGCTAGTGAATAAGCCATCAATAAAACATGAGCAAATCAAGAGCATTCGTATGTGAAAACAATAACACACTCTATAAAAATAGGGATCATTCCAGAAATGCAAGGTAAGTTTGAGGAAGTAAGAAAAACAGGTAGAGATTAATTAACTTTGGACATTTGCTTCCTCACTCCTCCCTCTCCAAGTCCTCAGGGCAGGTGAGTTATGTTGGGTGGGGTAAGTTGGGGATGGAGAACCTTCTCATAGTGCTCCTTCTTTCTGGGATCCAAAGGGTGTATGAAGCCCAGTACCAAAGAGTTATTTTGTGGGGTGACTATGAGTTTCAGTTCCTAGCCTCTTCACCCTAGGATTCTTCCACCTCCTCAGCTCACTGGAACCCACATAGCCAGGGGTATGACCTTTTCCCAGTTGTGTTAACACAGAAGGCAATATTCCCAGGGAAAAAATGAGTTCAGGTTAAAATAAGACGGATTAGACTCATGGTATTTCAAACAAAAAAATAATGCACAACCAGAGCACAGATTTCTTCAGAGAAAGAAATATTAAAATAGACAAACTACCAATGTAAAACTAGAGTAATAAGCTAAAAGTGATGAGAATATATTAGCAGGGTCAACTGAAGTAATGAGGTTCATAAATTTGAAAGGAAAGTTTTATTTCTCATAAATAGTTACAGCCTGAAGGGAGGCCAGTCCCACAGACTGGAAAGTGTAGCCTCTGGTCAGAAACCAGAAACAAGCGCTTCAAGGGTCAGAAGAATAAGACAGGGATTTATGCTGAATGGGCTGGCCAAATATATATATATATATATATATTCAATAAGCTCTAGGAGGAGTCATGAATATTTATGAGTAGAGAAACCTGTGCATGTGCCATTGAGCTTCATGCCCCTTCATAGGTCACATGTACAAAAAATGGTGGCATTAGCATGCTCCAAGGATAGAGTTTTCAGCCTTTGATGTCAAAAGGTGAAGCAGAGGACATGAAAACCCTCACTGCATTCTCTGTAGACTGGCCAGAACCACTCAGTGGTCTGTGGTCTCTTAGGAAGGAATGCTGGTCAGTTGCGTCAAACTGCAAAAAAGGAGGGGCAGCATCAGTCAGTTGGTTGGTTGATATCAATAGTGAAGTGAGTATTTTAAAAGGGCTGGTTTCTGTTTATACATTAGAGGAAAAAACGTAATGGTAGTTAGCAAGGGAAGAGGGTATAACAAAGCATGTGCAACCTCCCATCCCATCATGTCAGGAACTCAGGTTTCCCTGGGGTCCCCTTGTCCAACGGCAGGGTCTATTTAGTCAGTTGTAGGGGGATTTCACATTTTATTTTTATTTCTCAGCTGTATCTAATATCTTAGAACAAGAACAAGAAAACATAAAGGTGAAGCAGAAATATTAGGTATGAAAAATATAGTGGTTAAAATAAAGAACTGGGCCAGGCATGGTGGCTCATGCCTGTAATCCCAAAGCTTTGGGAGGCTGAGGTGGGAGGATTGCTTGAGCCTAGGAGTTAGAGACCATCCTGGGCAACACAGCAAGGCCCCATGTCTACTAAAAATATAAAAATTAGCCAGGCGTGGTGGCACGTGCCTGTAATCCCAGCTACTCAAGAGCTGAAGCAGGAGAATTGCTTGAACCCGGGAGGCGGAGGTTGCAGTGAGCTGAGATAGCACCATTGCACTCCAGCCTGGGTGACGGAGTGAGACTCCATCTCAAAAAAAAAAAAAAAAAAAAGAAAAGAATAGTTAGGACAAGTAGTAGATTGGAGGTTTCTGGGGTTAAATTAGTAATTTGGAAGGCTAGATTGAAATCATCTCCCTTAGAAAAGAAGAAAAGGACAAATAAATAGAAAAAATATTATTTAAAAAGCAAAGACACATGGAAGAGAAAAATAGAAGTGCTAATATTTAGATAATAGGTGATATGGTTTGGCTCCATGTTCCCACCCAAATTTCATCTCAAACTGTAATCTCCATATGTCAAGGGAGGGACTGGTGGGAGGTGATTGGATCATGGAAGTGGTTTCCTAGTGCTGTTCTTGTAATAGTGAAGGACTTCTCACAAGATCTGATGGTTTAAAAGTGGCTGTTTCCGCTGCTCTCTCTCTTTCCCACTACCATGTAAGATGTGCCTTGCTTTCCTTTCTGCCATGATTGTAAGTTTTCTGAGGCCTCCCCAGTCATGCTGAATTGTGAGACAATTAAACCTTAGTATCTTTATAAATTACCCAGTCTCAGACAGTTCTTTATAGCAGTGTGAAAATGGACTAATACAATAGGAGACCCAGAAAGAGAGAAACAAAAAATGTGGAGGAGGGTATATTTGAAGAAATAATAGTGATAAATTTCACAAAGTGAAGTAGAGGGGAAGGAGGAGGAGAAAGAATGGAAGGAGGAGGAGAAGAAGAAGATTTTAGGTTGAAAGAATCTGTAAAGACTAGGTAGAGAAAACTAAATAGGAATGTGAAATTTGAGACTAGCAAAGTCTAAGAGAAAATTTTAAAAGTTTTCAGAGAGAAAGAGTAGTTCTCACACAAAGGAACAAAAATCAGATTGACTTTCAGAGAGTTTTCAAGAAAGCACTGGATACAGGAAGTCATAAGAATATAATTTTTAAAATATTAGAAGTAAAGAACTTAGTAGAATTTTATATCAAATCAAAACATCAGGATGGGTGTGGTGGCTCATGCCTGTAATCCTAGCACTTTGGGAGGTTGAGACAGGTGGATCACTTGAACTCAGGAGTTTGAGACCAGCTTGGGCAACATGGTGAAACCCCGTCTCTACAAAAAAAAAAAAAAAAAAATACCAGCCAGTCGTGGTGTCACACATCTGTAGTCACAGCTACTCGGGAGGCTGAGGTGAGAGGATGGCTTGAGTCTGGGAGGTAGGTGTTGCAGTGAGCTGAGATTGTGCCACTGCACTTCAGCCTGGGTGACAGAGCCAGACCCTGTCTCAAGAAAAAACAAAAACCAAAAAAAATCATTTAAATATGAGGGCATAATAAAAATATCCTTAATCCCAGAAAGTTTCATAACGTTTGTCATAGAAAGATCCACACCAAAAGCTATTTTGGATGAAGGGTTATACCCAGAGAAAATGCAAACCCAGAATTTCGCTACCATATTGGATGGCACAAATCTAGGTCCTTGCAACGCAAAATGTAGTGTTTGAACCAGCATCAGCATCATTACTATCTGGGAGCTTGTTATAACTGCAAAGTCTTAGGCCCCATCTCAGAATCATGCAGAATCAGTATCTGCCTTTTAAGAAGGGTTATAGGCCCTTTGAACATTTGAGAAGCCATAGTATGGATGATATCAGCATGATTGAGGTTGGAATGTAGGGAAGACTAAGGGAATGTGAAAGTGTGCTAAAATTCTTGTCAAATTAGAGAGGAAATAAAGGATTGAAAAGCAACATTTAAAAATAGGACAACTGAACATTTGAGACAATAGAAACTAGTCCAAATATATATAAATAATTAGAATTAATGTGAATGAATTTAACTTAACAGGTAAAATGCAAAGATTGACAGAATAGAGTTTAAAATACAAATTTATGCTATTTACAAGGCACATTTAAAGCTAAGTACCAGGACAAATTAAAAGTAAAAGGAAGGAAAAAGTTATATCATCAAATACTAATACTAATAGAGAACCCAGTCCAGCCCAGGCATGTGTGGAATTTAGGTACAAGAAGGAGGTGGAGGTGTCATATCAGATCAGCAAAGATGTTAACATAACTAGAAAATAATGGTTATTCATATAGAAGTTGACAAAATTGGAATCCTTTTTTTATATACAGAAATCAACTCAAGATAGATTGTGAACTTATGCATTAATATCCCGAATTTAAAACTCCAGGTATAAAAATGTTTTTGAAAAAAGATACAAAAAGTTTTTCTTGTAAAGGAAAAGATAAATAGATTTGTCTATATTAAAATTAAGAATCTTAGTTGCCTAAAAGACATATAAAAGAAAGTATACAAATAAGCCAGCATAACAGCCAGCTAACAACACAGTGACAGGAGAAAATCCACACTTATCAATACTAACCTTGAATGTAAATGGCCTAAGTGCCCCATTTAAAAGGCACAGAGTGGCAAGCTGGATAAAAAAAGCAATACCCAATGGTATGGTGTCTTCAAGAGACCCATCTCACATGTAATGACACCCATAGGCTCAAAATAAAGGAATGGAGGAAAATCTACAAACCAAATGAAAATCAGAAAAAAGCAGGGATTGCAACCGTAATTTCAGATGAAACAAACTTAAACAAAGATCAAAAAAGACAAAGAAGGGCATTATGTAATGGTAAAGAGTTCAATTCAATGGATCTAACTATCCTAAATATATATGCACCTAACACAGATTCCTAAAGCAAGTTCTTAGAGACTTACAAAGAGACTTAGACTCCCACACAATAATAGTAGGAGACTTCAACATTCCACTGTCAGTATTAGACATATCATTGAGGCAAAAAATTAATAAAGACATTCAGAGCCTGAACTCAACATTGGACTAAATGGATCTTATAGACCTCCACAGAACTCTCCACCCCAAAACAACAGAATATTCATTGTTCTCATCACCACATGGCACATACTCTAAAATTGACCAATCAGATATAAAACAATCCTGAGCAAATGCCAAAGAACCAAAATTGTGCCAAATACACTCTCAGACCATAGCACCATAAAAATAGAAGTCAAGATTTTAAAATTTGTTCAAAACCTTGCAATTACATGGAAATTAAACATCATGCTCCTGAATGATTTTTGGGTAATAACAAAATTAGGGCTAAAGTCAAGAAGTTCTTTGAAATTAATGAGAATGAAGATATAACATACTAGAATCTTTGGGCAATAGGTAAGGCAGTGTTAAGAGGGAAATTCAAAGCACTAAACACCAATATAAAAAAGCTGGAAATATCTCAAATTAACAACCTAACATTACAATGAACAGAATTAGAGAAACAAGAGCAAGCCAAACTCAAAGCTAGCAGAAGACAAGAAATAACCACAATCAGAGGTGAACTAAAGGAAATTGAGACACAAAAAACCATTCAAAAGATCAACGAATCCAGAAGTTAGTCTTTTTGAAAAAATTAATAAGATAGTCTGCTAGCTAGACTAATGAAGAAGAAAAGAGAGAAGATCCAAATAAACACAATTAGAAATGACAAAGATGTTACCACTGACACAAAAGGAATACAAATAACCATCTGAAACTACTATGAACAACTCTGTGCGCACAAACTAGAAAACCGAAAAGAGATGGATAAATACCTGGACACATACACTCTCCCAAGACTGAACCAGGAAGAAATTGATTCCTTGAACAGACAATAACAAGCTTCGAATTTGAATCAGTAATAAATAGCCAACGAACCAAAAGAAACCCAGGACCAGATGAATTCACAGCCAAATTCTACCAGATGTACAAAGAAAAGCTGGTACCATTCCTACTGAATCTACTCCAAAAAATTGAGGAGGGACTCCAATTCATTCTATGAGGTCAGCATTGTCCTGACACCAAAACATGGCAGAGACACAACAACAACAAAAAAGAAAACTTCAGGCCAATATTATTGATAAACTGGCCTCTTGATACCAAAATCCTGAAGAAAATACTTGCAAACTGAATCCAGCAGCACGTCAAAAAGCTAATCTACCATGATCAAGTAGCCTTCATTCCCAGGATGCAAGGTTGATTCAACATATGCAAATCAATAAATGTGATTAATCACATAAACAGAAGTAAAGATAAAAACCACACAATTATCTCAATGGAGGCAGAAAAGGCTTTCAGTAAAATTCAAAATCCTTTCATATTAAAAACTCTCAATAAACTAGGTATAGAAGAAACATACCTCAGAATAATCAGAGCCGTCTATGACAAAACCACAACCGACATCATACTGAATGGGCAAAAGCTGGGAGGGTTCCCCTTGAAAACTGGCACAAGACAAGATGCCCTCTCTCATCACTCCTATTCAACATTGTATTGGAAGTCCTGGCTAGAGCAGTCAGGCAAGATAAAGAAATAAAGCACATCCAAACGGGAATAGAGAAAGTGAAACTATCTATATTTGCAGACAACATGATTCTTTATCTAGAAAAGCCTTAGTCTCAGCTGAAAATCTCCTTCAGCTAATACACAACTTCAGCAAAGCTTCAGGATACAAAATCAATGTACAAAAATCATTAGCATTCCTATATACCAACAACAGCCAACTGAGAGCCAAATCAGGAATACAATCTCATTCACAATTATCACAAAAAGAATGAAATACCTGGGAATAAGTTAACCAGGAGGTGAAAAATCTCTACAATGAAAATTACAGAACACTGCTCAAAGAAATCATACATGACACAAATAAATGGAAAAACATTCCATGCTCATGGATAGGAAGCAATTTACAGATTTAATGGTATTCCTATCAAACTACCAATGACATTCTTCACAGAACTAGAAAAAACTATTTTAAAATTCATATGGAACCAAAAAAGAGCCTGAATAGCCAAGGCAATCCTAAGCAAAACAAACGAAGCTGGAGGCTCGTATCACCCGACTTCAAAATACACTACAAGCCTACAGTAACCAAAGTAGCATGGTACTGGTACAAAACAAGACACATAAACCAATGGAAAAGAGTAGAGAGTCCAGAAATAAGGCAGCACACCTACAACTTTCCAATCTTTGACAAACAAGACAAAAACAAGCAATGGGGAAAGGATTCTCTATTCAATAAATGGTGCTATGATAACTGGCTAGCTATATGCAGAAGATTTAAACTGTACTCCTTTCTTATACTACATATAAAAATAAACTCAAGATGGATTAAAGACTTAAATGTAAAACCCAAAACTATAAAAATTCTGGTAAAAAATCTTGGAAACACCATTCTGGACATAGGAACTGGTGAAGATTTCATGATGAAGACTCCAAAATCAATCACAACAAAAGCAAAAATTGACAGATGGGATTTAATTAAACTAAAGAGCTTCTGCACAACAAAGGAAACTATCAACAGAGTAAACAGGCAACATACAGGATGGGAGAAAATATTTGCAAACTATGCATCTGACAAAAGTCTAATTTCCAGCATCTATATGGAAATTAAACAAATTTACAAGCAAAATCCGAATAACTCCTTTAAAAAGTGAGCAAAGGACATGAACAGACACTTTTCAAAAGACATACATGTGGCCAACAGGTATGTGAAAAAAAGCTCAACATCACTAATCATTACAGAAATGCAAATCAAAACCACAATAAGACACCATCTCACACAAGTCAGCATGGTTATTATTAAGAAGTCAAGAAACAACAGATGCCGGCAAAGTTGCAGAGAAAAGGCAATGCTTGTATACTGTCGGTAGGAGTGTAAATTAGTTCAACCATGTAGAAAGCAGTGTGGTGATTCCTCAAAGAGCTACCATTCAACCCAGTAATCCCATTACTGGGTACAGACCCACAGGAATATAAATTATTCTGCCATAAGGACACATGCACATGAATGTTCATTGCAGCAGTATTCACAATAGCAAAGACATGGAATCAACCTAAATTCCCATCAGTGACAGATTGAGAAAATGTGGTACATATACACTTTGGAATACTATGAAGCCATAAAAAAGAATTAGATCATGTCTTTTGTGGGAACATAGGTGAAACTGGAGGCCATTATCCTTAGCAGACTAATGCAGGAAGAGAAAACCAAATACCGCATATTCTTACTTATAAGAACAAACTAAATAATGAGAATTCATGAACACAATGAGGGCAACAACAGACACTGAGGTGTAGTGAAGGGTGGAGTATGGGATGAGGGAGAGAATCAGAAAAAATAACTACTGGGTACTAGGCCTAGCACCTGGGTGACGAAATAATCTGCACAACAAATCCCAGTGACACAAGTTTACCTATGTAACAGACCTGTACATGTATCTCTGAACCTAAAATAAAAATTAAAATGAATAAAGAAAGAAAGAAAGAAAAGAAAGTATGCAAAGTAGAAACTGAGAGAAGATATTTGCAGTAGCTACAGATAATGGATTTGCATTAAGAATATATAAAGAACTCCTATAGATTAATAACAAAAGCACATACAACCCAATAGAAAATTTCCTGAAACTGTGAACAGACATTTCACGTAAGAGGAAACATATCATCCACAAATAGATGAAGAGATGCTCAGCATCATTAATGATCAGAAAATACAAATTAAGACCACAATGGGATGTTTTTAAATATACATCCAATTGGCAAAAATGAACAAGGCTGACAACACCAAAAGTTGAAGAGGATATGCCACCAAAGGACCTCTTTCTCGTATCTTGCTGGTGGGGATTTAAATGGACACACCTGATGTGGAGAACAGTTTGGTACCACCTCCTAAAGTTTATCCTACCTTTTGAGCTAATCCTACACATATACTCAAGAGAAACTTGCACATGTATAACAGAGGAAACAGGCATAACAATGTTCATAGCAGTGTTCACAATATCAAAAATCTGGCAATTTAAATGCCCATCAGTGGAAGAGTGGATGAGTAAATTGTTATAAATTCATATGATAAAATATTACATAGTAGTCAAAACAAATGAACTAAAATGATATACAACAATATGGATGAATCATAGTAATACAACATTAAGTGAAAAATGTAAGTCTCAAAAGATTCAGCACGATATCACTTTTATGAAGTTAAAATAAAAATATGTACATTTGAATGAATAGATAGATGCAGAAAAACTATACAAAAATAAAATATTTAAGTGATGAATACAGGGATTATGGATGATGATTCATTTGAGTTGAGACAGGCAGGGAAATGGTATGGAGGGAGATCATGTTTAGATGTAGGTTATTGTCAAGGCCCAAGCCTGTTTCAGGTGGTGGTTTCATAGATGCTTTTGTAATCATTAAAGCTAACTAACTAACTAAAACTATCCATTTTAATTACTTACTGCTGTATAACAAGCCACTCCAAGCTGAATGGCTTAAAATAAACTTTGTTATTATTATACCTTATGATTCTCTGGAGTTCAGATAGGGCACAGAGAGGTGTATCTTGTTCCACAATGGCTGGGGTCTCAGTTGGGATGAGTACAACAGCTGGGGCTGAAACATCTGGGGGTTGGTCAGGTGTTGCTCCCTTTCTCTCCATGGGGCTAGCTTAGGCTTTTTCACAACATGGTGGCCTCAGGGTAGTTGGACCTCCTACATGGTGGCTCAGGACTCTAATAGTGACTGCACTGAGAGGACCAGGTAAAAGCTGCAAGTCCTCTTATGACCTAGTCTCAGAAATAAAGGCAAGAGGAGGAATAAACTCTACCTCTCAAAGGATGAAAAACATGTGATACAAGAAAGGGAAGAATTGATGGCACCTGACTTGAAGACAAGATACCACATGGCCTACCCAACTAAATAAATGAATGCATAAAAGCAGGTCACATGTGGACCAATGAGAATGAGTCATAAACCAATGGTTATGATTAATCCAATTCTCTACATCTGAGTTCCATTGAAAGAATGAAAATACAATTCTAAGAAAGAATTTCTTGAGTACTATTATGTTAAAACATATACAATTTTAGTTTTTGTAGGTCAAAAGGTCAAATATAAGCAGTTTTATGCAATTCAACCTAATAGCAATAATTAGAGATATAACATTTAATTTAATTTCTACATGAGAAGACTATATCATAAATAGATAAGTTATCCTCAGATTAATCTGTTGGTTGTACATAATTTCCACAAATTCTCAATGATTTTTTTCAACCTGCCAGAAATGTTCTAATGTTTATGTAAAGATTCAATATAAAAGATGAGTCAACAAAACTATGAAAAAGCAAAGTAATGAAAAGATACTTACCCTTCCAGATAATAAGATATGCAGAATTTTAAAACTATAGTAAATAAAGAGTGTGACACCAACATCAGAACACACAAATGTAAAAGTAGAATTAAATAGAAAGTCCAAACAAAGACAAGTGTTTATAAGGGTTTAGTATAAGGTAAAGATAAGATTTCATTTAAGCAGGGAAAGAGTGGGCTGTCTGGTAAACGGCATATGCATAATTGGATTCTTTTAAAGCAAAAATATGGTTGGATTCTCTTCCCTATTTTTTACAAAAAATAAATTTCAAATAGGAATCCTTTCTACTCTTGCCACTAGAACAAAGCAATAAAGATGCTGATAGGTTTGACTACATAAAAAGTATAAATTCATACTGTGAAAACTATTATGATGAAAAAAGTAAAAGAAAAAAGTAGTGGATTTTTTTTGCAATAAAAATATAGGAGTCAATCTTCTCTATATAAAGTGTTCTTAAAAATCAGTAAGAAATCTATAGCTTAATTGTAAGAACTGGAAAATTACATGAGTAGGCAATTCACAAAACTAACAGCTAACAAATACATTAAATATATTGATATTCAGTAGCAAAAATAAGTGCAAAATGAGATATAGTTTTTCTCCATAACAGATTTGCAAAGCTTAACAGGAATAATATTGCTCAATGCTTGTTGGGATATAGAGAAATCGGCACTTTCATAACTTACTGGTTCAACTATAAATTAGTACAGACTTCCTAGAGGACTATTTGACCATCTCTATCAAAAGTCTTAAAATTGTGCAAGCCCTCTGACACCAGCAGTTCCATTTCTGGGAAGGAATGTAGCCTACGCAAATAATTGGAGTGTTAAACATGATAGATTGAATATGTGGATTTCTCTCTGCCCCTTCCTAAAATCCCACTCGATTGACTAAAGTTAAAAGAGAAGTGTAAAATAACAAGGAGATGACAATGGAATAAAGTTGTCAACACAGCTTCAGAAGTTGAAAAATGGAAGCCTGAGCAGAGAACGGCAAATCAAACACATGTATTTAATTTTGCTCTTTTCCAAAATCTCTCTAAAGCTACAGTAAAGGGATTGTTTTAAAAGGCCTGAATCCACAGTGTGAGGAGCAACCCATTTCTGTTAGCTGGAAAGTCAATAGAAGAGTGGTAATTTACTTGACAAATCTTACAAACCTAAGAACTCACCTGGATTGTATCACAGGACCTTCAAAAGACCCGGGAATTGAAACCTCTTGAAGGAGGTGATGGAAGGAATGTGTGTTGTGTGAACTAAAAAGTATCTGAGATAGGCCTCAATCAGTTTAGAAAGTTTATTTTGCCAAGGTTAAGGACACATGCCTGGCAGGCAGGTCTGTGCCTTCTCCAAAGATGATTTTGAGGGCTTTAGTATTCAAAGGGGAAAGAGTGAATATTGGGTAAAGAGGAAGAAATTTTTAAGAGGTGTGGATAGGTAAGAGACAAACAGTTGAATTCTTTGGAGTCTGATCAGTCTTTCACTGAATACACAATTTACATGTAGGGCAAGGGCTGGGTAGAGAAACAGTCACTTATGTCTAGTTCAGAGAATCTGCATTTTTACATCAGAGGAAGCAATCAGATAGGTATTTGTCTCAGGCCAGCAGAGGGATGACTTAATGTTCTGCCCTTTGTCCTGCACCTGTGAAGATAAGCTGTCCATTTACATCCTGGGACCCATAGGGTTTTCCTAGTTGGCAAATTGTGAGGGAGGTATATAACTTAAAAAAAAGTCTTTGTAGCTATCTTATGTAGAAATAAATAGGAGGCAGGTTTGCCTGACACAGTTCTCAGCTTGACTTTTCCCTTTGCCTTAGTGATTTTGATGTCCTGAGATTTATTTTCCTTTCACAGTTGCTAACATAGAAAGAGTTCTCTGAAAGCTGTTTAAGAGTCAGTTAAAAAAAAAAAAAGGGAATTAGCTCTCTAAGCCCATTCTCCAAATCTGTGCCACTGAGTGCCTGCCCCACCCCTACCCTGGCAGATGGTGAGGTCTGTTGTCTGAAGAGGGCTGTTGGCATTCCTTGACTTGTGGCTATATCGTGCCACACTCTGCCTTTGTGGCCACATTGCCTCCTCCTCTGCTGGGTGTGTAATCTCCCTCTGTGTTATAAGGACAGTTGTGATGGCATTTAGGGCCTGCCCAGAAAATCCAGAATAATCTCCTCATTTCAAAGTCTTGAATGTAATCTCATCTGCAAAGACCCTTTTTCCAAATAAGTTAATGTAAATTTACGGGGATTAAGCTATGAATGTCTTTTGGGGAGTCATTTGTAAAAACCAACCTTACATTTCTGGGATGAACCCCATTTGGTTACGTTGTATTACCCTTTTTAGAGATGCATTACTGGATTCAATTTACTAAATATCTTAAAGGATTTTTTTTTAGGTTTAACATCATGAATAAAGACATTGGTTTGAGATTTTTTGTAGTCTTTGTTAGGTTTATTTTTTATTTTGTTTATCTATTTATTTTGTCTTTACTTGAGGACATAATCCCAGGGAATCTTTGTTAGGTTTAGAGATCATGGCTGTGGTGTCAATTCCTGCTTCATGTGTTTTGAAGAACTAGTCATTCGTTTCATGATTTCTATTGTTTTCTCTGTTCCCTTTTAAAAATGAATTTATACTCTTTATTATTTCCTTTTGTTTTCTTATTTAGAGTTTGACTTGCAACTTTTTTAGTTTCTTAGGTGGATGTTTAAACCATTAATTTATAATCTTTTCCTCCTAATATATAAGCACTTCATGCTACAAATTTCCCTTAGAGCATTGCTTTATCTGTAATCCACCCACTTTGGTTGATTGTGCTTTCCCTTTCATTCAATTCAAAATATGGTTTTATTTAAATTGTGAATTCTTTGAAATATGGAAGGCTGGGTTATTTAGAAATGTGTTGTTTAGTTTCCAAATATTTACAGATTTCCCAGATATCTTTGTGTTATTGATGTCTAGTTTAATTGTGTTGTGATAAGGGAATTTTGCATGATTTCAATACTCTTAAATTTAGGCAGTTTTGTTTTATAACACGGAATATAATCTGTTTTGGTCAATGTTCCATAAACACTTGAAAAGAATGTGTCTTTTGCTATAGACAGATGGTATAATCTGTAGATGTCAAATAAGTCAAGTTGGTTGATAGTGTTGTTCAAGTCTTCTGTATTCCTTTTTTTTTTTTTTTTGTTTAAGAGGCAGGGTCTTGCTCTGTCACTCAGGCTAGAGTACAGTAGTGTGATCATAGCTCACTGCAGCCTTGTTCTTCTGGGCTCAAGCCATCCTCACACCTCAGCCTCCCAAGTAGCTGGGATTAAAAGTGCATACCACCATGCCCGGCTAATTTTTAAATTTTCTGTAGAAATGTTGTCTTGCTATGTTGCCCAAGCTGGTCTCAAATTTGTGGACTCAAGTGATCCTCCTGCCTTGGCCTCCCAAAGTGCTAAGATTAAACAAATAAGCCACCTCACCTAGCCCAGTCTTCTATATTCTTATTGATTTTCTGTCTATCTGCTCTATTGATTACTGGAAGAGGAATGTTGAAATCTCCAATTGTAATAATAAATTTATCTATTTCTTTGTTCTATTGTATGTTTTTACTTCATATATTTTGAATCTCTCCTACTAGTTGCATACACATTCAGGATTGTGATGTCCTCTTGATGAATTTACCACTTTATTCTGTCTTTATCACTGATAATATTGAGTCCAGTATATATTAAAATAGCCTCTCCAGCTGTTTTGTGAATAGTATTTGCACAACATATCTTTTCAATTGTTTTACTTTTAACCTATTTGTGTTTTTATATTAAAAGTGAGTATCTTCTAGAGAATGTATAATTGGTCTTGCTTTAAAAACTCTAATATAAGTCTCTGCCTTTTCATTTGTGTGCTTAAGCCACTAACATTTAATAAAAGTTTCAATATTTTTCAACTTAAACCTATCATCTTGCTATTTATTTTCTTTTTACTTAATCTACTCTTTGCTCCCCCTTTTCCCTTTCCTGCATTCTTTTGAATCATTTTTTAAAATTCTATTTTACCTCCACTATTGACGTATTAGCTATATGACTTTGTTTTATGTTTTAGTTATTGTCTGTGGTTTACTGTAAACATCTTTAACTTATCATAGTTTAATTTAAAGTATCATATCACATATAGTTATACAAACTTTAAAATAGTATACTTCTGTTTCCTCCATCCTTTGTGCTATTTTTATACATTTCCTTTACATATGGGTAAACTGCAAAATATATTATTATTTTTATGTTAAACAGTATACTATCTTCTCAAGAGATTAAAATGTGATTTTTATCCTTTGTAGTGCTCTTTATTCTTTTTGTGGATCCATTTTTCAATCTGGTATTTTTTTTTTTCTGACCATGACATTCCTTTAACTTTTCTTTTCTTTTTCTTTTTCTTTTTTTTTTTTTTGGTTTTTTTTGAGACGGAGTCTAGCTCTGTCGCCCAGGCTGGAGTGCAGTGGTGAGATTTCAGCTCACTGCAAGCTCTGCCTCCCAGGTTCACACCATTCTCCTGTCTCAGCCTTGGGAGTAGATGGGACTCCAGGCACCTGCCACCACACCCAGCTAATTGTTTGTATTTTTAGTAGAGACAGGGTTTCACTGTGTTAGCCAGGATGGTCTTGATCTCCTGACCTCGTGATCCACCTGCCTTGGCCTCCCAAAATGCCGGGATTACAGACGTGAGCCACTGCACCTGGCCTCTTTTCTTTTTCTTTTCCTTTCTTTTCTTTTTGTCTTTTTTTTTTTTTTTTTTAACAATATCTCACTCTTTCACCCAGTCTGGAATGCAGTAGTCCAATCATGGCTCACTGTAAACTTGAATTCCTTGATTCAAGCAATCCTCCCATCTCAGCCTCCCAAGTAGTTGAGTCTACAAGTGCGTGCCACCGTGCCCTGCTAAATTTCTAATGCTTTTGTAGAGATGGAGTCTCACTGTGTTGCTCATGCTAGTCTCAAACTCCTGGGCTCAAGCAGTCTTCCTGCCCCGGCCTCACAAAGTGTTGGGATTAGAGACGTGAGCCACTGCGCCTGGCCCCTTTAACTTTTCTTATAAGCAGGTCTGCTGAAAATGAATCCTCTCAACTTTTGTCTAAAAAATTTCTTCATTTTATTTTACATTTTGAAAACAATACTTATCTGGGTAAAAATTCTAGGTTGACAGATTTTTTTTTTTTTTCTTAATGATGTCTCTCCTTTGTCTTCTGTCTCACACAGCTTCTGACCAGGAGCCAGTAAGCTGGTAAAATAATAGGCACATTTTGCTTGTTTTTCTTCTCTTAGTTGGTCAAGTTCTGTGCTGCTTGCTATCCAATGCTTTATATATTTGTCTGAATTTCTGATTGTGTAAGGTGAAAGGGTAAATCTTGTCGTTGTTACTCCATGTCGGCTAGAAGCTGAGCTCTACTGTTCCGATCATTTTTAAGTTTCTATTATGGTTTCTTTTTTGAACCATTATTTAGAAATGTGTGTCTACACTAATTATATTTTTGTTATTGAGTTCTAATTTAACTGCACTGTAATCAGAGATTGTAGTTTGAAATGATAGCAGTTCTTTGAATTGTGTTAAGGCTTACTTCATGTTCTGGTATGTTGTCAGTTTTTATAAATCATTCATGTGTGTTAAGAAGTATATATATTTTCTGATTGTGGAATGCTGAAATTTAGAAATAGTCATTAAATCAAGCTTCGTCAGTGTATCTTTCAAATCCTATACATCTTTATTGATTTTTATTCTGTTTCAGCCATGAGTAATTGAGTGAGTTGTGTTGAAATTGCTGACTCTTATAGTGGATTTTCCCTTTCCTCCCTGGATCTATCATTTATTCTAATAGGTGCCAACAAGTTTGTAATTATTTTATCTTCCCAGTTCATTAAAACTTTTTCTCATTATGTTGTGACTCTTTTTATCCTTAATAATGTTTTTCATCTCAAAGTTTATTTTATCTTTTATTGATGTAGCTCCCTAGCTATTTTAATTTGTATTTCTTACAACACCTTGTTTTTCATCCTTTAACTTTCAATTTTTCTCTTCATGTTTTATGTGTGTCATTTTACAACATGACATAGATAAATTTTGTAAAAGTTGATTCTGATCATATCCATCATTTAACAGGTGGAGTCTATTTAACTCTAGTGATTATTGACATCTTTAAACCTTGTACTTTCTGTTTTCCCTGTGCTTTTTTTTCTCAGAGTGAATTCTGTTGTTGATTTCTTCATTTTTCTACTACATGCTAACATTGGCATTTTCCCTCAGGGTCACTATTTCTTTCATATTTGTTTATGTTTCACCTCTTCTAGTTTCCTTTTATTTTGAAAAATAAAAGTTTTTGTTCTGATTTTGTTTTGGGTTTTTGTTCTGATTGTTTTTGTTTGCTCTCAGACTTTTTTTAACCTAGAGGTAGATTTTGTTTTTTTTTTTTTTAAATCCCTAGAAATTATGGTTTGGTATGTACCAAGGATAGGGTAAATAGGATTTTGTGGTAATACAAGACAAAATAAAATCTCCTAGCTAACTCTGCCACATAATCCCAATTAGAAGCTATTCATTCTGAGGAATTCTTTATTGATAAATCATGGAAAGAAAAGTAATTATGATCCTCATCAATTAACATATGAAGCTACTAATAAAGACGTTTTGAGGTTTGCAGTTGAATGACTTGGCAGACAAGGTAAATTCAAAGACAAATTAAAGAACACAAGCTCTTTGCTTTATCTACAGTCTTTTATTGTGAGTTATTTTTAAAACTATACCTGGATTGGAAGATGTAATATTGTTAAGATATCAAGACTAGTCAAAGAATCTACAGATTTGATGCAATTCTTCTCAAAATTCTAATAAATTTTTTCCTGAAATAGAAATATCTATTCTAAAATTTATATGGAATCCCAAGGGATCCTAAGTAGCCAAAACAATTTTGAAAAAGAACAAGTTGAAGGTCTCACACTTGCTGATTTCAAAACTTCTCACAAAGCTACAGTAATAAAAATAGTGTGGTATTGGCATAAAGACAGCCATATATACCAACAAAATAGAATAGAGAGCCCAGAAAAAAAAAAAAACCCTTGCATACATAGTCAAATGGTTTCAACAAAGGGCCAACTCTGTTCAATGGGGGAAAGGACAGTGTTTTCAACAAATGGTGCTGGGAAAACTGGATATCTTTACACACAAAAAAAGGAAGATGGATTCCTCTCTTACACTGTATGCACCAATTAATTCAAAATAGATTAAAGACCTAAACATTATAGTGAGAACTATAGAACTCTTAGGAAAAAAATGTATAAAAGCTACATGACTTTCAACTTGGCAGTGCTTGTTTGCATATGACACCAAAAGCATAGACAACAAAATGAAAAATAGATAAACTGGACTCCACCAAAATTAAAAACTTTTTTGTACCAAAGGGCATTATCAACAGAGTGAAAAGGCAACTCATGGAATGGGAGAAAATATTTGCAAAGCATATATCTAATAAGCAATTAATATATAGAATATAAAAAGAATTCTTACAACTTAACAACCAACAAAAACAAAAACTGATTTAAAAGCATACAAAGACTTTAATAGACATTTCTCAAAAAAAAAATTACAAATGGCCAATTAACACATGAAAAATGTTCAATATTACTAATCTTTAGGGAAATGCAAATTAAGACCACCATAAGATACCACTTGCATACCCATTACAATGGCTATTATCTAAATAAACATCCTTAAACAAAACAAACAAAACCCAACAAACAAACAAAGAATAACAGATACTGATGAGGGTGTGGAGAAATTGGAACACTGTGAGAGTGTTTATTTTACATTGGTGAGAATGTAAAATCGTGCAGTTGCTATGGAAAAGAGTATTGTGGTTCCTAAAAAAAAAAAAATTACACATAGGATTAGTATGTAATCTAACAATTCCACTTCTAAGTATGTACTCAGAAGAGAGAAAGCAGAAACTGAAACCGGTATTTGTACACCCATGTTTATAGTATCATTATTCACAATAGCCAATGGGTGGAAGCAACTGAAGTATCTATTAGTAGATTTATGGATAAACTAAATGTGGAATACACATACAATAAAATATTATTCTGCCTTAAAAAGGAAGGAAATTCTGACAATGCTATAATAAGGATTAACCTCGAAGCCATTAAGCTAAGTGAAATAAGCCAGTCACAAAAGGACAAATACTATATGATTACACTTATATGAAGTACCTAGACAAGTCAAATTTATAGAGACAGAAAGTGAGATGGTAGTGGCCAGGGGCTAGGGGAAGGGAGGAATAGACAGACAGTGTGTAATTAGTACAAAGTTTCAGTTTTGGAAGATGAAAAACTTCTGGAATTGGATGGTGGAGATGGTTGCCCAACAATGCAAATGCGCTTAATGCCACTAAACTGGAATGGCTAACATGAATATGTTACGTATATTTTAGAACACACACAAAAAATTCAGTATTCTACATCTGACTGGGAGAAGTTTCTCACTAAAAACAAACAAACAAACAAAAAACCTTAAAAACCACCAAACTATACCCATCCCTATTGCAGACAAATTAAATCAGATTTTGGAGTATCAGTTTTCTTTTTTTTTAAGTTCCACAGCTGATTCTAGTGTAAAGTCATTGCTGGGAATACCTGACCTAAATTACAGATCTCAATGATGAAAGAATAGTTTCCTAAGTTTGTTATTTTCATTTTCCTTATGTTTTGTAAGTATGATTACAAAACTAGAAATTATATTTAAGGCAATTTTTCTAGGGTCTGGCTATATTTTAATGAGAAGGCTCTTTAAAGAATAAATATAGAATTTTATACCCAGCCAAACCTTCAATCAATATTGAGAGTAGAATGAAAGCATTTTCAGACATCTAAATTTTCAAAACTTGTATCTCCCATTTTTTCCCACGAAACTACTGGAGGTTGTGTTCCAACAAAATAAAAGAATAAACTAAGAAAATATTGACAGGGGAGCCAGGAAGTAAGATGCCAACACAAGATAAAAGCAAAATGAATCCCTAAGATGTTAGTGAAAGAAGTACAAGAAGAACTCTGCTTTGGAGTGTCAGAGAGACAGAACAGATGGGAGCAGCAGCTATGTTAAGGAAATCTAAGAAACAATGGAAGATATTCACCTTATTTAGAGAGGTTTTATGGTTCTGTCAGAAAGCCTGGGGAGAATTAACAATAAGTATTGAGCAAACTAGGCAAATAAAATCAAGGCCGTTATTGACTCCAGGAGGAACTAAACATTGTATAGGAAAGCGAATGTAATCATAGTATACTACCTGACTCAGATTTGGAAATGTTATAATTCAAATCTATTAGAAGACCAAGGAGAGGGGAAATGTTTGTGTGTAGCAATATAAGAACGCTCCCTTTTTAATCTTCCATAGTAGTAAGTCAGTAAATGGTGTTTAAATTTGATTAATCAAGAAAGCAGAATATAAACAAATTATTTAGATATATGCAGTTAAATACTAGAAAAATTGCTAAAGAAATTGCAAGAGCCTCAGGGAAGCAGAGGAAATGGGTCAGGATACTGTTGATTTTCATCATAATTTTTTTGACTTTTAGACTTCTAAAATTATGTTTAGAACATTCTTCTGGTTGAAGAAATGTTTTAAAGTATACAAGGACATAAAGATATAGTATGAGAATGTTCATTACAACATTGATTATAGCAATGGAAAAATTACTGTCTACTTGGGGCGATAATTTGAGTGTATATTTAACATGCAGTCGTTCTGCAAGTGAAAATAACACTTTAAGAAGACAATAGAAGGCCATTCTTGGCCAAATGGATTATTGACTCACGTTGGGGCAGGAGTTCAGAGGAGGGAGACAGCCTTCTAGCTGGGACGGGCTAGAGGGAGGAGATGAAGATTGTACTTGGCTGGTAAGATTAGGTTTAGGGGGCTCTGAAGCTGGGCTCTGAGAGGGGCAGGAGTCTGGAGTCAGGGAACAGTGGGCAAATTTGTCTGGCAGGCAGGGAGCAGGAATGGTGGGGAGAAGAAGCAATTCAACTGGGAAGGGCGTTAGGGCTATGCTAGAGAAAAACAAGGGCTTTTCATGGCCTTTGTAACTACTTCCAATGTGCAGCCAAATGTTATCCGTCAGACCCTTCTGCCATGTGCTGTGTGTTGGTGGTGGCGGTGATAGGGATCTCAAGAAACATCTATATGGTCTTTCCCTGTACCTTTTCAGATAGAAACATATTGGTTTGAGGTGGCCAGTAGCCAAGACTAGGCTGAGTGTAGCTGGAGTACTAGGGATTAGGGGTGAGTCTGAGGACAGGTTTAGCAGTGAGTCTGTGGCCAGGGTTAAAGTTCAGTCTGAGGCCAGGTTTAGGGTTCAGTCTGTGATCAGGGTTGGGGTTTGTCTATTCACACTGGTTTCTGATTGGACCCCCTTTTTTCTGTGTCAATAAATGTTGCTTAAGCGCACAAATGAATAGCAAAGTTTGGCCAGCTAAGTCTTCTTAAAGCCCTTCAGCCCCTGCCTTTCTTGGTCCCTTCTTTCTCAGCATCCTTTTTCCCTCTTACCACACCACACACACAGGAATCGTTCTAGACCTCCCCAGACCCAGGCTTCCCTGAGTCTCAAATCACCACCTTACTCCATTCTTAGTAGTGGGGGTCTGAGCCCTCAATCAATGGGTGCCTGGACTGTGAGGAAGGTGTTGCATGGTAGGAAGAGGTGATAAGGAGGCCACAGTCCCCTGCAAGACTCTCCATCACCCTGCTCACCTCACACCAACCAGTGGCCAGCACCTTTCCTCTCCTCATCCACGCTGGAATGGCTGCCTTACTCAGCACCCAGGAATCCTGGCCCACACAATGCCTGGGCACTTTCGAGGCTGGTTACTGAAACTTTAATCCCAGCTTTCCTTTCGTTTCTGACCCCCCCCCCGCCCCTGCAGCTTCCATGGACTCAGCTGGGCCACTCCCTTTCCCTGTCACCAGCAGGCACCTGAGTCAAGCTTTGAAAAAGTACTCCTCATCCAGCCAAGCTCAGCCAGCCGGTGCAGGAGTGTACCTTGGCTAGGTCAGTGTGTGTGTACGTGTGTGTGTGTGCATGTTGGGGTGGGTATGATGGTGAGGCCATGGGACAGGACAAAGTCTCCTCATCACTGCCATCTTCCTGGGTGCATGGCTGCCTGGCAAATGCTCCTCGGCTGCTTTCCAGTTTGGCCGCCTTCCTCCTGGCCTTCGTGTCCCAACATGTGGGAGTTTCAGGAGTGGCTTTGAGGATGCAGAGCCCAGCCTGGCTGGGAAGCAGCTGGGGAGGGAGAGGCCCACTCCCCTGCTGCCCTCTGCCTCTCTCAGCTTTTGCTGGTCTTCCTCTGTCCCTCTCTGCCCTCTTTGATGCTTGTCTCTCTGGGTCCCTGCCTGTCTCCACAGGCACTTCTCCTCCTCCTTCTCTGGCCCTGTTTCTGTCTGTCTCTGTCACTGTCTTGCTCCCTCTCCAAGTCTCTGCTTCTGTCCCTACCCAGTCTCCATCCCATGTCTTGTTTCTTCTCTCTTGTTCCATTTGCATCTCTTGCTTGCGGAGTTCACTCCATCATCACAGACTAGAAGAACAATCTCCTCCCCAATTACTTTTACAAAGTCATTGGTGATGATAATAATTTGAGGGAGGGACCCTTCCCTCAACCTCCCCCCACCCAGTTATCTCTGTATAGGCAATTTTATCACTGAGTCACTCCTTGGAGCAAAGGCAATTCAAAACCACAGAACGTTCGCTGAGCTCCTAACCGGTGGGTGCCAGCAGCATGCTGGGTGCTGGGAATGTGTGAGTAAGACAGGTCTGCATCCTCCAACAGTTTACAATGGAGTGGGGGGTGGGCAAGAACATAAATGCTGAAAATGTGAAAAGCAATACAGGATGAAAGAGACTGTTCAAGGTAAGTACTGAGACTGATGGTAGGTAGCTGAATATCTCCGCTGTTTTGGGGACTGAGGAGTTGTCAAGGGTGGCAGGAGCTGGAAAATCATTAGGACGTTTGTGAGAGGAGGACCAGCGGTTAAGAGATGGGTGGGATTTGTAGATGACGTGAGTGCCTGTGGGGTGTAGCCATTCCAGGCTGGGGAAACAGTGTGGGCAGCAGTTGGAGGTGGGAATGTCAAGGGCGCTATGAGGTTAACTTGCTGGGACCTTGGGGTTGGTGTTTGTGAACAAAAGGGAAAAGGTTGCGAAGCCATTTGGGTGCAGATGGTGGACTTGGGATTGACCTCTTGGGCAGGAGGGAGCCACCGTGGCTTCTTGAGCATGGGAACGATGGGTTACAAGTGAGGTATTGGGAAGCAACTCGGGACTAGAGTGTATCCTGCTTCCTCACCTGACACCCAAGGGCCAGAAGACTTGGACCAGGGACATTATCCCTGTCCATGAAGGCAGCTGTGCAGATGCTGGCTCCCACTGGGGACCAAACTCAAGGCCACAGCATCATTCTGCAGTGGGAGGCCTGTGGAGATGCTCAAGGGTTTCAGGGAAACCAGGACTTGAAGTGGTTGTGTCACCCTGTGTTTCAAACCTTGGATGGCTCCTCTTGGACCTGGATAAAGCTGAGAATCTGCGCTGAGGTCTGTAGGTCCTGCATGCCAGTTCCATCTGCAGGTCCATGGCAGATGGATGCGGGTCCAGGAGGAGCTTGTGTCCTGCTATGTTTCCATCACTGGGGTCTTCTCAGCGGGTTTGACCACCTCTCCATCACTTCTATACCGCCTACTCCTTCCCATCCTTGGGGGCTGTGCTGAGGGCTTCCCCAGGGAGGCCTTTGATGCTCACTGCAGATGAGGCTGGTGCTGCCTCTGTGTCACACTTAGGGAGTCCTGGCTGCCGGGCAGATACCTTTAGGTGGAGTGCTTGGCTTCTAATAGGCGACTGTAAAGCACTGAAAGTATAAAATATAACATTAGTGAGGAATGTGGCTGCTAATCCCAGTGTCTCTTGAGTCAGGGAAGGAGCTGGGGAGGGGACAGTCCTCTTTCCATCCCCAGGACGTCTGCCCCTTCAGAGTCTCCACCCACTGGGAAGGCTCAGAGGCCTCCTTTCCGGAAAGCTTCCTGAGCAGTGACCCAGCCTGGTTGCTTCCATCTCTCAGGACTAGGTGGAGAGATAACCCATCTGAGGCCAGGAGACCTGGGCTCTGATTTCCAGAATGGCTGTGAGGCCAGGAAAAGCTACTTCTTGTATCTGAACATCCATGGGAACAAGCAACTGAAGGCCCACCTCAGAGTAGCTTAAGCAAGATGGGATTGTCACCTCACATAGCAGAGTCCATGCTCAGGGTGGTTCCAGGGCAGATGAATCTGTAGGCTGACAGTCCCTCAACTCTCAGGGGCCTGGGAGCTTTCCATCCTTCCTCTGTCTAACACAGCAGTTGGCTGTGTCTCCCTCAGGGTGGCCAATGATAAAATGACATCTGGTAAACAAGTGGGGTAGTTCTCTCTCCCCTCAATCATAAGAAAACTTTCCCTCACCCCCCTAGGTCCTGTTGGCCATACTCAGGCAAGGAGATAGATGACTGTGTCATCAGCTTACAGCACTGGCTCACAGAAGAAAGCTGCGGGCATGTTGTGACTGTCGGAGTGATGGCATTTGGAGAGGTTTGGGGAGGGTGTAGGGAAAGTTTGAATGTCCTGCATTGCATAGAATAATTTGTCCCTTCTGTGACCTTTAATGTCATGTCAGTCATTCATGATGGTGAGAAACCTGTTTTTTAAGATCCAGGCGTCGGTCCTAACTCCACTTTATAGAAGCGGCCTTGCCCAATGTTTACCAGGTACAGTGGGAGAAAATACTCCATGGTTTTCTTTGGAACTTGACTGAGAGCCTCCTGCCACTTCTGAAGGTCCCAAAGTGTTGGCAGTGCTGCTTCCTGGGGTGTGAGTGGCTGCAGCGCCACGGGAGGTCTGCATTGCCACCGGCATGGTGCAGCCTGGGCTGTGGTCCCGCTTGATCGTCTGCACTCCAAAACATGTTTATCTCATTAGAAATTACTCTTCTTATATTTCTCCTTTATGTTAAAGGCATTGTGTTGATGCTTCCCTTTGAAATCATATTATCTATGGATTTCATTTCAGGATAGTAAAGAGGATAGCTCAAAATATTTGCTATCAAAGGTGGATTGGGTTTGGGAAGGTGGCAAGCCACCGACCTCAGCCAATAGAGAGACCCTGCAGCTGAGTGGGGGCGTCCTTCTCAAGTACCGGGGGTGGTGAGCTTCAGGTAAAACTGGAGTTCCCAGCAACGGAGAAGGGGGCAGGTTGGAATGTCTGCAGCGCAGCCTCCAATGCATCTTCGACACTTACCCCACGAGGGCCTCAGTTTGCTCATCTGTGAAAAAGGTTGATAATCTCAGTTTTAGTACCTCCTCCCTGGGAGACTCTGGTGAAGGTACCTGTGGAAGTGCCTGGAATGGGTAAACTGCTGATCAAATGCGATGCCCCTGGGGTCCTGTGTACTTTAACTGTCTTTAATGATCCCTTTTCCTGCCTTTGGGAACCTATAGCCTGAGAATCCTGTATTTTAACCCAGTTTCATTAACCTCATTACATCAAATAGAAGTGCAGTTACCACAGCATCTCACAACTCCACCAAAGTGTAATGTTTCTTAACCCACTTTCCCGGGAGGCCAGCACACCGCGCTGGGAGTCCCTCCTAGGGTACGCTGCCTGCTGGAAGGCCCCATGTCCAACAGAAAGGAGACAAATGGGGATGGTGCCATTTCAGGGATCAAGAAAAATGAAGACTCCTGGCTGCTGCTGCCAGGAGTCTACCTGGCTCCAAAGATTCAACTTACTGCTGCCTGGAATTTCATCCCTAGAGATTTGGACTCTGGTTTTAAGCTTCTTCTATGAGGAAGTAGCATGGTAGGGATGCGGAGTCTGCAGTCCACACGCCCACAGCCCTTTGACAATGCCACAGCTTGCTTGAATTGGTGGGGTTGGGGGACGGTTAGTCTCATCCTGTTCTGAAATCATATTGTGGTTCAGAGTGAGGTCGGCTGCCTCATTTAAAGCCATGCATGGATTTAAATGCCAGAGTCATGTATTCAACTATTCTGTGCCTCAGTTTCCTTATCTGGAAACTGAGAAATAACACATCACTGGATTAAAAGACACTATGTAAATAAAGCTTTAGAATTGTGTCTGGCACATAGCTTAGTCTCAGTATGATTTAGCCTTTAACTGACTCTTAGTTGCTGACACATGAGGCTCTAGGGCTGGGAGCAGCACACTGGGGTACCCCGATCTGCCAGGCCCAGTAGCTGCAGTCCTAGGGATCATGACTCACAGGTACTCTGGGGGAGCCACCTAAGAACCTCTGCCTCCCCTCCCAGGCTGGGGTGGCTGGACCAATGGAATGACCTCAGCCAGGAGGAATGAGGGGCACGGAGTCTCCAGGCCCCTGCCTACCCCTGGAGCATCCGCAGCCCTGGCTGCACTCACTCCCTAGCAGGTGACCACAGCCAACAGGACCCCAGGGGTCACCCTGGTGACTTACTGTGGTCTCTTGATCCAGACCTTGTTCATAGGACCTCCCAGCCTCTTCCTTCTGCAACCCACTGCTTAAAAGTTGATCCCAGCCCCATTACCCTTGACCTATAGCTGAGACCTCAAGCTGGCCTCTGACTAATGCATGACCCTGATCTTTGGCTGACCTCTGACCCTGGCCATGAACTGGCTTTGATTCAGACAGAGTCCCAATTCTGGCATTGGCTGGGCTCTGGCCCTGGCTACAGATGAACTCATTGCACAGACATGTAAGATGCTCAGGGGGTTTCTGGGCTTATCTCCTCTCAGCACCGCATCTCCCTCCCTTCAGATCTCCTGGCTCCAGGCTGAACTGCTCCACCTGCCAGGCAGCCTGGCTCCCTGAAGGTGGGGAGCGCCTGTCTGCCCTCCTTGCTGGGAGAGGCCCACATGGAGAGGAGGCCTCAGCCTTAGAGAAGATACAGGTGGATTCTGTTATCCCTTTAGTCCACTTCTCAGCGATGCTCACTAAGGAGGATACTTCCTCCAGCCCCTGCTGGCTCCAGTTCCCAGATGAAAGGGACCCCCCCTCCAACCCCCACTACCACTGTTGCCCTGCCATTAACCACTTTCCCAGGGGCTTTCTAAGAGCAGCAACGAAGTTCCCCAGCTAGACTAAGCTTCTGTAGAACAGAACATGGCAGTCAGACTGGGAGAGCACTATGATCAGGGCTTGTGTCTCAGTCACCCACTGTGGGGGCCCAAGGAGGGGCTAAGAGCAACTTGGGTGCTGCAGTTGAGCACACTTGGACCCCAACCTTGGCTCCACTATTTACTAGCTGTGTGTCTTTGGGCCAATCTCTGAACCTCTCTGAACTCGATTTCCTCACCTGTGAAACGGGGCCAGTGGCATTACTTATTGCAGAATGATGAGGATTGAATGGGCTACACTCTGGGAAGCCCCGAGCACGCCTGGCACTTGTAAGTGCTCGGTAGATGTCAGTGGTCAGGGATAGTCTGTCCCTAGCACATCAGTGGTTCCACAGGGCAGGGCAGCTCAGTGAGGCTGAGGTCTTCACCCCTGCAGAAGCGGGTTTTCTCACTGAAAAGGGTCAGAAGGCAATGTCCAAGTTAGCCTCCCCTGCCCGCCCTTGCTCCTTGTAGCTTCTCAGGGACTCTGGGCCTGCAGGGCTCAGCCCAACCTCTCCACAGAGCTCTTCTCTGTCCTTCACTGTAAGAAAGCCTCTCCTCCCCAGCCTTACCTACATATGTCTACCCGTCCTTCCTGGGTCGCCTGACCCAGCCCACCCCCTACAGGAAGCTTCTGAGGGTGACGTCTGCCAGGGCCTGGCTCTTGAAGGCTAAGTCACAAAAGCCAGGGCTGATCCTCCACTGTGGATGGCCTTGCTGTGATCCCTGGCTGCCTGGTTCTCCTGAGACAGTGAGGATCAAGGCCCAGCCTGCCCCGGCACCATGGACCCTAGGGCGGGGCTAGGGTGAGACGTGTTTCCTGAACCTGAGCCACCAGGCCGGGGGCATCTCCGTTGCACTCATTGCCCAAGCAGGTACTCAAACTGCCCTCAGAAGGGTTTGGTTTCTTTTCCTCTCTTTTCAATTAATTAAATCAATTAAGTCATTTTGAGTCACTCCTGTTAGCCACTTGGGGCTTTCTCCTTAGCGAGGCCTGATTCATTAAGGCAGCAGGACAGATGCCAAGGTCAGCCATGACGTCATGATCCAGGGGCACACTTCCTGTGGGCGGAGAGGAGAGCCACACAGGCACCCAGGGCGTGCCCCAGGACTGACCTCTGGGGAGGGACCCAGAGAGTAAGGATATGGGTCCCCGTGGGGTCACTTGGCCAAAGCAAATCATGAACTTAGGCTGCCACCCATGTTTTCAGTCAGCCTCAAGCATTCTTCAAGGGTCTCTTTGATGCCAGGTGCTGGGGGAGGATGAAAAGATGGTTCAGTGCCTCCTGGAGATGCCCTTTTTATTTGATTGATTTCAAAAGTAGTGTGTCATTTTAATGGCAGAAACTGCAATTACTTTTGCACCAACCTGTACCTTAGTTGCTAGGAGCCCAGATAGAAAGTTAACCCTTAACCACATGATCTGTGTTTGCCCCTGTGTTTGGCATATTAGAGTCTTTCTTTCTCCTCTTGAATTTTTGTGTATTATCGTTTTTTGTTAGTAGCAGCATTATATGTTTGTATTTTATGGTAAGCTACTTCATGTCCCCTTTGGAAGTAGGTAGGGTATAAATCATAAATCAATTAATGGGGCCTGGAGAAACTCATAGACCATCAAGGGGGACTCATGCAAACATCCTATGCCTTTCTCCCTTGGATGGAGAAAACCTCAAGTGACAGGTGTGAAAATGTGAGGCTTCCGGGGCCTGAAGACCTGGAAACAAATTGCAGCTGCAATCTTCAATTGAGGAGAAAGGGAGTAGGGGCCTGGGTTCAGACAGCAGCTTTCTGTGGAAGGAAACTGGCTGGGGTTTAAGGTCTCAAGGCCTGACTGTTGGTCCCAGCTCTACCTCTCTCTGGCAGTGGGACCCTGGGAAGATTCTCTTGCCCCTTGGGCCTCTGTTTATCTAAGTGTTAAATGGATTTGATGAGAAGCCTGACCTTGGCTCTTATGGGGCTGCTTTGAGGCTCCCTTGAGCCAAAAGGTGGATTTAGCAATTTCTCTGGTCAGAGCTGGTTTGCTCACTAATCTTGCTGCTCAAAGAAGAAACTGGGAGAGTTTGCTCAGGCTGGGAAGGCCACCTACTCTCGGCTTCTAGAAGAGAAATCTATTATACAAATTACTGTCCCCCGACCCCAGGGAGACCCACTACCCATCTGGGGCTCCATGCTCTCTGGCCACTGCCTCCCCACTGGCCTGGGTTCCTCTATGTCACACTCCCAGCATCCAAGGGTGACTGAGCATGTGAGTCAGGGCTGGCTCTGACTTCCTTGAAGCAGGGTCCTGCTTCTTAGCATGAGTGCCCTCCCTAGGCTCTGGGCAAGAAAAGCCTGCCGAGTGAGCTGAGAGAAGCTTTCCGGGCACATCTCCTGACCTGGAAAGGGACTCAGTGGGCCGCGACACACCTGCCTCCTAGTGATGCTCTGCAGATGGCATCATGGTCACAGTCAATGTTTATTGAGCACATGTTAATCCACACACCAGCCCCATGAGTCAAATACCATTATTAACTTAATTTTACAAATAAGCGAACTGAGGCATGAAGAGATTATGTCACACAGTTAGGAAATGGCAGGTTGCCAAAGTTCTCTTTCCCATTACAGTCTACTGATGCCTATTCACTCAGTCACACTGTAAGTATTGATTGAGAGCATACTATGTGCTGGATGCTAAGGATCCTTCGAAGAACAAGCCAGACAAAAAGCTCTGCCCTCCTGGTGCTAACATTCTAGAGGGAAGAGAGAGACAATAAACAGCAAACATGACAGACGCATGACAGAGTATGTTAGAAGGTCATATGAGGTTTGGGGAAAACAAAGGAGAGTCAAATGGATCAGGGCTGCTGCCAGGGAAGGGTGTTGCAATGGAAGTGTGGCGGCCAAGGAGAGCCTTGGTTCAGCCAAGACTTGAAGCAGGTCAGGGAGGGAGCATGCGGCTGCCTGGGAGAAAGACATGCATGGGCCTTGAGAGAGAAGCTGAAGACAGCAAAGTTTGCTTTCGGCCGGAGCGGAGGGAGAAGGGCCTGAGAACTGAGAGGTAATGAAAGACAGAGCATGCAGGGCCCTGTTAGCCATTGTAAGGCCTTTCGAGTTTTTTCCAAAACTGAGTTGGTTTTATTGCAAGAATAGAATGGTTCACTGCCCTCGAGGCTTTGGCTTTTACTCTGAAGCTTCTGTGGAGTTTGGGCCCCAAGGGACCAGACCTGACTTGAGGTTTAGAAGGATCCCTCTGACTGCAGCAGGGAATGCTGATGGTGGGGGGCAAAGCGTGGGGCAGAGTGACCTGGAGGAGGCTTCCTTGATGGTCCAGAGGACCACAGGACCTGGACCAGTGAGGGAGGAGAGGTGCAATGAGCATCAGTGGGATTCTGACTCTGATCAGCTTTGAAGGTGGCACCAGAGTATTTGCTGCTGGATTGGCTGTGGGGTAGGAGAGAAAGAGAGTCCAAATTTTGGGCCTGAACAACTGGACGGATGGAGCTGCCTTTTACTGGGATACAGGGTGAAGGAGGTTCTTTTGTGGCATTTGGGGATGATCGGAGTTTGATATTGAGCATGCAGGGTTTGAGCTGCCTGGTGTGCATTCTAGGCAGAGTTCTAGGGACAGCAGCTGGCCATGCCCGTGGGAGGTGCAGGAAGAGAGAGGTCCCAGCCGAGGACCTCACTGGGGTCACACTCCTGTCAGAGCAGGATGGACTCTAAGGGTTTGCCAAGGAAGCAGAGCAGCAAGCGGTCAGGCCACACAGCTGGCAAATGGCAGGGCTGGGGCTGCAACCCTGGGCTGTTCCCAGGTGCTCCTGTCTCCTGCAGCCACTGCCTCCCATCCACAGCCATGTCAGGAGGAGCAGCTGGGGCTGAGTCCACCACCCCCTTTACCAGAGGAGGAAACTAGGCCTACGTGATTGCCTGGGCGCACACTGAGGACAAGCAGCAGAGCTGGAACCCGGGCCTCCCTGACTTGGGGTTCAGAGATTATGCATGACAAGATAGCACTCGTGAAGGCGCCCCGACAGGTCTGGAATGTGGGAGTGATGTGGTGGTGCTGATTATTGTGCCCCATTGGCTGGCCAGGGGCGCATTTTGGCAAGATTGCCCTCTTACCCAGTGAGGGCTAGGGACCGGCTCATGTTCTTCCTGCTGGGAGAGGCCCAGGCCCCTGGGTGGGGGCCCCACACTCAGTCCCTGCCTTCCTGATTCATCCCAGCTCTCTTGGAGGCCTGAGTCACTTTTTTTCCAGGTGAGAGCTGCATGTTTGGCAAATTCCTGGATTCCAGGGGAAGATATAGGAAGTCCCGGCCAGGGTTGGTCCTATGCACAGGTAAGGCAGGCAGCAACCCACACCTGCCCCCAATCCCTGCCCTGGCCTGGAATTCACTCACTTGTCTATCTCTCCATGGGGCCAGCCATTTCTGAGTAACGATCACCATTCTGATATTCAGTATTTTGCAGTTTGCCAAACACCTTCAAATACAGGTAGTTCGACTGAGACTCAGAGAAGGGAAAGGCTATTTCAAGAGTGCCCAGCTGGGAAACAGGGATCCAGGGTGCAGCCCCAGGCTTGTCCGATACAGGAGCTCTTCCATTTACAGTCACGACTGTCCCCACATCTGGTTGCCATTTTCAACTCTTTGCCCCAATTCTCTGAGCTAGGGAAGGAAGCTGTGACCTTCGAGAAGTTTGTTGATTCCCCTTGCACTGTGGGTAACAGGAGAAGGAAGAGGCATGGACACTGAAGAACAGCCTTGAGGACAACTGCGCAGCCAGGTCTGGAGAGTGACTGTGGGAGAAACCTTGAGTGGGTTGAGTGCCCAGCAGCAGCTCCGTGGAGGCTATCACAAGAATATCAGAGAAGTGAGGCAGGTAGGAGGCGTTCTGGACAGGGAAGCAGCCAGCAGCATGGGATGAACTTGTTTTCAGGGGCCAAGAACATAAGGTATGTGTATGGGTGGGCAGGAGGGTCGGGTTGCAGAAGTTTCCGAATGCTTATGGAATGTTTGGGACAGTACTGGTGAGGGGCCCAGGGCTGCTCCCTCTTCCCTCAGGAAGCCTTCCTGCGCTAACTCCTCTGGTTCCTCAGCCCTGGTTGGCTCCTCTTCCCCAGGCACAGCCTGTACTTGGAGACTTCCTGGGGCATGTCCTCTCTCCCAGGGAACAGGGCATGGGGCCTCTCGCAGGATACCTACCTTACTGATAGAGATCGTGGGAAGTTAGGAAGCCAGAGTCTTTCTCAAGAAGGATCAGGGCTTGGAAGGAGGGCCAACCCCACAGACAGGCAGACTGTGTATTCCTCGAGGTGTGTGCAGAAGTCTTCTCGCCAAAGAGCCCCTGATTGCATGTTACGGTGCCGAGTTCCAGCAGAGCTGATTCACACTTGCGGACAGGGCACATCCCCTGTGAATTTCCTTGATTCACAGATGAATTTCCTTGAAAGGGTATTGCTGCACCCATCACTGTAAATGGCACCAGCAAATAGTTTCTTCCTTGGGTAGGGGGTTGCAGGAAGCGGGAGTAGAGAAGGGGGTGATTGGAGAACCTCAAGGGAAGGTGGGGTTACAGAGACACCTTGGGCCACTTCGCACCCGTGCTATAGGAAGACTGTGTCTATTTGGAGCCTCCACAATAATCCATCTTCACTCTTTACCAATGCCCTAACAGCTAGTTCAGATTTGCCCTGTTTCAATCAAATTCCTGGTGGGTCTTGGGCTTCTTAGTATAGGGGGTGCAGGGGCTGATTCAGGGCACCATGAAGAGGGTTTTTGAAAACCAGTTTCCCTCGGCAGGAAGAACCTGATTCAGAGAAAGGCAATCTGGGCACCTCTCAGGTAGCCAGTCAGTAGTGGGCACAAACGGTTCAAGCTGGAAGTAGGATGCTACCTAACTCAAGTTTCACTGGGACCACGTCACTATAACTGACAAAATGCAAATGAGCTTCACCCCCCACTGAAGTAGACAATACCCTGGAGTAGAATTTAAAAAAGAAAACATTGTGCCAACCTATTTTGATTGTGTATTCCTTCAATAAGGATGCACATGCTGCATGGCACAATTATATGCCACACCTCTCACCTGGGACCCAGACTCAAAGATGCAACCAACCCAAATCCTGCAACCAAATAATACCTGGTGCATACGGCTCTACTTTTTGAGAAGGGGTGGTATAAAGCTTAGAGTCTTTGACAAGACTCTCAGAAACTGATCTAGTTTAGGAAAACAAAGACCAAGATGTTGAGGCAGGTTGGGCATGGCGGTGGCTCACGCCTATAATCCTAGCACTTTGGGAGGCCAAGGCAGGAGGACCCCTCGAGCTTAGGAGTTTGAGACCAACTTCGGCAACATAGTGAGATGCTGTCTCTACAAAAATTAAAAAGTTAGCCAGGGGTGGGGTAGCCAGGTGCATCTGTAGTCCTAGCTACTCAGGAGGCTGAGGTGGGAGAATTGCTTGAAACTGGGAGGTCAAGGCTTTGAGCCATGATTTTGCCAATGCACTCCAGCCTGGGCAACAGAGTGAGACCCTGTCAAAAAAAAAAGAACTTGAGGTGTTGGCAGTGAGGGACCATGAACCAGAATAAGACCATTTTTAAATATGCTGTAAATAAGCCTTAGTAATGATATGTATGTAAGTTAGAGGATGTGGCTATAAGTGGCCAGTTATAAAAAATGGGAAGATTATAAAATGAAGACAATTTCAAATAAATAAAAATATATTACATTACTTCAAGCTGTTAATTCCTTATTATGAACATAAAAACATATGTAATTTATATTGTTTGAAAACCTGTTTCTTTCCATTTCTCCTGAATAAAACATAAGCCAAAATTTTAATGGTTTATTAAGATCACCAAATTATTAGTCATCATGGGTTGACCAGCTGCCTTGTTCCTCCCTGATGAGAATGGCGGGTGGAATCAAGGCTGCTTGTGGCGTGTGGAAAAGCCGTCAGGAGGAGGCAACTCAGCTTCAAGTTTGTGCTATGGCAACATGCGTGCTTCTCATTAGTGATTTACATCACAAGATCTAGCAGCCAGTCTAATAGCTTTTGTATAATAATTTCAGCATTGGGATGAGTGTTTTTGATATTTCAAGATGTCTTCTCAATTGTAATGATATGAAAATATCTGATTTCTATTGCTAACAAAGTCACAGGTACTTTTACATACTTTTGTGCTTTGTTGTCTCCACACATAATTGAAAGTTGAGTTAGGGGTTGGTGAAAATAATGGCGTAATTTTCTCCGCATTCAATCCCCAAATCCTCTACATTCTCTCCTTGGACGTCCTACGGGTTAATGGAGCCCAGGACAGGCGGCTCCTGAAGTTCCCCACAATCTCTGTCCACAGGACAGATGCCTGGCGTGAGAGCCTCTGGGGCTGAACTCCCCGTGGAGGCCTCTGTCCCTCTGACTCACTCTTAAGTGCTCCCTGCCTCCCTCTGAAATAGACAATGCCCTGTGCCCCTCCTCCTCACACTCTCCTCCTTCATGGCTCTCGACTCTGTCCTCTCCTGCCCACTCGCCCCTCTGAGTCAGGACCCCCAGCCTGGGCTGCTGTGGAGCCTCCCGACAGCCTGCCAGCTCCTCTCTGGTGGCCTCCCATTGGTTCCCCACATGGTAACCAGAGGGATGTTAAGTTGTAAAGTTCATCATGTCACTCCCTGCTTAAAATCCTTCAATGGCTCCCCAGTACCCTTAGAGTACGAACAAGAACCTGACTTTTGTACCCAAGGCTGGCCCAGGCTGCCTCCCATCTCCCTCTTGGCCCCTCCGTAGCACCGTGGCCACCTTGCACTTCCTGGCTCATGCCATGTGCCTCTCTGCCAGGCCCTTGGCACTTACCATTCCCTCTGTCTGGTCCCCACCCCAGCTCTGCCCCATACCTTGTGAACTCAACTCTCTCGCAGACATCACTTTCTCCATGAGCTGCCCCTGCTCTCAGTGGAGCCCCCATTCCACACCTGCTGCTCTGCTCAAGGCTGGTTTGTTAGAACATGCATTTTGTCTTTCACATTGAGGATGTCTGGAAGCCTTTTGATGCTACAAAAGGGCATGGTGTGGGGGGCACCGGGAACATCCTGCTGTCTGGGAGGACCACGCAGCACGGGGACAACTCTGGATCAAGGCTCGTGCTGACTTTAGGAGCTTGGAGGGCCTGAAACGTAACACTAACACAGTGCTGGAAATCCAGGCCCATGGGCCTGTGATGTGGGGCAGAGGCAGGCTGCTCTCCAGGTGTGGAACAGAGCAATCATGAACTTTTTGCTCATGAAACAGGCATCGTGAACTTTTGGTTTAAATCCCCTAATGCCATTGCAATTTTACTTTTCTTTGGTTAATATCATTTCCCCACTAGACTGTAAGTTCCAAGGAGGCAAAGATGGCATTGGTGGCCAGCATCTAGCATGTGCCTGCCTGCAGTGGGAGTTCGAAAGTTGCTACTGAAGGAACGTCCGAGTTCTCTCTTCCCCACTCACAGAAAAGCCCTCCAGCTCCTCCTGTCCCTCCCTCTGTTTCCCCCTGCCTTTTGAGAGTCTGCACACCTTTGGCTGGGTTTTGTGGGTATTTCCCCATTAACTGGCTAAGTCATCCCTTACTCGTCATGCAGGAGGGCTGCTGGTGACTCAGACCCGGTGTGTCTGGGCCTGGCTCTGAGGGAGCTCCTGAGAGCCTGAGTAGATGCTCAACAAACATGTGCCGAGCTGAACCTCAGCCAAGCTTGGAGGCAGAGGGATGGACAGGATGACTTGGTTGCAGGAGGGTGAGTCCTTGGAGGAGGGAAAAGACAGGTCAGGTGCCTGAGAACAGGGTTCGATTCCCAGTCAGATGACTCTGGGGAAGGTGCTGGAGTGTCTAGGGAGTTTCACACCCCATGATCTGGGCTGGGTGCTCCAGATAGGATCCTGGCACACCCCCGGTGGCCTGCCCCCACCTGCTCCTGGGGCGGGGGCAGCAGGTGGGGCCCACTTATCGCCAACCAGGCCAGCAGGTGGAGCCAGCCTGGCCCTGGGGAGATGGCAATCGCACAGGCACTCCTTAGTGGAAAATCACCACACCACACGGCCTCCTCCTGGGAATGGGAACAGAAAGGCCTGGAAAATATGTATGGGCCAGAAGGTTGCCCCCAAGTGCATGGGCCTATGCAAGGAGCTCAGGCTCCCCTCAAACTAGGGGAGGCGCATGGGCCTTCCCTCTATGGTGCCACATGTGAGCAATTCTCAGGCTGGGTCGGGGTGAGCTGAGGGTCAGTCCTCAGCGCCATGGATCTAGGCCCTCCAGGGCCTTAGGAAGCAATTGCAGTCTCCTTTTAGGCCCTTGAGATTTCAAATTACCTCTAATCACAACTGGCAGGGCTGGACCTACTCCACTTGTGATCCCATAAGGTCTGCTGGACTCCCAGCTTGGGTGTGGCAGTGTCCTTGGCAAGGGCCAGCTTGAGGGCCAAGGGCACTGAACACTTTTTTATCAGGGCGGTGGCTACTGGCCCTCTTATGGTCCAGGTGTGCAGACTAAAAGTGTCCATATCACTTGCTAATTGCTTTGCTCAAACATGAAGGCTTGTACATAAGAAATAAGTACACATACTCAGAGCATGCCCTGCACATGTTTTCACATCTATGTCCACACATGAAGACATTTTCTCACATAACCACAGACAAAACTGTGCCCCAGTGCACACTGATGCACAGAGGCCTGCATGGAAATCTATGCCCATGCCTCGGACACCTCACAGTCTCGGTATGCAGGCTGAGCACCACAATCCTGTCCCGGAGCTGGGAAGTCATGCCTCTTTCCTTCCAGTCCCTTTTCTGTGCACTTACAGAGCATACTTGCATTTGAATTGTTTGTACCATTTTGTATCTCATGTCATGAAACACACTCTGTAAACATCATTTTAAATCATTGCATAATCTACCATCATATGGGTGGATCATAATTTATTTGACCAGTGGCCTATTGTTGAACATGTAAGTTGTATTCCATTTTTCACAACCTTGTGTGTAAATCTTTATCCACCTGTCTGATGATTTCCTTGGACTGGCCTCCTAGAAGTCGCAATACTGGGCCAAATGGTAAGACTGTTTTAAAGGCCTTTGAATCATATTGCTGAGTTCACTGAGTTGCTCAATTGATACTCTCACCAGCAGTGCTCATTTTCATGTTCCCTTGCAAAGCCTGAATACTCTTATTTTAAAAACTATCTATTAATTTCATGTGCTAAATTATTCATTGTCATTCTTTTTATTTGCATTTGTGAATTATTAATGATTACAAATAATTTTACTTTTTTGTTAGCCATTTATATTTCCACTTTTTCTATTTAAGTCTTTTTAGTACTTGTCTATTTTGATCCTAGGAATTTTTTTTTCATGTTGATCTGTAAGAATTCTTTGTATATTAAGAATATTAACTCTCCCCCCTTTACTGGCCATGTTCGCTTCAAATATTGCTTCTATGTTTCCTGTTTGATTTTATATCCTGCCTTTTCGTTCTTTTGAAATGGAGAAGACTTACATTCCAGGCAATCAAATTGAAAATATTTCCCTTCACCACTGCTCTGTTCACATTTAAGTTTAGAAAGCTCTTCTTTGTTCCAGTTGTTGAAAATTACTTCTTCCTATGTGTGTGTGTATCTTCATTTTACATTTGGCTTTGTAATTATCTGGGAAGTAAGGAAGATAAAACATTATTCCTGCCCTCAAGGAGCTTTCAGGAAACAGGGCAGAGGGAGCAGAAAGTGACACTCATCACTGCTCCCATTGTGAGCCAGAGATAAGATATGCAGATAGGGGCTCCGCCAAAGGAGGAGGAAGCCGCATGGAGGAGACGGACTTCTTGAATGGAGTGCTCAAGGTGGCACTGGGCTGTAAGAGGTTTTCTTTTCTTTTTTTTTTTTTTTTGAGACGGAGTCTCGCTCTGTCGCCCAGGCTGGAGTGCAGTAGCACCATCTCGTCTCACTGCAAGCTCTGCCTCCTGGGTTCACGTCATTCTCCTGCCTCAGCCTCCCGAGCAGTTGGGACTACAGGCGCCCACCACCATGCCAGGCTAATTTTTTTGTATTTTTAGTAGAGACGGGGTTTCACCGTGTTAGCCAGGATGGTCTCCATCTCTTGACTTCGTGATCTGCCCGCCTCGGCCTCCCAAAGTGCTGGGATTACAAGTTTGTGAGCCACTGTGCCTGGCTGAGGTTTTATTTCTTTATCAAACATGTACATAGGCAGGTTATGTGGCAGGCATTGTTTTACATACATTATAAATACTAACTCATTCAATCCCCTTATAACTTATTGAGTTATCCCACTCTCATTATCCCCATTCCACAGATGAGGAAACTGGGGCATGAAGAATACAAATACCTTACGCTGGGAAATGGAAGGGCCAGGACTTGAACCCAGGAAGTGTGGTTGGGTTGGGGGCTGGGTTGAAGTGTGGTTGGCAGGGGGTGCTTATGGTTAAGGGACTTTGAATGCTCAAAGGAAGAGTTTAGACCAGAAGCCAGTAAACCTTTTCCTGGAAAGGGCCAAACAGTAAACATTTTGGACTTTGAGGGCCAGGAGGAAAAACGAAGGAGATTATAGGCACTTATATAAAAAGAGAGAAAGCATGTTTCTACAACTTTTTAGTGAGGAAATTTAAAATTTAAAATATAACAATAGAGTACATAGAGTAAATAACAGGTCTACTAACGCAAAGGATACAGTCTTGGAGAGGGAGGGTGTAATATTTTGCTTAACTAGGGTAAAAGTTAGTGGTGCCTACCATCTCACTGATGGCAAATGTTCACCTGTAAAAGCCAGGCAGCTTGTGGGGCTTTAGGGAGATAGGCTGTGGGCTGGATTTGGCCTGGGGCCTCTCCTAGCCTGCCCACCGCTGATTTAGACCTATTCTTATAGGGAATGATGCCCTTGAAGTGCTGCAGCACTGAGCAGAGAAGAGGTAGAAAGTTGCTGCCGAGGTCCCAGAGAGAGGGGAGGAGGGCTCACAGCAGGGGCCTGGCGGGAGAGGCAGGAAGGAATTGCCAGGTTTTTCCAAGGCTGGTGATTAGGTATGGGGTGGGGAGAGCGGAGAAGAGGTAGAAAGTTGCTGCCGAGGTCCCAGAGAGCGGGGAGGAGGGCCCGTGGCAGGGCCGGGGCGGCGTGGCGGGAGAGGCAGGAAGGAATTGCCAGGTTTTTCCAAGGCTGGTGATTAGGTATGGGGTGGGGATGACCTGGCACATGGAAGCACCTCCCCTGCCAGCCAGCCAAGTCAGCAACACCTTGCATGCTTGCCTTTCTCTCAAGGGGGCGCCCATTCAGAGGGGAATGAGAAAGTTATTGCTGCCATAGTTTGGTTGGGCCTTCCTTTTCTGCAGCATCAGGAAGACTCCACCTTTGCTGCCACAGTGCCTACCACCCCACCAGAGGATCATTCTCTCTTGGGCATAAGCATTGCCCCCTTCAGTCTCCTTTTACAAAGTGCCAGGCCATTCAGACTTTCCCTTTTGAGGTGCATGAAGGGATTAGACTGAAACAATGGCAGGGACAAGATGGGGTGGGAGACAGTGTACGTAGAAAGGGGAGCAAGAGGTAGCAGGGACGTGAGAAAATGTAACCACCGTGGTCACAGTTTCATCGAGACTGATCACACTCCCAGGCTGTACTATTGGGAAACGCTCCTTGATTTCTCTTGCTGATACCTCCTAGTGGAGCACAAACCGGCCCCCCTTCTCTGTCCCCTGTGGAGGCGGAAGGTGGCCACTTGCTGCAGCTGGGCTCTGTAATTAAGTCTGTAGCAATGGGTGGGGAATTGGACAGATCTTGTCCCAAAGTTGTTCTTGCTGTCAATGGGCTTCAGCCCAGGCAGGCAGCTTACGAAACGTTCCCGGGGAAATCCTCCTGGGTGAGCCCAAGGTGCGCCAGATGCAAATGGGCCTGAGGGACAAATTCAGGGCACCTCTGTGTGGATGCAGTCCCCGCTCCCGTCCACAGACCCAGAGGGGCTGAGGAGAGTGAGTTAGTAGGCTGTGTGGGCCAGGAAGGGGGTTGATCCCCACTACCATGGCCTACATGGGGCTAAGGGGTGTCATCCCTCACAGTCCCTTGATCCTGACCTCAGAGTGACCCTGTTCTAGCTTCAGACTAAACCTTAACCCTGACCTCAGAGCTTTAAGCCCTGCTACCAGGCTGACCTTTAAACCCTACTCATCATCCTACAAGATAAGCATTCTTTCTTCCAAGGGATGTTGGGCCCAGCAGTGTGGGCAGCTCAGTATGGGTCTGGAGGTACCCAGCTCCCAGCCTGAGTCCAATGCCAGAAGGGTGGGCCACGGAAGGGTACTAGGAGGTCATCAGATTGAGGATCAGGCACAGCCTTCTCACCTGACTCCTACTCAGCTGAGTGATTGGACCACTCTCTTAACCAAAGTGAGATTTGGGTGCTGAGAGAGATTTACTCATCTGCCCAGTGGGTACAATGATACCAAAGTGCCTGCCCTGCCCATCTTTTAAAGTAGGTGTGAGAGTTCAGTGGGGAGGCACAGAAGTAATTTGGAAACTGCGTGGAATTATTATCCAAGTTTATAGTATTAAAATAAGAATGGCTCACACCTGTAATCCCAGCCCCTTGGGAGGCCGAGGCGGACAGATCACGAGGTCAGGAGTTTGAGACCAGCCTGACCAACATGGTGAAACCCCATCTCTACTAAAAATACAAAAATCAGCCGAATGTGGTGGCACACGCCTGTAGTTCCAGCTACTCAGGAGGCTGAGGCAGGAGAATCGCTTGTACCCGGGAGGTTGCAGTGAGCTGAGATGGTGCCACTGCACTCCAGCCTGGGTGACAAAGTGAGACTCTATCTCTTAAAAAAAAAAAAAAAAAAAAGAGAATAACTACACATGGCTGGTCTGCTGCCAATCAGCCTGCATGCTGTGAGTCCAAATGTTGCCACACACATAGTAATTTCGTCACAGTTTCCTCCTCCTTCTGCTCACTTCATTTTTTTCTATTAATTTTTATTGAAAAATATTTCAAAAATACTCAATAGTAAAGACTAGTTTAATGAACCTCCATGTGGCAACAAAGAGAGCATGCTTTGCGGATCTCCTGCTGCAGGGGCCCTGTTGTGTGTGGGGCCCAGTGCTGGGCATTTGGTCCTCACCCTGATTGTGTGGACCACATCTCCCCGGGACTGGATCCTGCCAGTACAGCAGGAATCCTAAGGCAAGCCCCTTCATGGGAGCTGTGGGACCCTCTATCAGAGACTTTCACTCAGGGACGTTCCAGGCTTTGCTCGACTGTCCATATACTCAGGAGGCTGCCCTGCTGTCCAGGGTGCATATACCCTCCTCCTTCACTCAGGGTCAGACAAGCATTTAGAATGATGGTTAGCTCTCCCAACCTTTCTGGCTCCTTCTCTATGTCCTTTCCCACAGGAATTTCCCCTAATAAAATAATACCTTTCATCTCACCTTGGTTTCTGCTTCTTAGAGGACCTCAAGCAACTGACCCCCCAATCCCATACACCCATCATGACTGTCCACAATTAGCAATATCCTCCAACATTTGCTTCATCTATCCTTTCCTCATCCTTTTTTTTTCTTTCCCCGCTGAAGTGATTAGAAGCAAATTCCAGACACCAAGCCATTTTATTCTTAAATGCAGTCCACCCTCAGTATTCATGGAGTCTGCATTTGCAAATTTGCCTGTTTTAAAAATTCATTTGGAATGCAAAATCAACACTCATGATGCCCTCTTGGTCATTCGCAGACATGAACACATTGTGTCGCTGGCTGTTAGGTTCCCAGGTGAGGCCAAGCATCATGATGCTGTGCCTCCGGTTTCTGCTCTGATACTCTAAAGGGTCCTTCTCACCGTCTCTTCAGTGCCATGTTTTTCACACTCTTGGTGCCTTTTGTTGGTGATTTTGCTGTTGAAAGTGGTCCCGAAGCACAGTGCTGTCTGATGTTCTTAAGCACAAGAAAGCTGTGATGTGTCTTACGGAGGAAATATGGGTGTTAGGTAAGCTTTATCTAGTCATGAGGTACAGTGCTGTTGGCCGTGAGCTTGCTGTTAATGAATCAACAATATGTATTAAATAAGGTGCCTTTAAGCAGAAACTCACATACAACAAGATTATGTATTGATCAGCTGAGGAAAACATTGTGATCAGAGGCTCATAGGAACCTAACCCTCTATTTCCTCTGGGAGAAATAATTCAGTATTTGCTAATTCAGTATTTTAGTGAATTTATATAACAAAACCACTGTGAACAAGAATCACCTGCACTTCAGAATTACGCACATTTCCTTACAAGACGACGATGCTATTATCACACCTAACAAAATTCACGCCAATTCCCTGGTATCATTGAATACCCAAACCATTATCAAACTATCCCTGCTATCTAAAAATGTCTTTTTGTGGGTGGTTTATTCAAACATGGAAAGATCCAAACAAAAGCCATATCTCATATTTGGTTGTTATAATTCTTAAATTTCTGAGTCTAGAGAATTTCTCTCTCCCCTTTTAATTTTTTTCATGATTGCCTTGTTGCAGAAATCATGTCAGTTGCCCAGTGGAATGTCCCACATTCCAGATTTGTCTGTTTGCCTCCTTCTGGTATGTACTTTTTCCTTTATCTCATATTTTCTAGCAATGGAATTTATCTCCAGAGGATTCTAATATGGCAGGGGGTGGGGGAGGGTGTAAAAGTATAAAGGGTGAGTTGGGAGGGCAGTGCTAAGAGTTGGGGATGAAGTGAGGGTTATAGGAGGGTGGCATCAGGGTTGAGGTGGGTCAGAGGACAGAGAGGTCCTCTCTCTGAGATGGGTCAGAGGACAGAGATGAATGTATTTGGTGGGATGATCTGATAGTTAAGAGTAGACTCAGGAAACAGGATTTCTAGGTTCAAGTCACAACTTTACCACTTATTAGCTGTTGACCTTAAATAAGCTACGTAACCTCAGTCTGCCTTAGTTTCCTCATATGTAAGACGAGAATAAACAAGAATCCTTGCCTCATAGGGTTGTTGTGAGGTTTAAATAAGCAAATGTATGTAAAGCATTTGGGCTGGTGCCTGGCACATGGTAATTGCTATGTCAGTGTTTGTTATTCTGCTGTTATTGGAGTTAGACTAAGGGTTGGGGCTGGGTTAGTTGCAGGGTAAGGGTAACTCTAGTTCATGATTCCACCCATTACTGAAGGTTCTGCCTCATGGTCAGATGGGGTTTGGGGATGGAGAGTGCCCAGATTATCCCTCCCTTGAAGTGACCTCTTGTTTCCTCGCTAGAGACCAGGTAAGGATTAGATGGAAGCAGGAGCTGTTTCTCTTTCCCTTGGAAGCTCCTCCATTCTTGACCCTCCAGTTTTGACTCTGACCTTTCCCCTTCATTGTTCACGTGCCAAAGGGGCTGTGGAATTTCTCTGATGCAACCACAATCCTGAGTGGGATTTTAGAAGAGTGGGGGTAAATAGGCCTTGACCTCTAGGTAACTACTGAGAAGATTTTTGCTGGGCAAGGACACCTGTGTGGACATTTGGATCAGTTGCATGGAGCTAGAATGGAGTGAGGCTGATACAGTTCCAACCCAAGAATAGGGCAAACCATACGGTGGCCACTAGAGATGCTGGTGGATGTGGGTGTAGTGTTCATCTATCTGTCCATATGCCAGCCAACCATCCATCCATCCGTCCATCCATCCATCCATCTATCCATACATCTACCCATACATCTGCTTATTCATCTTTTCACCCATCGATCACCGCAGGAAATACCAAGAACCCCCTCTGAGTCAGTCACACCATCCCTGTGCTGAAGTAGGTCATTATCTAGTGAAGGAGATACATATTTAATTATTATACACTGTACTAGTAGAAGAATGTACAATATGTGATGAGCGTTCTGGAGAGGGTGGAACCATTTATGGCTGGGGGCAGGGGCTGAAAAGAGGTCTCTCTTGACCTTCCTTGGGTCTGACTCTTCCATCCCAATGAACCCCTGTCCTAGGGTTGGGTCCAGGGGCAGGCTAATTTTCCAGTTTCCTGTTTCTAAATCACCAGGTTCAACTTGAGAAGAGACCTGTTCCTTCTGGGAAGGAATTCTAGAGTTACCAAATAGCCCCAGCACACCAGTCCAGGCACCCTGAGGTCATGGACAAGTTCTCCGGAGATGGGCTGGAGTCCTCATGAAGGCTTCCTTGGGTTGATGTGGGCACAGAGAGTCCAGGCACCTCCATGCCAGGTCAACAAGATCCATGGACATGGCATCGTTGTCCCATTTGGAGCTGTCTCCTCTGCCCCTTTTGTGGGGCTGTGGACAATGGGGCAGAAGCCTCTCTTACATCCTCCTACTCTGCCTCCTCCTGCCCATATCCCACTTCCTGGCCCTTGGCTCTCAATCTCAGGTATCCTGATGGCGAATATTTTGCCTCTCTAACTAATTGCAGGCTCCAAATGTCAGGACGTAGGACGTGTGACTCCCCTAAATAAGACCAGGCTCTTCCCGGCTGCTGGATGGTGGGGACTGCCTTCACCAACAGCCCAGGAGTCAGACGGCAGGGGCTGTGCCTGTTCACTCAGCCTAGAGCAGGGGCGGGGCCTTGCCCTCTGTCTCTCCCTAGCCTCAGATCAGGAAGGAGCCCGTGGACTGTCTCAGGCTGGCCTGTTGACAGGAGAACCTGGCCAGGGCCTGAGGTGGTTTCAGCACACTCTCCCTCCCTCCATCTGTCTGACTAATAATCCCTTCTGCAAGCCCCACGTGAGACACAGCAGCGTCTCTGCTGCTGCCCTTGCGAGCCAGCAAGTGGCCTTGTTTGCAGTGTTAACTGCCTGATGGTATCTCCAAGGGTGGTGTGGGTGAGCTGTCTCTTGGGAGTGTCTGCCTGTCTGCCTCAGCCCCCAACCTACCCATTGCATTATTCATAGAACCCTAGGACCCGCTTCCCTTCCCCCAGCACTGTGGGAGACACCTGCCTGGCTGATACCGGGGGTGGGGGTTTGAGAGTGTGTGTGTTTCAGGGGGAGGGGGTTCTCTCAGCACTCCTTCTTGAACTAGCCCCCATGACTTCTTCTCTGACACATTCCTAGGTAGAATCCTTGGAGACATGATTGCTGCCAGGGTGTCTCTAGAGATGCGAGGCCCAGTTTCCATCTTCTAGCTCACAAGGACCCTGAGTCCTACCCGCCTCCCTCTTCTGATTGCCCCTGCTAATCCTCATTTCTGCCTCAATGGACTCCTACCTCCTCATTCTGGGCAATTTCCTTTTTGTTCCTCCCAGCTGATGAGGGCCTCCTCCCGGCCCCAGGTCACTCCCATGGTAAGAAATGCAAGTTGCTTCCCAGCCCGGCTTGACCTCTATCTACTGCCACCAACCCACCCTCCCACTGTGCCTTCGTTTCCTAAGCTGTAGAATGGCAATCAGAGTATGAAGGGTCCTTGGGGGATGAAATGAGACATATATGCAAAAGATTGCAGGAATACAGGAGCCCAATGTCTTAACAGTCTTCCTTCTTCCTCCCGACTCTGTCTCCTCAAGCTTAGATTCCCCGAGACAGCAACCACTGATAAAGTGTATAAAAGGAGACACAAAATCATAAGAAATCAAAGAAGGGCCCCACCCTTTTGGATCCTCTGAGCTGATGGGAGAGATACAGTCTCTGCCTCGGGGAGCTCCCAATGTGTTTGTGTCTAGGTTTGTGTGTCTGTGTGTCTGTGTGGTGGTGGAGGCGCCATGTTTCCCAACCAGAGAGGAGAGCCCAGATGTGTGTACTGGGCCTAGAACAGCTCTTGTGGTGTCTTTTTAGCAGGCAGGGACAATCAACAAGTTCATTAAGTACCTGTTTACACATCTATTGTCAAAGCTAATAATTTGATTTAACTAAGCTGATTACCTTCATTAAAAACCATTAGTTCCCATAAGCAAATGTTCCTGTGTTTGCATTTTCATAATTACGTTGACATTTCACAACTTGTATTTCAAGGGAAGCCTGTACTCAAACTCCTTCTTGTCCACCCTAGCCCACAGGGCTCTCTCGGTGTTGCCGTCCAGCCCAGGCCCTTGCTAGGTATCGTGGGAAACAAAACAGACCTGGGGTCCTTTGCCTGCATCCTGTGCTTCATGCCTCCTCTGGTGTCTTTGTGCCTGGATGGCAATATGAGCTGTCCGTGGAAAGGCTGCCTTTAGGGAAGGAAAAGGAACCAGTGTTTGTTGAGTGTCCACAGGTGCCAGCTGCTGGCACAGTGGTTAGCTCTTTAGTCCTTCCAGGAACATATCAGCACCTCCATTTTAGCAATGCTGAAACTAAGACTCAAGTTGTTAAGTAACTTACCCAAGTTCACATGGACCTCCTGACGCCTGGATTGAGAGCCCATGGGCAGGCTGGAGCCTACCACCTGCCCTTCCTCCTCTCCTGCCAGTGCCCCTGGTAGGTTTTCCTGGACACCCATTTCCCTGAAACAAGAGCTAGGATCTGAGTCTGGGGAAGTGTTGAAAGAGCACACCCTGGGAGGGGTCCAAATGAGCAGAAGAGTCCAGGCTTTGCAGTGACACCCATGGCTGATATTTACTGAGCAGTCGCTGTGTGCCCAGGGTCTGTTCTAAGCACTTTGCCACTGACAGGCAGGAAGAGTTGCCTCTTGCAGCCTCAGTCTCCCCATCTATAGAATGGGTGGAAGAATCCCTGCTCCACCCACCTCCCAAGGGTGCTTTTGCCCCCATGGCACCTGTTGGGGAAGTGCCTGGGAAGGTGCTGCCACAGGGGGCTTTGCACTGGATTCTCAGAACCATGGACACACCCTCCCTTCCTCCTTCCTCCTGGGTTGTGATGGATGGGGAGCTGTGTCGCTGGTCACTGGGGAGGGAGACGTCAGAGCTTGGAGAGAGGAAGGGCTGTTTCACAAAGGTGAGGCTGTGTCAGGGGTCCTGTGGGGACCCCAGGGATCCCTGGGCCAGCCCAGAGAGGCAGCCTTTCTCTCTCTCCCCTTTCTTCCCTTCCTCCTGTGTCCTTGGCTCCCTAGGGAGGCTGTCTCCCCACCGCTGTCTCCGCTCACCCACCCTCTGTCCTGCTTCTCCCTGACCTGACCCAGGGGCAGCCTTGCTGTGGGAGCTGTTTCCAAGGACAACCCTGGCAACCCCAGGGTAAGGGAAACCAGTCCCTCCCCTAGCTCCTTGCACAACACTGTCCCTTCCTGGGGACCTGGTGGTCCTCTCCATCCACGATTCTTTCTCTTGCCTCTTTCTACTCCTCCCCTCTCTTCCTTTGCCTCTCTCCTCCCCACCTGCTGTCGTCTTACCTCCAGAGGCTGCCTTCCTGATTGTAAACACCTCTCATCTCCTTTCTCTTCTCCTCTCTGTCATCTCACACTCCTGCTAGCTCTCTCCCTTCTTCTCACCCTCCTTCCATTCAGTTTGTCTCCTTTCCTCCCTGACTCTGCCTTAGGCCTTGTCCTGGACCCGGAATGCCTGTGCACCTCCACCCCAGACTGAGACAGAGGAACCCTCTACACCTGCAGGAGACAGAAGCTTCTAGAATCTATGTGGGGGGAAACTGAGGGACCAGACCACTGACCACCTAGGTCAGCGGCTGATGGTCTTGACTATGCAGAGAAGCCAAGTGAGTAAACCAGAGGAAGCGAATGTTGCTCAAAACCCAAGAGAGCCTGTGATACCTTCTTTGGAATGTGTTACTATGTAAATCTCCCTTCCTGTCCCTGTTGTAGGACAGAATTGACCTTTTAAAAAGAAACCCATCACCAGGCATGGTGGCATGCACCTGTGGTCCCAGCTACTCTGGAGGCTGCGGTAGAAGGGTCGCTTGAACCCAGGAGTTTGAGGCTGCAGTGAGCTATGATTGCATCACTGCACTCCAGCCTGAGTGACAGAACAAGATCCCATTTCTAAATAAAATAAAATAAAATAAAAGTTAGAAGCTCAACATTATTATAACCCTGAAGGTGTGTAAGTTTAGTTAGACAAGAGGATGACCTGGGGTAGGAAGAGGAGCATGGCAGTAAAGGAGGGCTCTACTTTCAGGTGCCTTGTGCATCCAGGCAGCTCCATGAGCATCTGTCGAGTGTCACTAAGTACAAAACACCTTGCCTACTCTGGGAGGGTCGAGAGCCCCAGCCAGACCTGCCCATCCTCCAAAGCTCATGTCCAGTGGACTGACTCCCTGGAGGGCTTCTAGACAGGAGGGAGAAATTCAGTCACCGCTCTACGGTGTGGGAAGTCTTTTCCAGAGTTGTCTGCTGCTGGGACATGAAGGATTGGGAGTCTGATGTTAAGGTGCAGAGAGCATGACTGGGGCCGTCTAGGTTGGAATTCACACTCCACCACTTTCTAGCTGTGTAACCCTGAATGCGTGACTTTCTGGGGCTTGGTTTTCTCATCTTTAATATGAGGATAACGTTCCTACTTATTTCATAAAGTTAACATGAGGCTTACATGACTGAGTCCCAAAGGACTCAATACAAAGGACATTTCTAAAAAATATTCCATTTCAAAAACATTTTTCAGTGAAGCATAAACAGCCTCCTAAGTGATTGCACAGAAACCTATTTTTTGATATCCCAGAGTGGCAATGCTGGGTTCTACCTTGTCTCTGCTACTCACAGCTGTGTGCCCCTGGGCAAAGCATCCACCTCTCTGAGCCTTAGTATCCACTTCTACAAGATGAATAGAATGTAAAGACATAATAGATCTTTCTAAAGTTCCTGCAGATCTGACACTGTTTCCTCAAGTATCTATTGCTTTGACTCTTAGCAGTGAAGAAAAAACCCCAAGAATCCATTCCCACTTCCCCCCGGCTGCTGGCCCCACCCATTGACCCATTGTAATGGGGACAGTCTAGTAGTGGCTGGGGTGGGAGGAGGGAGCCTCCTTCTCCAAGTGGCCTTGGATCCACAAAAAAAGAGACCTGCGTGGTGACTCACGGCTGTAATCCCAACACTTTGGGAGCCTGAGGCGGGCAGATCACAAGGTCAGGAGTTTGAGACCAACCTGGCCATTATGGTGAAACCCCGTCTCTACTAAAAACACAAAAATTAGCCAGGTGTGGTGGCAGGCACCTGTAGTCCCAATTACTCGAGAGGCTGAGGCAGGAGAGTCGCTTGAACCCGGGAGGCAGAGCTTTCAATGAGCTGAGATTG
>NW_012115599.1:1787502-1873495 GCF_000951035.1 Colobus angolensis palliatus
TCATCCTCAGGTCACCCCTAGGTTTTGACCCCTGCACTCCAGCCTGGGCGACAAAGAAAAACAAAAAAAAAAAAAAAAAAAGAAAAGAAAAAAGAAAAAAAAAGAGGCCCAAGTGGGAGAACTCTGGTCTTGAGTTAACTTCTTGAAGGAAATAGGGTCCACGCATGTCCTGGAGCCCCAAACCCAGTGTCCAGAGGCTTCTGGTGCTTGGGTGTAGCAGGGTTGAGTCACTCAGCAGGGGAAAAAATTGGGAAAACATTTCCCTTGTCCTCCTCCCTTCTCCTCCTGGTGCTCCCAACCACTGAGGCTGAGCAGGATCAATGCCGTCCACGCCTCCCCGTGTTGGCATGTTTAGTCACCTGCGCAAGCTGGGGGAATGCTGCCATGGGATGGGACAGCCGGGTACTTGAACACCCATGCACACACATGCTCCCTACCACTAACCTGCAGTGGCTTTAATGAACCCCTTGCAAAGCTACAGCCCTTTAAACAGGATCACATCCATCCACGTCGGAAGAAAAGCATTCATAACTTGCCCTGGGCAGCAGTAATGATTGTGAGTAAGAGTGAGCCAGGATATACCAGGCCACTGCAACTTGAAAGAACATTTCCCAAAGGGAGGTGATAGGTCTTGATAATTGTTATAATAACAGCTCAGTGGGCCTGGGTTAGTTCCTTTCATCCCGTGAGGTCATAAATGGCTTTCTCCAGCAGAGAAAGGACAGGGCCTCCACCCACCACAAACACCCTCTCGCCTGTGTTCATCCAGCTGGGGATTTGCCCAGCTGTGATTTCTGAGCTGGGGAAACTTCAGGATCATTAAAACAAGGTGAGCTAATCAGGCCTGTGTGCGCCATTCTCCCAGGATGGGAGTGGAAATTCCATTTGTCAAGTAGGTTCTGGAATCCTTTGTCAGAAAGCCAGTTCCGATGCACTGGCCCAGTTTTCCTTCACTGTCCTGCACACAAACTTGTAGTCTGCAGTGTAGTTCACTCTTTATTTGCTGTGTGAGTGACCACCAGGGCATGGTGATTGGTTTTACTCTTCAAGTGTGTGCATACTTAAAAAGTTGATAGTTGTGTCTTGAGAGTGGAAGCCTTAACACACTTCTGACTTTCTAACAAGACCAGCAACCAAAGGGTAGATTGGAATCAGGGCGCCAACAATGGGCCCTGCAGATGTCGTCCAGATCATGCACTGATGGAAGGCTCTGTCCTCTGCCTATTTGTTTACTTTTAAATTTGGCTGAGATGGCACGATCGCAAGAGCACGGGCTATAATGCCAGCCTGAGACCATGCTACCATGGTGCCCCTTTTCCCCCTCGCCTAGCAAATTCTCCTGCAGCAGAAGAGATGGTCACATTCAGGGTCACCTGGTTTGTTGGACAATAGCACTCATCTCCACTTTGCCCCTGCTGCTGCCCCTGTTTGAAGCTGGCTGGCTTACAGCCAGTGTCCTCCATGCCCTCAGGTCTGGCCGGGGTCTCCTCCTTGCCTCTCCACAGAGGCACCCCCGAGGTCTGCAGTCTCAAGACCACTGCCCATGCTGAGCAGCCACAGTCTTTCATGTGAGCCTAGTGCAAACCCCACACCTGGCTTTCCTGTAAATCTTGGTGTTCTATGTTTAACCGCTTGTCAGATGCTGGGCTCACATTTAGAATTTGGAAAAATGGCCCCTTGATTTTATTCCATGCCAAACTTCATAACATATAGAGATGCCTTGCAGCATTCAGACATTCATGAAATTGCTGTAGCCTTGATTTTTTCATGTTAGTTCTGCTCTGTCTGATACACAGACCTGGGAGTACAGAGGGTTCCTGGGAAATGCTGTGAGAGCAAAGTGGAGGATATTCAGAGATGCACAGATTTGTAGAGAGCGTGAAGGCATGGGTTCAGATCTCCACACTACCATTTCCTTGCTGAGTGATTTGGGGCAAGTGATTTGCCTTTGCTTCTTAGTTTCTCCAACTGTAGAATGGGGAAAATAGTACCTGATAAGATTCTGTGAAGATTAAAAGAGTTGACGCACTTGGAGCACTTTGAACAGTGTCTGGAACATAGTATGTCAGCAGCTGCCATAATCATAATTATTTGTTATTATTGTGAAAGTGGCAGAGAGGCCAAATTCTGACCTTTCCGAGTGAATGGGACTGTGAATTGCAGTCCCATTCCCCGGAAACTAAGGGTCTGCAATTCACAGGTGGGGAGTGGGATCCAGCAGTTAGCAGACAAGGGTCTTGTTAAAAGCCTTCAGGGCAAAGGATTCTAAGATCATCCTTAACTTGTAAGAGATTTTCACACTTTCCCAGTCAGGAAGTTCCCCCTTAGGTCAGACTTGTAGCCTGCATGCTGCAGCCAAATCACACCTCATGCCTCCCTTATGCTTAATGCAGAGGAAGATGGTCTGGTGCCCCACTGGAGACACTTCAAGGTGTCTCAGTGACCACAAGGAGAGATGTGGTCCTGAAGGGGAGATGCCCCGGTTCCTGGGCATGCCACCTCCTAGTGCAATCCCTGTGGTCTTGTTTCCTGATTTACATCTCCACGGTGTCCTCCCCAACCCAGAGCAGCCTCTGACTGCAGGGCCGCACAGCTGTTCTTCCAACGTGGCTTTCATCCTATCGACTGTGGCTCAAGCCTATGTCTTTCATCCTATCGCCTGTGTCCCCCCACCACCAATTCACGGTCCTGCGGGTGCGACTGCAGAGGTTATCTTCTCTTCTCTGTTTCAACTCCTATCCACCCTTCAAGGCCCAGATCACATGCCCCCTCCACCAGGATGCCTTTTCTGGCCTTTCCAGTCCACATGGCTCCCTGACTTCCCCTGGCCCTTGGTATCGATATGAAGTAGGCCCGAGGTGGATTAGGGCCCCTCCCCATTCCCCCGAGATTACTGAAGTCTGGTCAGCGTGAGGTGACAGTATGACAAAGTCTCTTCAGAGGCCATAAAACAGACCCGCTTTGCTGCCTTGTGGAGCTCAGGGTCCTCCCTGGTAGAAGGCGGTGATGGAGCCTCAGCCACACTTGCTTCTGAGGAATGGGAGGGGTTGTTGGACCTTGCTTTGAACTTGCCCTGGGATGCTCACAGGATTTGAAGTTCAAGGTGGGGGTAGGAGAGGAGAGGCTGGCCTCTTTGTGTTGGGTTTGGAGGTCAAGCAGCAGGAGAAAGCTATTTGGGAAACTCAGGTGTCTCAGTAAAGACTACTCTGTGGCTGATGCATCCCATCCACCTCCCCAACTCTCTTTGGATCTCTCTTTGCTCATGCTTCTGTCTCTTAGTCTCTGGGCTGTGATTTCTCTGCTTTCTGCTAAAGGCAGGCTCCAAAAGACTCCTAGATGAACAATTCCCTGTATTAACCTAATGTGTGTGTCAACACAGCTTGGCACTAAAAGAGTTCTGCCGCCTCACGCCACCAGCCTGGTGCCACTGGCTAACCCCTGCCCGCATCAGCCATAAACTCATCTTGTCAACTTGCCTCCATCCCCTCGAATTCTGGATTATGCCATACGTAACGAAGCACCTGGACTCAGAAGTTATTCATCTATTTATTTTTGGTCAGGGATTATCCATATTATAAACAACAAAGAGAAAATAACTGCCTCCCAGAAGAGGAAAGTCAGGGGGTCCAAGATGGGCCATGACGGTGTCCTTCTTCAAGGGTGGCAGAGACTCCACCCAGGATGTCCTCTGATTCCTTAAGCACCAGCAGAGTAAAGCAACCACGTTAAGGTATCCCAGAGTGATGGGACAGTAGGAAAAAGGGATTTCCCAGGGTCTTAGCACCCGGTAAACTGAAGGCCAATGGCCAGGAGAGGCGTGTCCAGGTCCGGGCGGCCACAGTCTAGGAAAGGCTCTGTTCCCAGACCCAGGCATCTCTTCTTTGCTTCTCAGCTGGACACACCTCACCTCTCTCTGGGGATAGGCCTTCTGCCTGAGGAGTTTTCGCACACAATGGTTGGCAGTCTTTGGCATTTATTTTCATCACTGTTTTGAAGGTGAATGGCATTTGTCACATTCCTTCCTGGCTGGCTTTGATGTGGGGTGAATTCCCACTCCCTAATGACAGGTGAGGCGCTGGCCAGTAACACCCAGCACCCCTGGGCGGCTGTGCTCCCCCTGCCAGGCCTGGTTCCCACAGCTGCTGCTTGTTTTGGGTGTCTGTTTCAGGGACCTTAATTAAGATCCTCTTTAATGATGGAGAGAACTTCTCCAGTGATTACTGCCTCACTTTTACAGCTCTCTCAGGCTCTTTCTCTCTCCCTCCTCCTCCTTGACTCCCATAGCCTCCACCCCTCACCTCGATAGAGTCAGGCAGAGGATACAGCTTCTCAGGAGGGTATGGGGGTTCAGGTGCAGAGCTTCCCCCCAGACATTCCAGCTGTGCTCGAGTGCACCTTAGTGATAACATGTGAAAGCCCATGCCCTAAACACACTGTGAAACTCCAGTGGAGCACAGTGCCCGGCACACAAAAGGAGCTAAATCCATATTTGCTTGATGAGTGAAATGAATAAAAAGAGTAGCACATGGATGAGTTGAGTGTTGAACATGAAATACTGACATTTGGGGCAGGATGCTTCTGATTCCCTGGCTGGGAGCAGCCTTAGATTCCTAGCCTCTCTTCATGAGCTACGCATTTGTGTTCATCAGTCCAGAGACATGGGATCTGGTCATGACAGGGTGTGCTGGGGCCAAGGGCTACACAGAGGACAAAGCACTGGCCAGGCCCTGCAATCCCTGCTGCTGCTGTACTTCTGCTCTGACCTTACTTATCTGATCCCAGTTTTCTTGTCTTCAAAATAGGAATATAAATCCCCAGGCACAGGTAGGCTGTGGAGCAGCAAGGAGACCCTGTGTGTCAAAGTGTCTGGCCAGGACCATTCAAACTGGATACGAGTTAAAGGTGACCTCGGCTTTTCCAGCTGGGGAATGAAGGGACTGGATGTCCTAGGACGTCAGGGCCTTGGGCTGGGCTGCAGCCTCACGGAGCCCCAAATGGGCCAGAACCTGTTCTTTGCCCTCTCCCTGGCCTGGGGCACCTGCTCTTCCTCCTCCTCAGAGCTTTACCCCTCCTTCCAGGCAGGCTTCCCGCCTCCACCTCCAACCACCATCCAGCCCTCACTCCTCCAGTTCTGCCCTCCGTGGCTTCCCACCTCACCGGGCCACAGCTTGTCTGTTCAGGGAGAGTACTCCTTTCTTGAAGGAAGTTCTGGAATCCTAGAATAAACATTAAGCCAGAGTCTGATCAGCTTCTTGAGGTCAAGCCCTTTGTGGGAAAGGCTGAGAACAGGCTCTTAAATTTTAGAGAAAAGGCTCAAGGCCACCCCGAGGGTCAGCTGCCAAATGAGGCCTGGAAGGGGGAGCTACCGGTGTGCAGTCCAATGCTCTTTCCAAAAGAACCCACGGCCAGGCCTTGTCAGGGTGGCTTAGAAGAACTCAACGGGCAGAGGGAGATGTGTGCACGGTGTGTGGCCAAGTGAGAACGTGGCCCCGCAGTGCTCACGTAGGGGTGCTGGTGCCCAGCTCCCATCGTGTAGTGGGCACTCTACTGAGGATCCTGAGGCTCAATTTCCCCATCTGTAAAGTGAAGGGTTGCAGTGGGGGAACTCGTGGGTTCCCTCTGGCTGGGTCATTTCCTGATACCATAAAGCAGGAGCTATGGAAGTGATGGAACGCCAGAGAGCCCTCCCCACCTCCTGGCCTCTGCCCCTCACACACACCTGCATACTGTGTACTCCAGTTGCCCTCACTGGGCAAGGATGACTTGTCCTGGAGCCAGTGGCTGGTTTTGGGTTTGGAGATGGGTGTGGCAGCTCGCAGGCTGGGAGCCTGGAGTTGTGAGTTCTGCTCCCTGCCTGGACACTGTGGTCTGGCTGTGGGAAAACCATGGGATGATTCTGAGCCCATTTCTTGATTTGTAAAACTGAGATAACAGCCTCCAACCACTCACCTTCTTGGGGTTGTGGGGCAGATCTAAGGTGATCTCCTGCCCCGTTAACATGAGGGGTTATTATGACTAACCCTAGAGAACAAGTAAGAGGGTGTGAATATGGAGAAAGGCAGCCAGATCAAAGTTCAGGGGGCCAGAGAGGCCAGAGGATGTAGCCCACAGGGCTAGGACTGACCTCTCTCTATAGGGACCAATTCTGCTACAGGTATCAGTGAGGTAAAAGAAAGAAGTATGAGGAGAGCAGGGAGGCTGGGAGGTTGAGAAGTGGTTCACAGAGCGAGGAAGCTGCTAGGTGGCCAGGAGGGAAGCAGGCCACTTCTTGGGGACGTTGACGTACTGGACTTTGGTCGTTGAATGTGCTCAGTATTTGTGGATTTGACAGGATGTTTTAATCTGTGTCAAGGAAAATTTGGGGAAGATACTCAGAAAGGCTGCCAACCCACTGCTTTGACTTGGCCATGGAGCTGAGATCCTGTTTTCAGGAGCCAGGGCTTGAACTGAGAGGCCCAGAGCCCTCCTTGCAATTCCAGTCTTCCAGCTACTCTTTGTCCTAGGCCATGTTTCTTATTTGCCTAGCACTTTCCTTCCCAGGATCTCAGAGGAGGGGCACTTTGCTATCTTGGAGGCTTTCAACACCCCAGGGAAGCAGGGAGGTGGCTGGGATCCTTATCAGGGGTGGGGAGTGGGCCTGGGGAGGGGCCACGATGGCTCTGCTCTTTCTCCCACAGGCCTGCAGTCTGGATTTTCTGAAGCAGCTTGATTTCAGTATTCAATCCCAAGACACAGCTGGCCCTGCTATTTAATTATTGCCAGAAAGAAAGATTTCAGATCAAATACTCTATTAGCAAAGTCATTATTTTTGGTGGCTATCCCTTGGCTTTTAACGACAGTTAATTATCCCACACAGGTCTCCTCTCAGTTAACTTGGCATGTGTTTCACAAATGGTTTATCTTGGAAGGTACAGCAGGAAGGAGATTTTACTGACACACACAAATTAGGTAGGTGTTTGTCTGGGTCTGCTTTAAAATGTTCCCAGGCTGAAGTCACTCTATCACACTGGGCTCATCATTATTTCCTGGGAAGAATCTTGGTCTTGTTTTCTGGGAAGAATCTTGCTCATCTTGAGAGAGGGAACAAGACCCTGTTAGACCTGCTTCATTTTTCCTAGGGGATGTCCAACCTCTTTGCAGTTTGACATCTAGTGGATCTCAAACAAAGCTATGTCATCTAGTCTTGTCATATTCTCATGACAGTCAGGGTGCCAGTCATGAGAACCCACAGTCACCCAATATCTGCCTGAAACTTGGTCTAAAGATGCTCTCCTTAGACTGCATTACTCGAGCTGGGCGCAGTGGCTCACACCTGTAATCCCAGCACTTTGGGAGGCCGGAGCAGGTGGATCACTTGAGGTCAGGCTAGTTTGAGACTAGCCTGGCCAACAAGGTAAAACCCTGTCTCTACTAAAAAAAAATACAAAAATTAGCCAGGCATGGTGGCATGACCCTGTAGTCCCAGCTACTCGGGAGGCTAAGGCATGAGAATCACCTGAACGTGGAAGTTGGAGGCTGCAGTGAGCCGAGATTGCACCACTGCACTCCAGCCTGGGTGACAGCAAGACTCTGTCTCAAAAAATAAAACAAAAACAACGAAAAGACAGCATTTGTAGATTACACCCTCCACCAGTTGCTCAGGCACTCCTATGGCTGGACAGAACCCTGAGCCCTAGCCCACCAAATAACTGCATTTCACATTAGTCAGACTCCCATAAGCCTGGCTGAGAAATGTAAGACACAAAGCTCATGGCTGTGTCTGCTGCAAAGAGGCCTCTGAGCAAATTGCTCACTGTCTTCTCCCTTGTCATCTCTGGGAGGGGTTAAGGAGCCATTTCCTTCTGTTCTCTGGGACACCAGGAATGTATGCATTTCTCCTGGGCTAGTGGTTTGCTTTAATCTTGAGGATCCTGGGAATTGTGCAGTTGATCATGTTTCATCTTGGCACTGGCTATTAGAAATTTTAGAGCCAAATTTGTGGCCCACCCCTAGCAAACGGATCAAAGTTTATGGTATGTTTATTTTGTATTAGTCCCATCCTTGGCTCCATTTTATGGCTTTACCCGTGCTTTTACATTTTTTTCTTCTTTCTCACCTGCTTCTAATTTATGTCGTCCTGCTGAATTTTATGCATCTTTGTAAACTGCCTTAAATCCTTTTCTGAAACAAAGAGGTGTATACGCAAACAGATAAATAAATGCATATTCCCTCTCATTACTAGACAAGATATCATTGTTTTTGGCTTGGGAATAGGGTCCACATAGCTGCTGATATCCTCCTGGGCCACTGTCCTTCTACAAGAGCATCCAAACAGACAAACTGTGAGCAAAGCCAATAGTCTACTCTCCCATGGGTGGAAACACAAAAAGCAAGCCAGTAACTACACTGTAAGATAGGTGATGTTGAGGGCTGTGATGAAAATACAGTAAGGAGGAGCAGGCATGGACAGACTGGCCAGGGAGGAGCTCCCGGAGAGGCTACATTTGAGCAGAGCCCAAGGAAGAGAGGGAGTTGGTCAAGGAGTGAATGGTGGAAGGACTTTCCAGGTAAAGCTGTGAGGCAGTTTGAAAGCGCAGGGAGAAGCCAAGGAGGCCAGTGTGGCTGAAGCCATGTGAGTGAAGGGGAGCATAGCAGGGAACAGGGGGTGGGGACTGGACCCAGTAGGGCCACAGAGGCCACAGGAAGGACTTGATGTTCTTCTGAGATGAGAAGCCTTTGGTGGGTTTGGCCAGAGGTGTGACGTGATCTGACTGAAGTTTCAGCACAATCATCGTGACCACTGGGGACAAGGATGAAGCACGGAGGAGTCAGGAGGCTGCTGTAGTAGTGCAGACAGGAGCCCGTGGGGGTGTGAACTACAATAGTGGCAGCAGAAGGTGTAAGAAGTGTTCAGAATCTGAATCTTTCTCCATACTGCGTCACCAAATTAGAAATCTGTTTTGTCCACTCTTGTTGCCTACATGTCCCTGTCCTTTTCACACCTCAAACAGTGCAACCTGGCTGCTTCCCACACCTCTTCATCCACAACTCTTCTGCATAACATGGCCCTTGTGAGACCCTGACCTCTGTCACTCCTATGACGTAACTCTCCAACATCTCCTCCAACCTGGCACCGGGATCCCTCGTAATCTCCCTGGCTTCTCTTGCACTGCCCACTCCTGTGAGCTTGGTGCTTCAGAGTTTGTCTTTGCTCTTTTCACACTCAGAAACTGGTACATAATTAGCAGGGCTCAGTGCAAAATGAAAATGTGGCTCCATGTTTCAACAAATATTAAGAAATTCAAGATGGCGACAGCAGAGCATTAAACCAAGCATATGCCCTCTGAGCACGGGTCCTGTGTGGTCAATTGCCCATGCAGCTAGCCTTTCTCACTCTACGTGTTCTTGGAATAATCTCATGTATGTTGGCCTTAACTACCACACACAACTGGCCACTGTGCCCAGCTCGAGTAATGCAGTCTAAGGAGAGCGTCTTTAGACCAAGTTTCAGGCAGATATTGGGTGACTGTGGGTTCTCATGACTGGCACCCTGACTGTCATGAGAATATGACAAGACTAGGTGACATACCCAGGTGCATCTTTTTCTTGAGCCCCAGACCTACCTGGTGGCCCCACGTACTGATACCAACACTTTGTCATTTTTGCAGGCAACTTGAAAGCAATAAGTTAAGACTGGACACATTATCTTCTCCCAAACCTGCTTCTTCTTGTGTATTCTCCTATCTTCATACCTAATACATAGAAAAAAATCCTTTTTGAATACCTGTAAATTATTTACAAAAATTGATCATGTACAACTATATAAAAAAATTCTCAAGATATTTCCAAAACCATTATAGTGCAATAATCCTAGGAATAATAAAAATAAATGGTTTTCTAAAATAAAATCATTGATAACCATTTAAAAAATTACTATCTACTTAAAAATTAATAATAAAAAACAAGATATATCAAGGCTTATGGGGCAAAACCAAAGCTACACTCAGAGTAGAATTCATTGTTTAATTATTTTATTATAAATAAAAGTTTGAAAAGAACTGGCTGAAAGTTTTATTCCGGAAACTAGAAGAGAAACAACAAACATCAAAATAAAGTAGATGAAAAAAATGAAGCAGTAGAGGGAAAAAAATAGTATTGATACAGAAAATCAAAACAAGTTTCTATTGATTTACCTTGACAATAAATATTTATTATGTGCCTATGTCTAGGTACTGCACAAGGTCACTGAGGATGTTGAGCTGAACAAAATAGATGTGATTTTTCTACTTGTGAAATTCTTTTGAAAAGATTATTAAAAAATAGATACTTTTTAAGACTGGTGAAAAAAGGAGTAAAAAAGAATACAAATACATAATTTTCTCAGTAAGAAAGTAGATATGTATTAGTACATTTTCGTGCTGCTGATAAAGACATACCTGAGACTGGGTAACTTTTAAAGAAAAGAGGTTGAATAAACTCACAGTTCCACATGGGATCATGGTGGAAGGTGAAGGGCACGTTTTACACAGCAGCAGGCAAGAGAGAGTGAGAATCAAGTGAAAGGGGAAATCCTTTATAAAACCATCAGATCTTATAAGACTTACTCACTACCACAAGAACAGCATGGGGGGAAACTGCCTCCATGATTCAGTTATCTCCCACCAGGTCCCTCCCACAACATGTGGGAATTGTGGGAGCTACAGTTCAAGATAAGACTTGGGTAGGAACACAGCCAAACTATATCAAGATACAACTACTTATGTAGAGGGAGTTTTTTTTTTTTTTTTTGAGACGGAGTCTCGCTCTGTCGCCCAGGCTGGAGTGCAGTGGCCGGATCTCAGCTCACTGCTGCAAGCTCCGCCTCCCGGGTTCCCACCATTCTCCTGCCTCAGCCTCCTGAGTAGCTGGGACTACAGGCGCCAGCCACCTCGCCCGGCTAGTTTTTTGTATTGTTAGTAGAGACGGGGTTTCACCATGTTAGCCAGGATGGTCTCGATTTCCTGACCTCGTGATCCGCCCGTCTCGGCCTCCCAAAGTGCTGGGATTACAGGCTTGAGCCACCGCGCCCGGCCAGAGGGAGTTTTTAAACATTTAATATCACATACATATTTATTTCAGTAAATTTGAAATTCTACATGAAATGACCACTAATATAAGTGTAAATCACAAAAATGGCTCAAGAAAAGGCAGAAGATCTAAAAGATCAATAATCACAGAAGAAAGGACAAAGGTAATAAAATACTTAACACCCCAAATACCTCAAGGCAGATGGTTTTATAAGTGAGATCTATCACATCTCCATAGGGCAAATATTTCTTATCTATACTTAGAGATGAAGTCCTTCCTGAGCAATTTTATGAGACTAATTTAACCCTGATACCAAAATCTGACGGTGCCAACATATAGACCAATTTATGGAACTGTAAAAATACTAAATAAATTATTGAAAATTTCGGTGAAACAATGTATTAAAAGATAAAAATATCATGACTAAGCATTTCAGAAGTTCGAGTCTGGTTCAGTAGTAGATATCCATACATTTATATTAATAGCTAAAGAAAAAAATGATCATTTCAATAGATGTCAAAATATTATTTGGCAAAATTCAAATTTTGTCCTTTTTATATTCTCCTAGTAAGTCATGAGAATAAGGAGAGTTTACTAAATAGACAAAAGTATCATAAAATCATTGAACATCATCCTTAATGATTAAACACTAGAAACACCACCAAAATCAAGAATAAGACAAAGCTGCTCACCATCACGGCTATTATTTATCATTGTTCTGAAAGTTCTAGCCAAAATAATGAAAAAGTCGAGTAAAGAACTACATATAGTAAATTAAAAAGGAAAAATCGTCATTATTGTGGATAATGTGAATAAATGACATATCCAAGATAATCAGCCATTAAGTATGTAAACTGAGTTCTGTGAAGCATTCGGATTAAATTTATATTAAAAAAATGAAACTCCATAGGCTTCCTACATAGCAACAAAAACCTGTTAGAAAATTTTAATAAAATCCTTCAAAGAGCATGCTTAACTATGAAATAATTAGTAACAGATTTAAAAAGAAATGTATAAGACATATATAAAAATTAAATAATTTTCTTCAAAGACATAGAAGAATATTTGAATTAGTAAGTGAACAGACACAAGTTCTTGGATGAGTAGATTTAATTGTATAAAAATATCAATTATCCCCAAATTGCTCCATTAATTTAATTGAATTCCAAGGAAAAATCAATTCTATTTTTTTGTAAAAGAAGAAAATTACGAGGGAATTTATTCTATGAGCAATCAAAAAGTACCATAAAGCCATGGTATTGAAAATTGTATGATACAAGTACAGAAAAAGGTAAATTGTTGAATGAAAGAGAATTCAAAGTGTAAGAATAGATGCACACATGTACAAATGGGAAGTAAATATGTAACCAAGTGGCAATCATAATAGGAGAGGTATTTTTTAAATAAATAGGATAAGAATATTCGGATATTCATTTTAAAAAATGTACATAATAAATTGACACTGCATTCTAAAAATTCAAACTAATTAAGTAATTAAATATGAAACATCTTACCATAAAAGTATTGGAGAATGTTTGCATAATATTTTCCATTTGAAATGGCTTTTTAAGCATAACTTAAAACCTAAAATTTATAACATAAAACATTGTCAGATTTTATTAAAATCTTCTCTCTAGCAAAAGATCTAAATAGATCTAGGAAGACATATTCAAAACTGGAAATAATATTTGAATATACTATACATACACCTTAACAAGTCATTAATATCCACCACATATAAATAACTTTTAGAAAATATTGATAACTCATAGAAAAATGGACAAAGATTATGAAGAGGAGGAATTCATAGAAATCAATGCTTAACTTCTCTAATAATCAAAGAAGTAAAAAATCAAATACAAAATTTTCAGTTTGACAGAAATGATTGAGTACAATTGTCCAGTATTGGTGTGGGTAAATTAATGCAAATCACTAAGGCAGATTAAGTTGGAAATGTTTATCCCTTTTACTCAACAATTCCTTTCCTGGGAACTTAACCTATAAAAATATTTACACAAGTGCCCCAAAGTAATATATAAGAATGTTTATTGCAGTATGGTTTGTAATAATGAAAAATTGGAAACACTCTAAAGGTTCATGAGTTGGGGGCTGATTAAATTAATTATGGTAAAATCAAGTGCCAAATCGTGCAAACGTGTACAAGGAGGGTGAGGAAATGAGAAGAAAAACTTGGCAGCAACATCAAACTCTTACTTTTGTAGCCCAGAGACCATAATCCACTTGGATAGCAGGAAATAACTTAGAGATCTTCTAGGTTTAACTCTTTCATTTGATAAATGAGGGATCTGATCCCTGACCAATGGTGTTCCATCTTCTACTTGAAGCCACTGGATGGAAACCCTGGTTGTGAAACTTCCTTCGTTAAGTAGAGCAAATCTGCCTCTGAAACCTACCTGTCACAAGAGAGCAGCTAAGGAGACAGGGAATGACGGATGAGAGCCAGAGGAGGCAGACTTCAATGTAACGTAAAACACTTTAGCATCACCTAAAGATCACAGGGTTGCCCCTGCACTGAAGGTGTGCTGGCAGAGTAGCTGCTGCGGAAGTACTGTAAGAGGGATGTTTGAAAAATGGGTTTGATTCGTTGACCACCAAGGTCACTTCCAGCCATCTCTCATGAGTCTATGATTTCACTCATTGGATCCAGTTTTGCCCTTTGGAGAAACACAGATCAAGTTTGGCCCCTATCCCCTTAAAACCCTTCAGATACTTGGAGATAATGCTCCAGTTCACTTTTAGTGTTTCTTCACCAGCTCTACATCTCCAGTTCCTTCCTTCCTCCACACACACTTCTCATATATTATGACTCCTTGACACTTCTTCCTCCAGTCCAACTTTCTTTGGTCACTTAAAAAAAAAATTCTTCAACTATGAAACAAAGAATTTATCAAGAATTCCAGCTGTGGTGTGACCAATGTAGGATATGGTGAGATTTTGACCTTCCTTAGTTGGGACACATAGTTCCTGTTTGTAAAGTCCTAAGCTACTTCGCTGACAGCCATTTTATACAGCTGGATCATGTTAGACTCGCAGAAGGGATGCTGTAAATTATTGTGAGGTTATGTGTGGCACAACTCTAGGGGGCTCCATTTACAACCTATTGTAGATTTACATATTTCCTTCAGTAATTTTCCAGCAGATGGCAGTAAAGTTTCTGAGGAAGGGGTGGGGGGTGACTTTTCTAAATCACACAAAGATCTTTTCTGGGCTGGCAGTGACCCTGGCTCATAATCAATCTAAAAATATTTTTTATATGAATGTAGTATCTTTATGGCAGACTCTCCAATATCCATCCCTTGTTTCTTCCTTCCTAAGAAAACCCAATTTTGCTCAGCTAGCTACCCTTCCCCCATGTGACTTCAGAGAAGTTCAGCAGTAGATCTGAATTACTGTAAATCAGGGCTTCTGAGTCTTGAACTAGTGACATTTTGGGACGGGAATTCTTTGTTGTGGGAGTTATCCTGCACATTGTAGGATGTTTACCAGCATCCATGGCATCTCTCTCTATCCACTAAATGCCATAGCATACTCCCACCTTACCATTATGACAACCAAAAATGTTTCTAGGTTTTGTCAAATGTCTCCTGGGGGCAAAACTGTCCTGGTTGACAACTGCTAGCCTAGAGTATCTCAGAGAAGTAAAGCTTTCACACCCACAGCTGCTTTGCCTGTCTCCTTGTTATAGGAGATGATAAATTGCCTTATCCATCTTGAATCAGGTATTTTTGTTACTTGCAGCCAAAGGCATCCCCAACTAATGCAAGGAATTACTGCTAACTCATGTCTACCCTTCCTGTGCTTATACAATTTCTTTTTTTACACCTGAAGGAAAACTCCACACTATCTCCATTCACTTTGTTGTTGTTATTTTTAATCCAAGTTCCAGTCTAGCAAAATACTTCAGAATCCTAATTTTGTCATCCAAATTATTAGCTATCCCTTGCAGTTTGGCATCATTTGTAATTGATGATAAGCATATCATAAACACTTTTGTGTGAGTTGATTAAAAAACATTGTATCAATATTCTTTAGGTATAGTTGTTCAGCCAGTTACAAATCCACCTAATTAACCAGTAGCCAACTCACATTTCTCCATCTTATCTACTAAGATTTCAAAAGAAACTTCTTCAAATGGCTCACTGTAGTCAGGAAGAGCCATGCCTACAGTACTTCCTGATGCTTGACTCAAATAAGCAAGTAGAAACAGAGTAGATCATTTGGCATGAGCTGTTTCTTGAGAACCCAGGTTTATGCATGGTGATTTAGTGTGCAGGAACTGTCTACTCAGTAGTCCATTCTGGTATCTTATTGGTAAGAGATGTCACACTCATCTTTCCACATGCTATCCATCTCGCCTATGTGAAAAATATTCAACATTTGTCAATCTTCCGTTTTGTGGCCCGTCTCTAGTTCTCTATGACCTCAAAAACATTATCAACAATGGTTCAGTAATCACATTTGCAATGATATTTGGTGCTCTGAGAATTCATCCAAGACCTGAATTCATTTAAAGCCACCTCTTGTGTAAAATAATTTAAATAAAGGGGCCTATACACTTAACCAAATACCACAGATGCAAAGGAGTGCCTGTTAAACACAGGGCTTATGAGCCTGGATTAGGAAACACCACAAAGAGTTATCAAACTCCACCTCGGCATCAAACACAAATAGCCAGGATGATCAGCAAACTAAGGGAGAAAGAGAACCCTGGGAGAGCCCTATGCACATGAGAAGTGACTCTAATGAGAAAGAAAAATAGAGAGAACTGAGGTAAGCTGGTAACCTCCACTAGTTTGGGATATAGTTTGACCTCTTCCCTCTGACCAATCCCTTCTCTCTACTTAGTCCTGTAGTCTCCTATCAAAGACTTTATTGATATGGAACCCTGGGAAGGAGCCTGCAGTGATGTCAGGGCCCACTGAGTTGAGTGAGCATCTGTAGCAGATGTCAGCCTGGGGAGATAAGCTGAGAGCAACAGAAATTACAATGTCAGCCTATAATCCCTGCACTTTAGGAGACCAAGGCAGGAGGATCACTTGAGCTCAGGAGTTCGAGACCAGCCTGGGCCACATGGCAAAATCCCATCTCTACAAAAAATTTAAAAACTAGCTAGGTGTGGTGGCACACACCTGTAGTTCTAGCTACTTGGGAGGCTTAAGTGGAAGGATCACCTGAGCTTCAGAGGTCGAGGCTGCAGTGAGCTGTGATCATGCCACTGCACTCCAGCCTGGGCGACAGAGAGACCCTGTCTCAAAAAAAAAAAAAAAAAAGAAGAAGAAGAAGAAGAAGAAAAAGCAAGGAAGGAAAGAAGGGAATCCCAAAGGGACCACACTCTGGCCCTGGCTCTCCTTGACTGTGGGGAAATGGAGGAATCTGCATCACAGAGCCGCATTCTCCTCCAGGTTTAGCGTAGAGTCAAGGGAAGGATTTTGCAGGTTCAGGCTGATCAAGTTTCAGTGTCTCTGTCATCTAAATACTGAATATTGGCTACATATGCCATGGAGGGATACTGACCCCAATCCACACCAAGAGAATGCCATAGTGCCCACAGTCTGCTGTAGAGGGGAGATGGGTCTGCAATTCTTCTCATTCCCAGGCTAGATTCTCATTCCCCACTTGAAAAGTGGTTAAGAGGGCTGGAACTGGAATCAGACTTATTGGATTCAAATAATGGTTCTCCTAGTTATTAGCTATGGAACATTAGGCAAACCACTCAGTCTCACTGAGTTTTATTATCCTGGAAAACAATATAGAACGTGTGAAGGATGCTTGGTGCGATGTTAGCTACTGTTACTCTTAAATCATCTGCTTTGGAAATCTCCTGGCAGAGGCTGTTGACAGAAGAAAAAGTCAAGGCATTCTGAACTTGGTCCTCAAAAGAAAACTTTGGTCCTGGGGTTTATATAGTCTGATGAGGAGGGTTGAAGCTGAAACAGAGCCATGATATCAAAGGTTCAAGTGATTTCCTTTGTTGCTGAAGGTGGGTTCTTGGATTCACTCTTGAGCAATGACCCTTCTGACTAAGCAAAGCAAAGGCAATGGATTTCCAAAGAGCTGAGTTTCTCCGCATAACAATGTTAACAGGTTATCATGAATGAGGGTGGTGGAGGTGGAGAGGGGTGGACAGAATTGCACTCTGTAGACAGATTTACTTCCTTTAAAGGAATGCCTCTTTCACAACAACTGGATTAGGCTGTCTTACTTGGTATCATACTGCTTGTTCTCAGGAAGTATTTCTATGTTACTCTTCAAGCATTTGGTCACAGATCTTGGAGGGGACCCTGAAGATGACAGAAAGCCTGTGCAGGCTTGGTCAACAGGGTTGCTGGAGGAAGGATGAAAATGAAAGGGTTTTGGCTTGGCTCAGACTATTAATAGGTCACAGAAGATGTTTTTCAAGACCTAACAATCTAGAATTTGGGAAATGTCTGGACTTGAAACTTTCTGTTCAGATATCTTTTAAGGGCCAAAGGGCAAGACTGTTTTCCCACGGATGGGGCTGGGGTTTTCTTGAAGGAAGCTGATTTTCCATTATCAATCATGCTTATGGAGGGTTAATCATAGGGCTGGAAAATGAAAACTTAGAAGGTGGATCTTAGCATTAAGGGAGGGAAACTGCCTTCTGTCTGCAGGCCTTGGGATATGACTCAACTGGATCTTGCCTTGGCTGTCAAACTGAAGGACAATTCCTTTGGCATGGCCTTAGTGACAAGTAGCACGCTGGGTCAGGGCATGCGGGTCAGCCTCTACTCCAGCAAGGCAGGCTAGAATCCAGGAAAATAGGAAGGCAGTAGAGGGTCCCCATGAAGGATACTGGGCCCATGGACTCTGAGGGAAGCCACTGATAATATTCAATGTAAACCCCTTGGGTGGTAGTCCCGCCTGCCATAGCCTACCTTTCAGCCAGCTTGTGTTAAATTCTACATCCCAATCTCATTTCAGCAGAGGAATGGCAGGAGGGTGCTATTCCCACATTTGGGAAAGAGTTGGTATGACGAGAGCAGGAGTATCTAGAGGGAAGCTGATCTTGAGCCTACCAAAGGCAACACATTGAACATGCATTGTTCCAGAGCTAGGTGATGAGTAGGGTGGGAAGAACACAGGAGGCAATGGGTGAACACACCAATATTCCTGAGGAAGTCCAAACAGAGTGGGCAAGGGACAGGAGCTCTGACTTCTGTGATTTGGGTATTAAAGGGAAATGTGTCTTCGTAAGTTGGTAAAGCCTGGAATGTCACGGTATGACCTGTGTCACCTTCTGGCTGCATGGTTTTGTGCAAGCTACTTACCCTTCCAAGTCTCAGTTTCTCCATCTGGGAAATGGGGCTAATAACAGTGACTGCCTCATAGAATTTTTGTGAAGATTAAATAAGCCATGGTAATAACCTGATAGATAGCTATTATTGATATTATCACTACTAATCCCAAGAGTGCTGGAAAGGGGGAATTAGTGCACTAAGCAAAAAACTGTTATAACTAATTGCCAGAATTCACACGAAATGTATAGAGAGGGCTGCTGTATAAAGAAGAGGAGTTCTTAGCTCATCACTGACTCAGACATGAGAAGACAATCCCACTGGAAGCTTTCAGGCTGCCTCTTCCTCTGCAAACCCGTAGGACTGAGTCCTGCAGCAGCAGCTCAAGGCTTTGTATTTCACCTTCCCTAGAGAAACACTGGCAGAAATCCATTCGCAGAAGCCCAGAGATGATTCAGATGAGAGGCTGACCCAGCAAACTCTGCTGGAAATGGGTGCCCAGGATTTAGTACTAAGCTGCCTTGACCCATTCTCCTCCAACTTGACTTTAGTAGAGACAACAGGACAATATTTTTTACTGTAATTCCATCTGCATTCCTCGGTAGACAATCACACCTGTGCCACTTGACCCTGAGCGTCATGCTGACCTGGAAGCCCTTCGTCGCCCTTCCTGCCTGCTCACCTTCAGCTCTTTTCAACCAGGTGGCCTATGGAATTCCTTTGGGCATCCTGGCTCCTGCCATGTGGCCCTGCTTGCTGTCCTAGAGCTATTCCCTCCCCAGCCACACTGGCTCCCTTCACAGGGGGACTGAGTTCTGAAAGTTTCTGCACACCTGTACCCCCAAACAGTCTGAGAAAAGTGCCCCTCCTCGGTACTCCGTTAATACATTATGCTTCCTTTTATCATATCATTCCAAACAATCACTGACTTTCAGGTCTTTTCTGCCACTGGAACGTACACTGTTTGGGAGGAACGGACCATGTCTTCTACCTTCATTTATTCCTATTTCTAACTTGGTATTTAGACTTCTTTAAACATGTGTTAAATAAATTCATGAGTAAGTGAAATGAACTCAAATATACAGAAGTTGAAACAGAAAATGTATTCATTCACAAATTCATTCAAGCATTGACTGAGCACCTACTGTCTGCCAGACACCCCTCCAGGCACTGTAGACACAGCGGTAAACAATAGACCCAGTCCCGCCTGGCGCACGCGCATCCCAGTGTGGGGATAGGAGGAAAATGAGCATATGGCAAGATCTCAGTTGGCAATGTGTGTTATGAAAAAAATAAAGCAAGGAAAGATGAGGCAAGCTATAATTATTGCACTGAGCATTTTTAAGACTTTTTTAAAGTAAAAATGTTGTAAATATTCAATAAAAGTACAAGAAAAAAGGGAAAAAACAGCTCAATTTTTAATATATTTTGAAAGCAAATAATGGGGTTTATAATTCTGCATTAAATTTTTTAAAATGTCTGAAATTATCGGAAAGATAGAAGAAGCAAAAAAGTTAAATTATTCAATCTTTCATAAAAGGACTACAAAATTGTTATTCGGTCTTTGTTTTTTAAAGTTATTTAATTTCTTTATGCACATACACAGATAATTTTACATAAAGAAATAAAGGTTTCTTTTTGTTTTGTTTAGCATCTTGTCTCCTTTTTCTTCTCCCCTCCTTCTTTAATAGCACGTGAACTCATGGTAGTGAACTAGTATGTCAAGGGAATCCAGTATGCTACCTTCCATATTCTTCTCCATGCTGAGGTGATCATTTGCATTGCACGTACACGTGTGCAGACACACACACACACACACACACACACACACACATAATGCATAATGAGTTTTCTGTAAAAATATAAAGAGGGAATATTATATACTCTTTTCCACATCTTGTTCAATAAAACCTCAGGTAAATCCCTCTAGAGTGAAAGGTAAATTTCTAGTCTCATTTTTAAAAAACAGCTATATAATATTCCATGGTATGGGTGAACCATATTTTCTCAGTCATCTCCTTATTTATAGGCATTAATTTTACGTCCAGGTTTTAATTTTGTTGCCACAATAACAACGCTGCAATAAATGTCTTTAAATATATACCCTTCTATACTAGTGCTCTTAATGTTATGGCTAGATTCCCAGAAGTGAAATTATTAGGTTATAGGCATATATATGTTAATTTTATAGGCACTTGCAGATTGCTTTTCATAAAACCATAACATTTCATATTGCCACCAACAATGTTAAGAGTTATTTGCCTCTATGTCTTCTCTAGAAATAGGTGTTGTTGAATAAAGTGACATTTCGTTATTACTTACATCTGTATTTCTCTATTTACTAGTGATTTAGATTTTGTTCTTGGGTTTTGTAATTTGTTGAATATAATTTTTAAGTAAACGCATAATTTCTTTTTTTTTTTTTTGCATCTATCTTCACAAAACTAGCTGGGAAGTGCTTACTCATTTTTTTATTCTTTGGAAGAGTTTGTGTAACATTGATGTTATTTCTTCCTTAAACGTTTAGTGAAAACTCCTGGACTAGAGATTTCTTTGTTGGAAGGTTTCAAATCATAGATCCAATGTTTAAAACACATGTAGTATGTATACAGTGTATATGTAGTAGAGCATTTGGATGTTCTGTTTCTTCTTATGTCCTCTTTGGTCAGTTAGATTATCTAGCAAATTGTTCAAGTGAGTTTATTTTTTGGCATAAAGTTCTTCATAATATGATTTTATTATCTTTCCAATGCCATTAAGATTTGTGCCCAGACTCCCCTTAAAGGGGTTATGGTGAAGCTGTAATAAAGTATCCTTTTAATTACTGAATTAAGAGTTTCATGCTCTACTGACTGTACTAGCCTAATTACTGAGTTAATAATTCGTATTCCTCACTTTTTTCTAAATAAGCTTTGGTAGAGACTTTCTAATTTTTACTGGACTTTCAGAGAATAAACTCTTATTTATTTTCTCTATTATATGTTTATTTTCTCTTTCATTGGTTTCTGCTCTCATCTTTATACTTCTTTCCTTTTACACTTTATATATTTAATTTTTGTTTCTTTTTCTATATTCTTAAGATGGATTTAATGTTCAGCTTTTCTTTTTAAATATATGCATTAAAACTGTCCATTTCCTTGGCACGTGTATACCTATGTAACAAACCTGCACGTGTTGCACATGTATCCCAGAACTTGAAGTATAATAATAAAAAAAACCTTATAAAAACTTGTCCATTTCCCTTAAAGCATAATTTTAGCTGCATTTCACAAATTATGATGTACTGTATCTTCATTATACAGTTAATTTTTTTTCTAATTTTTGTTGTTACTCTCTTTTGGTCCATGAGTTATTTAGATACATATATTTTAATTTCCCAACATTTAGGGTTTTTCCTACTTTTCTTTTTATTGGTTTTTTAACCTTATTATGATCAAGCACATGATCTATTTTATTCTATTTTCATAAATTCATTGAGGCCTTCTTTATGGCCCAGCATTTTTGGAAAATATTCCATATGATCCTTAAAATATTTGGCTTTTGAAATTCTTTGATACAGTGAATGCCACTATTAATTAGGTCACGGTTGTTAATCACATTTTTTCAAATTTTCTAAAATCTTACTGATTTTTATCTTCTTGATCCATCAGTTACCAACAGAGATGTGTTAAAATTTCCAACTCATAGTTGGAATTTTTTTCTCTTTGGGGTTTAGTCCATTCCTCTCTTATATATTTTGAGGCTAATTATTAGATGTTCACACATTTAGAATTGTTATGTCTCACTGTTGCATTGACACTTAATTATCGTGAAATGTCTGTCTAGTAATTTTTTTGCCTTGAAATCTATTTTCTTCCTGTTATTAAAATAGCTACACCAACTTTCTTTTAGTTAACTTGCATGGTATATCATTTTCCATCCGTTTACTTTCAATATTCTTTTGTTCTTGTTTTAAGGTCTCTCTTTTATAAGAACCATATTGTTGTTGCTGCTGCCATTGTTTTAATTTAGTCTTACAATCTTTGACTTTTGATTAAAGGTTTTAGTTCACTTACATCTAATCTAATATATTGGGTATGTATCTACCATATTACTGTTTGTTTTTTATTCAAACCAATTGTTCTGCTTTTATTTACTTAACTTTATTGCCTTCTCTTGCATTAAACAAGTATCTTCTAAGACTCCATTTTCTCTCTCTTTTTTTTTTTGCCTATTTGGTACACATTCTTTTATTATTATTTTAATAGACAGAAAATCAGCAAGGATATAGAAGATTACCACATACATTAACACCAGAGATTATCGTAAATATTATTGATCGATTTCAGGCAATGTAAGGGCCCTAAAGGCCTCCCATCCTGGTTTTGTCTTACTGTTCCCATGTGTTTTAATTTCACGTATGTTTTGTACTCCACAAGACCTTATTATTACTGTTATGTAGAGTCAATATTTACTTAGATTAATCCTACTATTTACTTCCCTGAAGATAATTTGTCTTTCTATCCTGGATCTTTTAAGAGTTTTTTTTTTCCTTTGGTTTTCATTCTTAGCAGCTTTACTATGAAGTGCATAAGTGTGTTTTTTCCTTGCAGTTATCATTCTTAGAGCTCATAGTGATTACTGACTCATTAGTTTTCTTAAAATATTGCTTCTGCTCCATCTCTTTCTCCTCTCCTTCTGGGTCTCTAATTACATGCATGTTATGTCTTTTCACCAGATTCCATATGTCTTTTATGCTCTTTTCTGCATTTTCTATCTTTTTTTTTCTCTTCATGATTCAATCCAGACGTTTCCACTCATACATCTTTCAGTATAGTAATCCTCTTTTCAGCTTGGCTCAATCTACTTGTAAAGATATCGATTGAGTTTTAAATTTCAGTTATTGTGCTTTTCCACTAACAGGGTTTTTAATGTATGTAAGCGTAATAACTAAAACATAAAGGGGGAAGGGTAAAGGGGCCTATATGGTGGTAATGTTTTTACATTCCACTCAAAATGCTAAAATATTGATTTTAAGAACACTGAAATGTTAAGCATGTTTTTTGTAACCCTATAGCAACCACTAAAGGAACAGCACAAAAATATGTTCAAAACATGGTAAGTACATTAGAGTAATTTTAAAAGTTCAAATAACTCAGAAGAAGGCAGGAAAGAAAAGCAGAAGAACAAAAACGAGAGAAGAAACACAACAAGTAAATGTTAAATCCCAGTATATTAGTAATTAAGCTAAATGTAAGTGGTCTAAATGCGCCAATGAAATCACAGAGCTTGTAAAAATGGGCTAAAAAGCATATGCTATCTATAAAATATTTACTTCAAGGATAATAATATAAGTAGGTTAAAAATAGACAGATGAAAAAGATACACCATTCAAACATCAATCAAAAGACAGTTGAAATGGCTTTAATAATATCAGATATAGGAGGCTTCTGAGCAAAGAAAGTTACCAGGGCATTATATAATGATTAATGTTCTACTAACCAAGAAGACATACCAATCCTAAGTTTATACACATTTAACATCCTAGTTTCAAAATATATGAAGTAAAAACTAATGTAACTACAAGGAGAGATAGATAAATCCAAAATTATAGTTAGAGACATTGACATTTTTCTCTGAGAAATTGATAGAATTTGTAGATAGAAAAACCAGTAAGGATATAGAAAGACTGAACGAGATCATCAACTGACTACATTCAATTAATATTTATGGGACACTCATTCAACAACAGCAGAGTTCACATTCTTTTCAAGTGCTCATGGACTATTTGCCAACATAGACCTATCATGAGTCAGGTAATAAAGCTTAATTAATTTAATGAGTTAAAATTATGCAAAGTATGTTGTTTGGCAATATGGAATTAACTAGAAGTCAGTATTAGAAAGATAAATGGAAAATTTCCAAATACATAGAAATTAATGTACTTCTAACTAATATATAGGTAAAGAAAGAGTCTCAAGGGATATTAAAAAATATTTTGAAACAAACAAAAATGAAACTATAATCTAAAAATTTAGAATGCAGCCAAAGAAATGTTTAGAGGGAAATCAATAGTCTCATATTCCTATATTACAAAAGAAGAAAGATTTCAAATCAATAATCTAAATTTACACATTTAAGAAACTAGAAAATTAGGAGCAAAATAAGCTTAGTACAAGCAGAAATAAAGACATAATAAAGATAAGAGCAGACATCAATGAGATTTAAAATAAAAAAGTCAAACAAGCCAAACCTGATTCTTATTTCCCTGTAGTGTGTGCTGACTTGATCAGAGGAGTAAAGGAAAAGAATCTCAAAGTGCAAGGACCAGTTTGAATGCCTACCAAGACTTTGAGAATCACAACAAGAAAAACTCCTTGTGGTGAAGGTTCGAAGACATGGGATCATTTCCAGATGAGACTCCACAAGCGACTCATTGACTTGCACAGTCCTACTGAGATTGTTAAGCAGATTACTTCCATTAGTATTGAGCCAGGAGTTGAGGTGGAAGTCACCATTGCAGATGCTTAAGTCAACTATTTTAATAAATTGATTACCAGTTGTTAAAATAAAATAAAATATAAATTAAAGGCCAGGTGCAGTGGCTCATTCCTGTAAGCCCAGCATTTTCGGAGGCCGAGGTGGGCAGATCACCTGAGCTCAGGATTTCGAGACCATCCTGGGCAACATGGTGAAACCCTGTATCTACTAAAATACAAAAAATTAGCCGGGTGTGGTGTCATGCATCTGTAGTCCCAGTTACTCAGGAGGCTGAGCCACAAGAATCGCTTGAGCCTGGGAGGCAGGCAGAGGTTGCAGTGAGCTGAGGTCAGGCCACTGCACTCTAGCTTGGGCTACAGAGTGAGATTCCATCTCAAAAAAAAAAAAAAAAATTCAATTAAAATGATAAAATTAATGTTGCCAGCAAGACCTACAGAAAAAAAGAAGGAATATCCAAATTACCAATATCAGTGCTGAAAGGGTATAACACTACAGGACTTGCAGTCATTAAAAGGATAATAAGGAAATAAACAACTCTAAATATGTAATTCCATAACTTTAATGAAATGAACAAAATCCTTGAAAAATAAAAAATGCCAAAATTCAATCAAGATTAAGTCGATAATCTGGAGTTCTATAACTATTAAATAAACTGAGTTTAGTTAAAAAGCATCTCAAAAGGAAGTCTCCAGCCCTAAATCATTTCACTAATGAATTTTAAACATTTAAAGAAGAAATAACATATATATAATTCAGTATAGATAACATATATATTGAATTACATGAATATATAATTGAATATATAACATATGTTATATATATTGAATTTTATAATTATAAATTTATATAATTTACACTGAGTTATGTAATAATAATATGTGTGTAATTTTGATAGCTTTGGGGGTACAAGTGGTTTTTGGTTACACGGATGAATTATATGGTGATGAATTCTGAGATTTTAGTGCACCCATCACCCAAGCAGTGTACATTGAACCCAATATATGGTTTTTTATCCCACACTCCTCTCACATCCTCCCTCTTCTGAGTCTCTAAAACCCATTATATCATTGTGTATGCCTTTGCATACTCATAGGTTAGCTCCCACTTACAAGTGAGAGCATAGGCTATTTGGTTTTCCATTCCTGAGTTACTTCACTTAGGATAATGGCCTCCAACTCCATCTAAGTTGTTGAAAAATACATTATTTTGTTCCTTTTTATAGCTGAGTAGAATTCCATGGTGTATATATACCACATTTTCTTTATCCACTCATCTGTCAGTGGGCACTTAGGTTGGTTCCATATCTTTGCAATTGTTAATTGTGCTGCAATAAACATACATGTGCATGTGTCTTTTTCACATAATGACTTCCTTTCCTTTGGGTAGATACACAGTAGTGGGACTGCTGTATCAACTAGTATATCTACTTTTAGTTCTTTAAGGAATCTCCATGCTGTTTTCTGTAGAGGCTGTACTAATTTACATTTCCACCAGCAGCATATAAGCATCCCCCTTTCACCACATTCATGCCAACATCTATAGTTTTTTGACTTTTTAACAACGGACATTCTTGCAGGAGGAAGGCAATATCTCATTGTGGCTTTCATTTGCATTTCCCTGGTGATTAGGGATGTTGAACATTTTTTCATATGTTTATTGGCCATTTGTGTATCTTCTTTAGAGAAAAGTCTATTCATGTAATTGACCCACTTTTTGAAAGATTTTTTTTTTCTTCCTGATTTAAATTCTGTGAAGATTCTGGATACTAGCCCTCTGTCAGATGCACAGTTTGCAAATATTTTTCATCCATTCTGTGGGTTCTCTGTTTACTCTGCTGATTATTTCTTTTGCTGTGCAGAAGCTTTTTAGTTTAATCAGGTCCCATTTATTTACTTTTGTTGTTGTTGCATTTGCTTTGGGATTTTAGTGGTGAATTCTTTGCCTAGACCAATGTCCAGGAGAGTTTTTCCACAATTATCTTCTAGAATTTTTATGGTTTCAGGTCTCAGATTTAAGTCTTTGATCCATCTTGATTTGAATTTTGTATAGGGCAAGAGATAGGGATCCAATTTAATTCTTATGCACGTGGCTAGCTAGTTTTCCCAGCACCATTTGTCCTTTCCCTCAATTTATGATTTTGTATGCTTTGTTGAAGATCAGTCGGTTGTAAGTATTTGGCTTTATTTCTGGGTTTTTATTATGTTCCATTAATCTGTGTGCCTGCTTTTATAGCAGTACCATGCTGTTTTGGTAACTGTCGCCTTATAGTATAACTTGAAGTCTGGTAACGTAATGCCTCCAGATTCATTCTTTTTGGTTAAGATTGCTTTGGTTATTTGGGCTCTTGTTTGGTTCCATATAAATTTTAGGATTGTTTTTTCTAATTCTGTGAAAAAATGACATTGGTATTTTGATAAGAATTGCATTGAATTTATAGATTGCTTTGGGCAGTATGGTCATTTTCACAATATTGATTCTTCCATCCATGAGCATGGGATGTGTCTCCATTTGCTTGTGTCATCTATGATTTCTTTCAGCAGTGGTTTGTAGCTCTCCTTATAAAGATCTTTCACTTCCTTGGTTAAGAATATTCCTAGGTGCATCTATATACCTAGGAATATACATATACATATGTATATATATATACACACACACACATATATGTATGTATATTTTGCAGCTGTTGTGAAAAGGATTGAGTTCTTGATCTGATTCTCAGCTTTGTTGTTGTTGCTATATGCCAGTGTTATTGATTTGTGTACATTGATTTTGTAACCTGAGACTTTACTGAATTCTTTTATCAAATCTAGGAATCTTTTGAAGGAGTCTTCAGGGTTTTCTAGGTATACAATCATATCATCAGTGAACAGTGATAGTTTGACTCCCTCTTTTCCAATGTGGATACCTTTTATTTCTTTCTCTTGTATAATTGCTCTGGCTAGGACTTCCAGTACTATATTGAATAGAAGTGGTAAAAGTGGGTATCTTTGTCTTGCTCCTGTTCTCATGGGGAATGCTTTCAACTTTTCCTCATTCAGTATGATGATGGCTGTGGGTTTGTCATATATGGCTTTTATGAATATGAGTCCCTTCTATACCTAGTTTGTTGAGGGTTTTTATCATAAAGGGATGCCAGATTTTATAGAGTGCTTTTTCTGCATCTATTGAGATTATCATATGGCTTTTGTTTTTAATTCTGTTTATGTGATGTATCACATTTATTGACTCGTGTATGTTAAACCATCCCTGCATCCCTGGAATGAAACCCACTTGATCATGATGTATTCTCCTTTCGATGTGCTGTTAGATTTTGTTAGCTAGTATTTTGTTGAGAATTTTTGCATCTATGTTCATCAGGGATACTGGCCTGTGGTTTTCTTTATTTTTTGGTATGTCCTTTCCTGGTTTTGGTATCAGGGTGTTACTGTCTTCATAGAATGATGTAGGGAGAATTCCTTCTTTCTCAATCTTTTGGAACAGTTTCAGTAGGATTGGTACCAATTCTTCTTTGAATATCTGGCAAAATTCAGCTGTGAATTCATCTGGTTCTGGGATTTTTTTTGTTGGCATTTTTTTCTTTACTACTGATTCAATCTTTCTGCTTGTTATTGGTCTGTTAGGGTTTCTATTTCTTCTTGGTTTAATCTAGGAGGGTTGTATTTTTCTAGGAATTTATCCATTTCCCCTAGGTTTTCTAGTTTGTGTAGAAGTGTTCATAGTAGTCTCAAATGATCTTTTGTGATTCTCTGATGTCAGGTGTAATGTCTCCAGTTTCATTTCTAATTGAGCTTATTTAACTCTTCTCTCTTCACTAACCTAACAGTCTATGAATTTTGTTTATCTTTTAAAAAAAAACAAGTTTCTTGTTTCAACGGTCCTTTGTACTTTTTTGTTTCAATTTCATTTAGCTCTGTTCTGATTTTTGTTATTTCTTCTGCTAGATTTGGGTTTAGTTTGTTCTTGTTTCTCTACTTCTTTGAGGTGTAACATTAGGTTGTCAATTTGTGATCGTCCAGACTTTTTGATGTAGGTGTTTAGTGCTATAAGCTTTCCTCTTAGCACTGCTTTTGCTGTATCCTAGAGGTTTTGATAACTTGTATCACTATTATCATTCTTTTCAAATAATTTTTAAATTTCTGCCTTGATTTCATTGTTAATCCAAAACTCATTCAAGAGCAGATTGTTTAATCTCCATGTATTTGTATAGTTTTGGGGGTCCCTTTTGGAGTTGGCTTCTTGTTGTATTCCACTGTGGTCTGAGAAGATACTTGATATGATTTCAATATTTAAAAATGTATTGAGGCTTGTTTTGTGGCCTAATATATGGTCTATCTTGGAGAATGTTCCGTGTGTTGATGGGAAGAATATATATTCTGCAGTTATTGGGTAGAATACCCTGTAAATATCTGTTAGGTACATTTGTTGTAGGATGTTGTTTAACGCATTGTTTCTTTGTTGACTTCCTGTCTTGATGATCTGTCTAGTGCTGTCAGTGGTGTATTGAAGTCCCCTACTATTGTTATGTTGCTGTCTATCTCACTTCTTAGGTCTAGTAATAATTGGTTTATGAATCTGGGAACTTCATAGTGAGGTGCACGTATATGTAGTGAGTCTCTTGAAGACAGCAGATACTTAGTTTGTGATTCTTTATCCATTCTATCAATCTGTATCTTTTAAGTGGAGCATTTAGGCTCTTTATATTCAGTGTTAACATTGATATGTGAGATACTGTTCTGTTCATGTTAATGTTGCTGAGATACTTTGTTTTTCTTATTGTGTTATAGAAGTAACACCAATTTTAAACAATTTCAAAAAAATTAGAAGAGAAGATAATGGTTTCCAACTTATTTTATGAGGTTAGCAGTACCATGATACTAAAGCCAAAAAACAAAAAAGAAAAAAGAAAACTATAGATCGATATTTCTCATGAACATAGAAGCAAAAATATTTAACAAAATATTAGCAAACTGAGTCCAATAATGTATAACAAGGATAATACATCATGATCAAATGAGATTTATCTCAGGGAATGCAGATTGATTCAATACTATTTGAAAATTAAGCAATATAATCTTCCATATTAACAGTCTAAATAAGAAAAATCGTATGATTACATTAATTGATGCAGACAAACCATTTGATAGAATTCAACATCCTTTTGTGATAAAAACTCCACAAAGTAGGCATAGAAGTGGACTTTCTCAGTATGTTAAAGGGTGTCTACAAAAAGTTTACAGCCAAAATCACACCTAATGCTAAATGATGGAATGTTTTTCCCTTTGTCACCTTTCCTTGCACTAGGCAAGAAGATTCAGTCTCATTACTCCTACTCTATATTGCATTAGAAATATAATATATCAATAAAAAGAGATAAAAGTCATAGAGATTGAAAAGGAGGAAATAAAAGTCTCCCTATTCACAGATGACATAGAAAATTCCAAGAAATCTGAAGAAAATCTCCTGGAACTAACAGGCGAGTTAGCAAGAATGGAAGATATAAGGTAAACAAAATTATTCATATTTCATATATATTAGCAGCAAATATAAGCTTTTAGAACTAGAAGTTTTAAAAATACTATTTACAATAGCTCCAAAATATATTGCAGTATAAATCTTACCAAATATACATAGAATCTGAAAACTATAAAACTCTGATGAAAGAAATAAAAATCGACCTTAGAAAATAAAGAGGCATACTATATTCATGCATTGGAAGTCTCAACAAATTAGATTTGATTTTCCCCAAATTAATTTATAGACTTAATGCAATTCCAGTCAAAGTCGCACCAAGATATTTTTGTAGATACACACAGGCTAGTTCTAAAATTTTTTATGAACTTCATACTATATACAAAATTTAACTAAAAATTGATCAAAGACCTAAGAGGTAAAGCTATAAAACTTTTAGAAGAAAACATAGCAGTATATTTTTATGACCTTGCATTTGACAAGAGTCTTAGCTGTGACACCAAAAGCATAAGCAACAAAAGAAAAAAAAATATTATTTGAACTCAGTGAAATTAAAACCTTAAAGTGTACAATTCATTGGTATTTAGTACTTTCACAAAGTTGTACAGCCATCACCACTATCTCCTTCCAGAACTCCATAACCATTTTTTGTTTTTGTTTTTTTGAGATGGGCTCTCATGATGTTGTCCAGGCTGGTCTCAAACTCCTGGGCTCAAGCAATATTCTCACCTCATTCTCCCAAGTAACTGGGATTATGGGAACACATCACTGTGCAGCAGAACATTTTTATCACCCAAAAAGAAAGCACTGTACACATTAAGCAATCATTCCCCATTTGCCTCTCCTCTCTGGCAACCACTAATCTGATTTCGGTTTCTATGGATTCGCCCATTTTGCATATTTCATATAAATGCAATTATACAATGTATGGCTTATGTGTCTAGCTTAGCATAATCTTTTCAAGGTTTATTCATGTTGTAGCATGTATCAGCATTTCATTTCTTTTAATGCCTGAGTAATATACCATTGTATGTATATACCATATTTTGTTGATCCATTTTTCAGTCAATGGACATGTGAACTGTTTCCACCTTTGACTATTGTGAGTAATGTTGCCTGGAACCTTTGCGTACAATTTTGTTGTTGTTGTTGGAACCTTTGTTTTCAATTCTTTTGGATATATATAGAGAAGTAGAATTGCTGGGTCACATGGTAACTCCATATTTAACTTGTTGAAGAACTGTCAAACTGTTTCTAAAGTGGCTATCAGTTTACATTTCTACCAGTAGTAAATGAAGATTCTTATTTCTTCCCATCCTCACCAACACTTGTTATTGTAGGACATTTTAATTGTAGATATTCCAGTGGGTGTGAAGTGATATCACGTCATGGTTTCAATTTGTCTTTCCCTAGTGACTAGTAATGCTAAGCATCTTTTTATGTGTTTATTGGCCATTTGTATAACTTCCTTATGGAAATATCTATTCAGATCATTTGCCCATTTTAAAATTTGGTTATTTGTCTTTTTATTACTTTGTTGTGAGAGTTTTTAATATATTCTGCATACTAGACTCTTATTTTGAGAGAAGGTCTTACTCTGTCATCAAGACTGGATTGCAGTGACATCATCATGGCAGCCTTGACTTCCTGGGCTCAAGCGATCCTCCTGTTTCAGCTTCCCAAGTACCTGGGACTGCAGACACATGTCACCACACCTGGCTATTTTTTTCTATTTTTTGTAGAGACAGGGTCTCAATACATTTTGTAGAGACAGGGTCTCAATACATTGCTATATTTTCATCCATTTGGTGTGCTGTCTTTTTGCCTCCCTGAATATGTTCTTTGATGTACAAAAGCATTTACTTTTGTTAAAGTCTAATTTATCTATTTTTCTTCTATTGCTCATGTTTTTGTTGTCATATCTAGAAACCAATGTCATGAAGATTTACCCCTAGGTTGACTTCTACAATTTCTATAATTTTAACATTTATATTTAGGTCTTTGGTTCATTTTGAATTAATTTTCGTATATAGTGTAAGGTTGGTCAATTGATTTTTGACAAAGTTGCAAAAGCAGTTCAATAAAAATAAGTCTTTTCAATTAGTGATGTTGTGACAATTGGATATTCGTATCAAAAAATTCTGAACCTATACCTCACACTTATATGCTAGAAGAGAGAAGTCAACATGTTAGTTTAAAGAGAAACATGAAGGGAATAGCACCATTCAGAGTTGTTCTGGGGACAAATGGCAAATAGATGGGTTCTTTTCACATAGAACCCAGCCAAACTGTTACCCAAGTGACTGGAAGCTTCAGTAGCACGTGGAATATGCACCTTGGAATGAGTAATGAAGGCTCATGCTAGACAACAGCAGTGACAACTTGACTATTTTTAGAGACAGGCTAACTTCATAGTGCATCCCACCAAGCCTTGGCCCAAAGTAGTCATCTAAAAGAGAGCCCAGGAAAGTACAAATATGGAGCTCTCATTAAGTAATAATGATGACCCAATGATATCCAGGAACTGGACACATTCCCTAACCCAATTCGTTTTCTTACTACCCTTGAGAAATATAAAAACCACTCAAAGCTTCTACAATTCCTTTCTCCTGTTGCCTGGTCATCAATATACAAATAAAAGAAATAGAATCACATCTTAGGGAATCAAGAGCAGTATTAGGATGGTGCTGGCAATGGTATATGAGTCATAAATGTTTAACTTTGTGCATGAGCTATCTTAGTCTTTCTAAATCTCCCTCTTTGACATAGGAGGCTTGAGTTCTTGCATTTCCCATTACTCATCAATTCCCTGAATTGAGGGATCCTGGCCATTCCCAAGCTGAAGAATAAATTTGAGTTGAAAACAGTAGTTGCCATGATGAGAAGCTGTTATGGTTTATCTATTTGGTTCTAGAGGATATGAGATGATTAAGGCATGAATGTAAGCTTACTCTTGGCCCAGCTGGGAGTCTCAATCATCTTCAGGCAATCAGAAGGACATGAAGGAAAACTTGGCTTTGGAGTTAGACAGATACATCCTGGTCAAACCTCAGTATAGTCAGGCTATAGCTGTGTGACTATGAGCAAGTTTCTTAAGCTAACAGCCTCAGTCTCAAGAGTAACAATGGGAATAATACCCATTTGCAGGATTGTTGAGAAGATTAAATGCAATAATATAGGTGAAAATATGTAGAGAGTACTCAGAAAATGTTAATCTCCATTCCCTTTTTCCATTTAAATGAATGGCTGAAATTCTGCCCCTTGATATCCATTTTAGTTAGGAATTAGGCTTGGCTTGGTGTAACACCTAAAATAACAGGGACTCATAAAAGAGAAGTTTCTTCCTTTCTCATCTAGTGTCTGGAGATAAACAATCCAGGTGGTCCAGGGACCTCATTGCTCTGCCATCCCTATGGTTCAGGATGACTCCCCACCACATCCACGCTCTACATGAGGTGGAGGAGGGGGAAAGAAGGCTCATGCATCATCCTTCTGGGAAACAAGTATTGCCTACATCACTTCCCTTCACATCCTATTCCATATCTTAGTCTCATGGCCACCCTGGCTATAAGAAAGTCTGGGAAATGTAGTCTTTAGTTTGAACAGCTATGTGCCCAGATGATGATGGAAGGTTCTATTCCTATAGAGGAGAGGGAAATGGATATTAGCAGACAACTTGCAGCTTCTGCCCAGTGTCTGCATTTTTCCCTTCCTGTTAGCTTGCAGTTGAAATCCTCAAACATTAGTGCAAACTGTAGATAATAAATAAAATCAAATTAATCTTATACTATTAAATAATGCATATGTTAAGTTATATTAGAAAAGCATGCAAGAAATCAGAAAAGGCAGAGTTAGAGTATCACAAAAGGTCAGTTTCTATTGGTAAGAGTTAAAATGCAGGGATTTCTTAACAAGATGGAGTCTTTGTGCTGAACGCCTTCCATGTTCTCCTCCAGCTATCCACTCCTCTTCCATCTCCTCATTGCTCTAGGCTCCAGGAGGCTGACTTGGAGGGGTCACATTGACAGCTCTCTCACCCTTTGCTTCTGCTTGGGTTTGGCCAATAGGAACCATCAGCAGGAGACTGAGGAGAGATTGAAGGTGGGGCTGGGGCACTTAGTTCCCCAGCGATCCTGCATCGTGGCTGCAGGTTGGTTGTTCTTTACCTGAGGTCAGTTGCCATAGAGGAGCCCTTCCTTTTGGCCCTCCAGTTTCCAGGTTCCCACATCTGCTCTCACTCCTTTCTCTTTCTAGCCTAAGGAAAGTGATGGTTCTCTGCCACTTCTAGCCCCAGGATACTGCATTACCACTTGTGGTTTCTGCAGGAAGAGATTTAAAAAGCAAAATTTCTTGAGGCATTTTTAACCAACCATTATTTATCGAAACAGTCTAAGTGTAATGTAAAATTTCCATCCTAGATAAAAAGAGTATGTACTGTTTTCAAATGTCCATGGACAATTTAGAGCATTGAACAGTATCTCCAACACGTAGGGCAAAAATTAATGTTCTTACCATATTAAGAACTTTGAAACAAAGTTATGAGAACAACATTTGCAGAAGAAAAGTTAACACATTAAAAAATTAATTACTGGTAATCAAAATATGCAAATTAAAGTAGCAATAAGTTATCTTTTTCCACTTATCAAATTAACAAAGATTTAAAAAATAGTGCTTGCAAGAATGATATGACACTGTTGTTCACAGCTAGTGGGAGTATGAATGGATAAAAAAACTTTCTAGAAATAAATTTGTTCTCTATGTCAAGAAACATTTGAAAATTTATACTCTTTCAATCAGTAAATCCACTTTTAGGAATTTATTAAAAATAAATAATAAATGATTTAGAAGTGTTTAAGGATGAATAGTACACATTTATAATAGCAAAGTGGAAATAGTCCAGATAATCAACAATAGTTGATGGTTACACTATGGTACATCATCATGGTATATCAATATATTAAAAAATATACAGACATTAAAATAAAGTTTTCAAAAAAATTAAATGAAATGGGACAATATTCCTCAAATAATATTAACTTCTTATAGCAACATATACAACTATAGAAACAGTTTGATTCTTAAGTTAAAATATGCATACAAAATTTTATTAACAGTGTTCATATGAGTAGTAAATTACAGGTAATTTTTATGTCTTTCTATACTTTTCTGCATTTTCCAAAGTTTTACACTGGTAGATACTTTTATAGAACTATATTTTTTTTAAAAAAAGCATCAACATTCTAAAAGCCTCAAGCTGCCTAAGAAGTAAGTCATTTTCATGAAACTGTGTAGTGTTTCAGGAGCACAGGTGATCCTGATATAAGACATACCTTTCCCACCTTCCACACTTCCACACCCAGTGCACCATTCTGGTGGAAAAAGCAAATAATTTTTTCTTTCTACTCTCACATACCACTCAACACAACACTTTGACACCATATGTGTGTGGGTTTCTCCCCACACACCAAGAAATTTTCCAGTGGACACCAGGTGGGTGTCCTATAATTAAATTTATTTCTGAGACAATCTACCTGGAGACAGTGTCAGATTCCACAGGTCAAGGGATTGGTCCCACAAGACTGCCCTCACTTTGGATGCCAATTGCAAGCCCCGGTTTGTGGCCTGTGCTTTTGATTGACCTACTATAAATAGGACTTCCCACAAACTCCCTTCTGGGGTTCAATTAATTTACCAGAGTGGCTCACAGAACTCGGGGAAACACTTTACTTACATTTACCCATTTATTATATAGGATATTGCAAAGAATACAGATGAACAGCCAGATGGAAGAGATGCGTAGGGCAATAAATGTGGGAAGGGACATGAAGCTGCCATATTCTCTACAGGCATGCCATCCCCCAGGCACCTCCACGTGTTGAGCTATCCAGAAACTCTCTGTACTTTTGGGGTTTTATGGAGACTTTCTTATGTAGGCATGATTGGTTACATCAATAGCCACTAGAGATCCACTCAACCTTCACTCCTCTCCTATCCCCAGAGGTTGGGTGATGGAGCACTATGACAGTGCACAAATGCCATGGCAACTTCTGAAAGGGGGAGAAACCTTTAGTTATGGGAACTCCCTGCCCCTTTCCCAGAGAATTCATAAGTAATCCACCTCTTGTTTAGCATATAATCAAGAAGCAACCATAGGCATAGTCGATCAAGTAGCCCACACTGCTGTTTTGCCTATGGGGTAGCCACTTTTATTCCTTTACTTTTTATTAAACTTGCTTTCACTTAAAAAGAAAAGAAAAGAAAAGAAATTTGGAGTGATGGAAGTGGGGCTGAAAGTCCCAACCTTCTAATTATGCTTGGTCTTTAAGATGATCAGCCCCCATTCTGAAGCTATCATGGGTGCCCCAGCCACTAATCATCTCATTAGCATTCAAAAGTCACTCTTATCACTCTGGAGATTCCAAGGGTTTTGGGAACTGCATGCCATAAAAAGGCCAAATATGTAATTCACAATATCATAACTTTCACAATATCATAATTTTCTTGGGTAAGTCTTACTACCGTAAAAGAGATTTTGAGCTATCTCAATACAGTTTGAAATAAGCACATTGGTTGCCAGGGTAAATCATTTTTAGAAAGCTATGAATTCAAAAAGTTAAAAACTTAATAGGTGTCTTACTATAAGACTTGCTCTAAAGTAACAGTAATTAAGACAGTATTATAGTGTCATAAGGATGAACATATAGATCAATGGCACAGAATAAAGACTTCTGTAATAGACCCACATGTATATTGCCAATTGACTTACAAGAAAGAGGACAAGCTGATTCAGTGAGGGAAAGGACAGTCCTTACAAAAAATGATGCTGAGTCAAGCGGATAGTCACGTGAAAAAAACAAATTAACTTTGACCCTTACCTCACACCATACAGAAAACATTATTCACAATGGATCAGGAAACTAAGTGTAAAAGCTAAAGCAATAAAACTTCTTGAAGAACTCATAGGAGATACTTTTCGTAACTTTGGGGTATGCAAATATTTTTTAGTTTGGACATAAAAGCATGATCATAAGAAGAAAGACTAAAAAAATTAAACTTCATCAAAATTTAAAACTTCTGCTCTTTAAAAAAAATCATTAAGAAAATAAAAAAAGTAAGTCACAGCCTGGATGGGTGTGTGTGTGTAAATATTTACAATACATGTATCTGACAAAAGACTTCTAAAATAATATTTAAAGAATTCTTAGAACCTATTGATAAAAAGTAAAACAACCCAATAAAAACCTACAAAATGTAGAGTTTTCCTTTACTCCCCATCTGCTTTGCAAATATTTGAAAAGAGACCCTTATAAAACATCCCCAATACTAGACATATTATTTTTAACAGCAATAGGTGGAAAGGAATGTTGCTAGTAAAATAACAACAACAAAAAAAGCACAACATGTTTACATTCCAGTGGAAATTGCATGTCCAAATTTTATTCTAAGTCCTAAGGATCATGTGCATAATGATTAGCTACAGTAAATTATAAGAAACTGAATATTGCCTAAATGGCCCTAGTAGGGAATTGGTTAAATAAATGATGATACAGGCATACAATAAAATATAGGCAGCCAGTAAAAATATTGTAGAAATATAAGCACTGGCATGAAAAGATATTCATACTATATTGTTAAATGAAAAGGCAAATTATAAAAAACATGTACAATAAGATTCAATTTTAGTAAAAAGAAAAATGCATTTATATAAACCAGTTGTCTGAAATGCCAATAGTGTTACCTCTAGGAGTGGTGATTTTTATTTTTGCAACTTTATATCCTCCTCATGTTACTAATCACTAGCCTAGTGTCTTAGTCCATTTTGTGTTGCTCTAACAGAATATCTGAGACTGGGTAATTTATAAAGAACAGAAATTTATTTTCCCACCATTCTGAAACCTAGGAAGTCCAAGATCAAAGTGCCAGATCCTCACATGATGAAAGGCTTAAGGGCCAGAGGGGACCAACTCTCTCCATCAAGCTCTTTCATAAGGACATCTAATTCCATTCAGGAAGAAGGAGCTCTCATAGCCTAATTACCTCCTAAAGGCCCTATGTCTTGATACTGCCACCTTGGCATCATCTCAATATTGGAGGGGACACATTCAAACCATAGCACGTAGTAACCCTATCAAACAATGGTCCATGCTTTTATGGGTCCTAATATTACTGCTATTTCCTGGAGAAGTTAATCCACAGGCTTCTCATCTGGCTCTTCTCCCTAGCTTACCCAACTTTTCTGACTACCCACACAGGCAGCCATGGGCCCCTCTCCATGTTCTCCCACCTTTTAGGGAACAACCAGCTCTTTCTGGCTCTTTTCTAGGCATGGCTTCTGGATTTAGCATGAACTGCATTCCACATGGTGCGCGACTTACTAATTTGTTTCTCTCCTGTTCTCTTCCACTCTGTGCATCTAATCCTTTCCTATTTTCCTTTCCTTCTTTGTCATGTTTTGCAGATAGATACATGGTTTGGTTCCCAGAATCTCAACTTACAAATTACTTAACTGTACCCACAGCCTTCCCTTATTCGACTCTCTTATGCTATTTATCCCTGGATGTTCAGCCTTTCTGGTCTGTGTTTAAAGCTTTTGTTGAGTAGAGTAGAGGGTCTGTTGTTTCTTTCTGCTCAGCACCTTTTTCCTACACCTCTCTTCCAGTGAAAAATAATTTCTTGGCCACAACCATGTGATGTCTTCTGGATCATAGCAGTTTGGTCAAGCATTGGTATATGATGCCAGCTGGCCAATCAAATCCCCTCCCTCTGGGGTCAAAAGCTTTAAGGAGAAGAGTCCTAGAGTCTGCTTGTGACCATGTCCCCCATCATGTATGAGAACCAGTTTGATAGAACGAAGCTCACACACAGATAAGAGAGATGGATGAAGAAAACAGTCCACGTGGAATTTGTTCCCCCAATCCAGCTATCCCTGAGGCCAGTTCCATTCCTACTCTTGCTATGGATTGGTTACATTTGTCAATGAATGTCCTGTTTAGTGTTTTGAGTTAGTTTTAAAAAAATTCTGTCACTTTTAACCAAGTGTTCTAACCATTTCAGATCTCTCAGAGCTGTGACTTAATGTCACCATAGCTCCTTGCACTCTTCCCTCAGAAAGTTGTCATATCTATCTTCATACTCCCAGTACCCACCTCTGTGCAGGTGACAGAGGTTTTGGACTGGGTATAGAGAGACTTGGGTTCGACTTCTGGTTCTACTAGCAAAGGCTCTGCAAGTGAGGAAAGAGCCTTTAATCTATTCAGGTCTCAACTTCCTCATCTATAAAAGGAGGACATTTAATTAGGCAAGATCTAAAATTCCTCCCAGCTCTAACATATTATGGTTTTGTGATTCCAAATTCTACATCTCCAGGCTGAGTTAATGAGAACTCTGATACTGTAATTGCTTGTTTAGCATTTCTAGTTGCTTATCTCATCATTATCTCAAACTCAACAACTCTAAAATCAGCCATCATTTCCCCACACAGCCTGGTCTTTTGTCTTTCTGTCAATGGGACCCCTGTTCTTCCAGACACCAAGACTCAAATATCTGAAATAATTTTTAACTGCTTACAACCGCTTATCACATATACTTAAGTGGTCATCAATGCTATTATTTCTCCCTTGAAAAATTCTAACAGTCATGCTGGTTTGGGCTTTAATTATTGTATGTTAAGCTATATCTAGATATGACTATTTCTATCTCTGTCTTTCCTATGTATCTATGTTGATATTTTGTCTCTATTTGCATCTTCATCTATATCTACACCTCTATCTGTATCCATACTTATATCTATATCAGTATCTATATCATCTCCATACCCAATCTCTATCCCAAGTTCCAAGGCCCATATCTTCAAACATATATTGAAATTTTCTACCTGGATGCCTGTGTTAGTCCATTCTTGCATTGCTATAGAGAAATATCTGAGGCTGGAAAATTTATAAAGAAAAGAGATTTAATTAGCTCACAGTTCTACAGGCTGTATGGGAACCACAGAACCGGCATCTGCTGAGTTTCTGGGGAGGCCTCAGGGAGTTTTACTCATGGTGGAAGGCAAAGCAGGAGCAGGCACATCACATGGAGGGGGCAGGAGCAAGAGAGAGAGTTGATCGGGGAGAGGAGCCACACTTTACAACAACCAGATCTCCTGAGAACTCACTTACTGTCATGAGGACAACACCAAGCCATTCATGAGGGATCTATCCCCATGACCCAATTGCCTCCCACTAGGCTCTATCTCCAACATTAGTGATGACATTTCAACATGAGATTTGGGTAGGGACAAATATCCAACTATGTCAATGCTTTTCAGGTATCTCAAATTCATTATCATTTGCTTAGATATCTATTTCTCCTGTGTTACATGTTTGGAGTCATCACCATTTATTTCCCAAGCTATAAATCTTAAGATACAATCTTAACTCCTCCTCTGCTCTAACCATCCCCCTTTAACCCTATAAACTCTCCCTTAGAAATGGCTCTCAAACCTTCCCCTACTCCCTTGGATGCATCTCCTCAAATTGCCCTAGTTCAGGCTTTTATTGTCTCTCAATGAACTGCTGCAATGACCTCTAGAAACTCTCCTGCCTCAATTCTCAGCCCACCCTACCCATTCTTTCTATTGATGCTAGACTGTTTGTTTCAAGGCACTAAACCAACAAAGTCTATCTACTAAAGAGCAACTTTCAAGGGTCACCCTTTTGCTGCAGGATCAAGTTCAAATGTCTTAACATGGCCTGAAATGACAAAAATTATAACAGAAAGATGCCTTAAGAAGAATAGGAGATATTCAGAAATTACTTCAAATGGTTTCATGTAGAGCTTTCCAGGGAATTCTCTGATGAGCACAGATACAGTAACAAATAAGCAAAGATGGCCGGGCACGGTGGCTCACACCTGTAATCCCAGCACTTTGGAAGGCCAAAGTGGGCGGATCATGAGGTCAGGAGTTCGAGACCAGCCTAGTCAACATGGTGAAACCCCATCTCTACTAAAGATACAAAAAATTAGCTGGGCATGGTGGTGTGTGCCTGTAATCCCAGCTACTCAGGAGGCTCAGGCAGGAGAATTGCTTGAATCCAGGAGGCGGAGGTTGCAGTGAGCTGAGATTGCACCATTGCACTCCAGCCTGGGTGACAGGCTGAGATTCTGTCTCAAAAAAAAAAAAAAAAAAAAAAAAGAAAAGAAAAGAAAGAAATAAGTAAAGATGAAGAATGGTGTGTCTCAAGAAAATAAGATTTCAGGATGAGCTCAGGCTTGGGAAAAATGCAAAAGTCATCTTAGGTATTGGTCTCTAGTGGAAGGATCAGGCTGCCACTAGAGAAGATGCTCAAGGTGATAATGAAGAATGCTCAAGGCCAAAGTTTAGTCTTTAATGCCAGAGGCATGGTCTGCTTTCTCTCTTGAATTCAGTTCTCTAGCAAGTTGGGTAAATCTGGTAGATGCTCCCACTGCTGGAATGGGCTTCCCAGATCACTGTTATTCTGGGTTTTAGGGCTAACACTCTTCATCATGTACCCTCATCTTCTTCCCTGGGCTGGAGTGCTCAGGATTGCCCTTCCTCACTTGGCAAGAGCTCCTGTGTCTGAGACCGGGCTCACTTGGAGAAGAGAAGATTGCACAGCATGGCCAAGGGAGACTTGGTTCACTTCTGCACTGGGTCTTAGGCAAAGTCCCAGCTGGGAACAAAGGACCCCTTTGCTTTATTTTGTCTTCTGTGCTTATATTTCCTTTGGGAATTCTGGGGAAGGCTTGTCATTGCAAGCAGGATCTGGGTGCCCACACCTGGGCCATTTGTGAGTTTATAAATATCCATCAGTAGGCTGTTCTGATACAACTTAAAACCCCATGATTACTTTTGTCATACAAAGCAAGAAAAATGAGGGAGGATGGGAACATGTTTTCTGGCAGATGGTATCTGGGAACAGATGACAAAGAGAAGACAGGTCAGTCAACTCCTACTGAAAGGAAAAATTTGGCTTTCTCTGTCCAAGACAGAGATCTTCATTCTAGGAAGTATAGAACAAATGTGGTTAGGAAGGAATGCGAATGTAAAAATAGGATTGGGTGGTAAGAGAGCAATTTATTGCTTTTGAAAAAAATTTAATGGTTAAATTTTTTTAACTTTAAAGAACAATATGAAAGTAAAAATGTAGAAGGAAAAGTTACTCATAGCCCCACCAGTCAGAGGGAAACCTTTATTAACAGTTTCATGTAGTTCCTTCCGCCCCTCCCTTTTATTTTACTGTACATGTATTTTTCTTCTATTTTACGAATCACAGTCTTACAATACACAAAAGTTGTATTCTGCTTTTTACATGAACAGTATGGAATAATTATATGTATGATGTATTGCACAGTTCTTATAAACCTTTGTTAATTCAGCGAATATTTATCAAGCACCTACAGTGCCCCAGGCAGGGGCTCTTTCTTCCTGGCATTTGCAGTCAGTGAGGCACATGGACAAGTGAGCCCACAGGTACCCAGCTCCAAGGACCAAGAGAGGACATTTGGGATCTGGGGGAGCATGTGGGAAGGGCCCAGATGTGTGTGGGGTGGGTGTCATAGAAGCTTCCTACAGGAGGAGGAGTCTAAGCCGAGTCCTGTAGGATGAGTGAGAATTGGCCAGGAAAAGAATGTGAGAGGACAAGGAGTGTCCTGAGGTCTGGATGAGAGTGCGAGTGTGAGAGACTGAAGTAAGTTTTCTCTACCGAGGATCTGCACAGCCGAAGTGAGTGCAGACAGGGGCAGTGGTATTAGAGGCAGAAGACGCAGACAGGGGCAATGGTATTAGAGGCAGAAGATGCAGACGGAGCAATGGTATTAGAGGCAGAAGATGCAGACAGGGGCAGTGGTATTAGAGGCAGAAGACGCAGATGGGGCAGTGGTATTAGAGGCAGAAGTCAAGTGCTGGGTGGCAGGCAGGGTCATGATGGGCCCGTCAGCCACACAAGCCTTGCAGAGGAGTCTGAGCAGCGTCTTTAAGGTCATGGGGGCAGAAGGGTTTTAAGAAAGGGCCTGGCATGGCTAGATCTGTGTTTTAGAAAGATTGCTCAGGCTGTGCTGTGAAGGACATATTGGAAGAGGATAAAAGTAATGTCAGGGAGACCACTTAGGAAACTACCCTAATCCTGTTGAGAGCTGATGGATCCCTGAGCTACTCTCTACTTTCAGCCCTGCAGCACCAGGTGTGGAGGAAACAGCCTTCCATAGACTTCTCTACCAATTTTCCTCAGCTCCAATTCCTGGCCGGGCATGTCTGGCTTCAGGGGGGCTTCTGAGTGACATTTTTCTGATCCTCTAACTCATCATGTAGGACCTTTGCTCCCCAAGTGTTCCCCACAATTGCATACTGTCTTATTTCTAACCTATGCATCCGTCTTTGAACACTCACACTGGCTCTGCTTCCTGCTTTAAGCAGAACTGATGCAGCCTTCTTGCCCCCCACTCACATTAGCCTATCACTCTGGTGACACTTACCTTGCATGGGGAGATCTTGTTTTCTTATGCACTGTTTGTCTCCACTACATTGCTAGAGACTAGATCTGTTTTGTTCCTGAGAACAGTGCCTGGCACATGGTAAGTGCTCAGTCTGTTTAGTGTGTGAATGAATGAATGATTGAATGAAAGAATGAATATATAGGTCCAAGCTCAGGAGAGAGGTCTGGGCTGTACATAAAGATTCTTGAGTCATTGAAGCCATGGATGTGGATGAGATCACCTTAGGAGAGTGCACATTAAGAAAGAAAAACAGGAGAGTCAAAAATAGAATCCTGAAGAGGGCCCACAGTAGAGAAGGAGAAGGGGCAGTCAGAGGGCAGGATCCAGCTCCAGGTGGTCTATGTGGAGAAGCTAGGAAAAGGAGCATTTCAAGATAGAGAGACAGGGCTGGGTGTGGTGGTGCAGGCCCGTAATCCCAGCTCTCTGGGAGGCCCACATGGGAGGACTGCTTGAGGCCAGGAGTTTGAGACCAGCCTGGGCAACATAGTGAGACTCCTCTCCCTATAAAAAAAAAAATGTAAACAAAGATGAAGAGACAGAATCATAAGCTGCTGAACTCAGAGTTGGCAATTAGAAGAGCTTTTTGGGTCCTTGGAGAGAGCAGTTTCAGGAAAGTGTTGGGGACAGAAACCACGCTACCATGTACTGAAGAGAAAGTAAGGGAGAGGAAGGAAAGACAGCCAATGTATGTGTTTCCAAGGAGTTGCTGTGGATGGGAGAGAGAGCTAAGGCAGGAGCTGGAGCTGCGGTTTTAACATGGCAGATAATTGAGCAAATGCCAATGGGCGGGGCAGATAGAGAGCAAGAGACTGAATAACGGGGACAGGAGTGCTAACCACAAGAGGGATGTCTCTGAGAAGGCGGGAGGAGATGCCTGTGTGACCCTCCTTGGGGATGGAGCCCAGAGGGAGGATAGAGGTTTGCACCAGATAGCACAGCTCCTCAGATGTCAACCCGAGGGGAGGGACTGAGGCCACATGGGCGAGGCATATCCTTATGCCTGTATATCTGGGGGCAGAAGATCCAGGATCTTACACTCCATCAGGTACTGCCTCACTGGGTGGTGGGAGGCAAGGCTCTCTGCTCAGAGGGTTGGGAGTTTTTAGCTGGACCAAGATCCCATTAGTACACAGAACTCCTACTAAGGAGTTGTCAGGACTGCTGCCCGGGGCCAGAACTTGGCTGGTTGCTTCAGCTAGGTCCTGAAAGTGTTAATTCCCAACTGGAGTTTTTGGCCAGGAGGAGTTTCCCTCTTTTTAGGAAAAGACCATTTCTTAAGCTCTTCTGAAGCTCCTCCTCACCGTTCCTCCGGGAGAAGCGGAGGGGCCTGGTGCCGGCCCTTCCCTGCCTGGCTCAATCCCTAAAGAGGGCAGTATTTTCACAGGTGGGCTCTGCTTTAAGAAGCCCCATTATAAGAAGATTCTGGCTTTTTAAACTGGGGCCAATAAAAGAATTTGCCAAGAGGGTCTTTGAAGTAATGACCTCCCTAGTTAGTGCCTTGAAACATATTTTTACATCGTGGAGGAGAGATTATGAGCTGGGGGGCCTGAGAACTGTGGGAGGCAAAAGACCCTGAGGGTGGCAGAGTCCTGGCTCCCGTCCAGAGGCCCCACCAGGGGAGTAGAGGCAGCAGCTCAGGGAGGAGGAGCCTGGGGTCTGGGGAAATCAGATTCACAGAATTCTGTATCTAAGCCCAGTTCTTGGGCAAAGCAAGGCTTGTCTGGATTAGGACTGTTTATTCTCTACAAACCCAGGCCCAGCCATCCTTTGTGTGAGGTCCGGGCCAGATGAAGCCATGTGGAGCGGCCCTTTCTTGTTGTGTCCAGTGGGGATGAGCAGGGTGTGGGCCGAGGATGGCAAGGGTTAGGGTGGGGGCCTGGAGGGTGGTCAGCCCACATGGTGCTAAAGATCTTCTGCGTGATTAAAAAAAATTATCTCATCTTTCCCATTCACTTATTTGTCTATTCCTCAAATCTTCATTGAGCACCTACTATATGCCACACTCATTGCTGAAGATGAAATGGTAAGTGTGATAGGCCTGGTCCCTGCCCTCATAGAGCTCACATTCTGATAGGGCAGACAGACATGAAGCAAAAAAGCATGTCAGTGTGTGCTTATGAACCATGAGAGAACTGTGGGAGAGCGCACAGTGACAGCATATAAGAGGGACCAACATCTATGGGGTGCTGTAGTGGTGGTTGGGGTCCTGGGGATACCACCTGTGAGCTGGGGCCTGGAGGGTGGGTGGGCATTAACCAGGGGCGAGTAGGACTTCAGGCATAGGGAACAGCACGTGGAAGAGCTCTCAGGAGCAGGGAGTGAGGCCGGTAGGAAGCAGAAGACCAGGATAGCTGCACACAGGAGCAGAGGCAGGGTTGGTGGGCAGGGTCAGGGATGAGGTTAGGGAGGTTGGCTGGGGCCAGGTCACGCAGGGCCTGCTGGTATTCGGGGTGTAAAATAGGAAGTCTTTGGCTGTGATTCTGCAGCTGGCAGAGGTTTGGGTGTAAAATTCCCTCCTGGCAATGATCAAGTGGCACTGGTAATCAGAAAATGGAAACACAGTTAAATGCCCCTCACTTCTGATCCCCCTTTCACTCAATTTCTGTCCACCTAGAAATCCTTCTCAGAGAACAGCTAGAAACAGGGAGGAACCCCTGGCTTATCCCTGCTCTGGGCTCTCAGGCTTCCCCAAAGGACCCCACTGCTGAATCCTGACACTGCCTGCAGGAGGACATCTCGTGCGGCATTGGGGCCACCCTCTCCAAGGCCTCCTAGTCCAACCCTCTCATTTTAGGAATGTGCATACTGAAGTGGGAGGGAGAAGTGAGTTCTTCAGCTCCCACAGAGCATTCTAGATGCCAAAAATGCTTTACCCCAGAGGCCTCAAATGCCTCCCACCTGCCATCTTTAGTGAGTCCTTGCTGTGACCTAGATGCTATAGGAGAGAAAAAAAGCAGGCAAGATGTGTGTATAAAAAGAGGATCAGAACTTTCAGCTTCCAAATCCACATGTAAGGAGCTTGGAAGTCGCCATTCTATCCTAACAAAAAGCAAAAGCTTGAACAGACTGAAAAATCAACAACTATTCTTGGATCCCTAAGACAGATGAGGACACAGAGCAGCCACTGCCCCCCAGATCAAAGAGACAGACAGGCAAATACAGGAAGTCACAGCTTATAGAAGAGACCCAGGAACAGAAACCTGCAAGGGAACCAGGGCCAAGGTAGGAAAACCTGCACTGTGATTGATGAATTGTTTGAGGTTCACAGTTTAAAACTCCCGGGGAACCCAGTTATATGGGGGCTCCCACACCTCTGTGAGTTTTACCTCCAGGAGCTTATCCAGGTTGTCACAGTAAATGTTAGGGGAAAAAAAAAATTCCCTCGTGCTTCTGCCATGGGGAGGAGGAAAAGGAACCATTTTGAAATACATCAGAGCATTCTGTTCTTCTTAACAAGGCCTGCCCTCGGGAGAAACTGTTTAACGAGAGCCTAACCTGCTAAGGTTTTATCAGAGCCTAACTGACCTGGGGGAAGGAAAATATGCAACTTCAGTTCACTCTAGTCATCCTGTCCCACCTAAGGAGGTTGGGGGCTGGAGACTGAGAAGCACTTGTGAAGCATAGCCTCACTGAAAGACTAAGACCTAATCATACTGGCATCTTGATCTTGGACTTTCCAGCGTTCAGAACTGTGAGCAATAAATTTCTGTTGTTTATAAGTTACCCAGTGTAAGGTATTTTGTTACAGCAGCACAAACCAACTAAGATAGTTGTAAATGTGTATTTCGAACTCTAGGGTAACCACAAAAAGTAGTTTCAAAAAAGAAATATAACTGATATGCTAAGAAAGGAAAGAAAATAGCCAGGCATGGTAGCTCACGCCTGTAATACCAGCACTTTGGGAGGCCAAGGCAGGCAGATCACGAGGTCAGTAGATTGAGACCATCCTGGCTAACATGGTGAAACTCCATCTCTATCAAAAATAAAAAAAAAATCAGCCGGCTGTGGTGGCATGCACCTGTAGTCCCAGCTACTCAGGCGGGCGAGACGGGAGAATTGCTTGAACCTGGGAGGTGGAGGTTGCAGTGAGCCGAGATCATTCTACTGCACTCCAGCCTGGGAGACAGATCACGAGGTCAGTAGATTGAGACCATCCTGGCTAACATGGTGAAACTCCATCTCTATTAAAAATAAAAAAAAAATCAGCCGGCTGTGGTGGCATGCACCTGTAGTCCCAGCTACTCAGGCGGGCGAGACAGGAGAATTGCTTGAACCTGGGAGGTGGAGGTTGCAGTGAGCCGAGATCGTTCTACTGCACTCCAGCCTGGGTGACAGAGCGAGACTCTGTCTCAAAAAAAAAAAAAGAAAAAGAAAATAGAATAATATAAAATGCTCAATTAAAGCTAGAAAAGACAAAAAAATGAGTGGAAGACAAAGATAGTAACAAAGAACAAGAACAAGTGCATCAAGTAGAAAATAGCAATAAATATGGTAGATATTCGTTCAATTATATCAATAACTAATTTGAATTTTAGTGGTCTAAATGTACCAGTTAAAAAACAGACATTGTCAGGGCAGATCAAAAAACAAGACACAACTATCTGTTCTCTACAGAAACCCACTTGAAATATGAATACACATATAGATTAAAAGTAAATAGATGGAGAAAATATACCATACTAACACTAACAGGAAACAGAAACAGTTATATCAATTTCAGACAGAGGAGATTTCAAAGCAAGAAAAATTATCAGGGAAAAAAGGTATAACATAATGATAGAGGGGTCAGCTCTCCAAGAAGACATAATGATCTTTAACATATATCCATTTAATAACAGAGGATCACAAGGCAAGTTCATGTGTCTTTTTGGTACAGTGATTTGTTTTCTTTTGGATATATACCCAGTAATGGAATTGCTGAGTCTTTCTATTTTAAGTTATTTTGGTAATCTCAAAACTGCTTTCCACAGTGGCTGAACTAATTTACATTCCTAGCAACACTGTATAAGTGTTCTCTTTTCTTAGCAGCTTTGCCAGTATCTGTTGTCTTTTGACTTTTTAATAATAGCCTTTCTGATGGTGTGAGATGGTATTTCACTGTGGTTTTGATTGGCATTTATCTGATGATTAGTGATGTTGAACATTTTTGCATGTTTGTTGGCTGCTTGTACGTCTTCTTTTGAGAAGTACCTGTTCATGCCTTTTGCCCATTTCTAAATAGGGTTGTTTGTTTTTTCCATCTTTGATTATTTAAGTTCCTTATAGATTCTGAATATTAGACCTTTGTTGGATGCAGAGTTTGCAAATATTTTCTCCTGTTCTGTAGGTTGTCTGTTTACTCTATTGATGGTTTCTTTTGCTGTGCAGAAGCTCTTTAATTTAATTAGGCCCCACTTGTCAATTTTTGTTTGTTTGTTTGCAATTGCTTTTGAGTACCTAGTCATAAGTTGACAAGGCCGGTGTCCAGAATGGTGTTTCCTAGGTTTTCTTCTAGAATTCTTATAGTTTGAGGTATTACATTTAAATCTCCAATCCATCTTGAGTTAATTTTTGTGTATGGTGAAAGATAGGGGTCCACTTTCATTCTTCTGCATATGGCTAGCCAGTAATCCCAGCACCATTTATTAAATAGTGAGTTCTTTCTTCATTGCTTATTTTTGTCAACTTCGTCGAAGAGTAGATGTTTGTAGATGTGCAGCTTTATTTCTGAGCTGTCTAGCCTGTTCCATTGGTCTATGTATCTGTTTTTGTACCAGTATCATGCTGTTTTGGTTACTGTAAACTTATAGTATAGTTTGAAGTCAAGTAATGTGATACCGATGCCTTTAGATTAGGGTTACTTTGGCTTAGGATTGCTTTTGGCTATTTGGGCTCTTTTTTGGCTCCATATCAGTTTTGGAAGTTTTTTCTAATTCTGTGAAAAATAACAGTAGGTTGATAGAAATAATATTGAATCTGTAAAGTGCTTGGGGCAGTGCAGTCATTTTAACAACATTGGTTCTTCTAATCCATGAGCATGGAATGTTTTTCCATTTGTGTCATTTATGATTTGTTTTATCAGTGTTTTTTAGTTCTTCTTGTAGAGATCTTTCACCTCCTTGGTTAGATGTGTTCCTAGCTATTTTATTTTTTATATGGCTATTGTAAATGGGATTGAGTTCTTGATTTGGCTCCCAGCTTGAACATTATTGATGTATAAAAATGCTAATGATATTTATACATTGATTTTGTAACCTGAAACTTTACAGAAGTCATTTTTCAGGTCCTGGAGCCTTTTGGCAGAGTCTTTAGGGTTTTCTAGGTATAGAATCATAACATCTGTGAAGAAAGAAAGTTTGCCTTTTTCTTGTTGTTGTTTTTCTTGCCTGCTTGCTCTAGATAGCACTTCTAGTCTATGTTGAATAGGAGTGGTGAGAGTTGGCATTCTTGCCTTGTTCCACTTCTCCAGGGGAATACTTCCAGTTTTTGTCCATTCAGGGTGATGCTGGCTGTAGGATTGTGTTAGATGACTCTTATTATTTTGAGGTATGTTACTTCAATGCCTAGTTTCTTGAGAGTTTTTATTCTGAGGGGATATTGGGTTTTATCAAAAGCTTATTCCATGTCTATTGAGATTCCTATCATAGGTTTTTGTTTTAAATTCTGTTCATGTGGTGAATCACATTTATTGATTTGTGTATGTTGAACCAAACTTGCATTCCAGGAATGAATGCCTGTTTGATCTTGGTGAACTAACTTTTTGATATGCTGTTGGATTTGATTTGCTCATATGATGTTGAAGATTTTTTTGTGTCTATGTTGATCAGGGATATTGGCCTATAATTTTCTTTTGCTGTTGTGTCTTTGCCAGATTTTGGTATCAGGGTGATGGGGGCTTCACAGAATGAGTTGAGAAGGAGTCCTTCCTCCTTGATTTTTTGGAATAGTTTCTGTAGAATTGGTACCAGCTACTCTTTGTATGTCTAGTCAAAACTGGCTATACATCCATCTGGTCCAGGCTTTTTTTTTTTCCTTTGGCTTCTAGGTTTTTTATTACTGATTCAGTTCCAGAACTCAATACTGATCTGTTGAAGGTTTCTATTTCTTTGTGACTCAATCTTGGGAGATTGTGTGTTTACAGGAATTTATCCATTTTCTCTAGATTTTCTAGTTTGTATGCATAGAGGAGTCCTAATAGTTTCTGAGGATCTTTTGTATTTCTGTGGGATTGGTTTTAATGTCACCTTCTTTATTTCTGATTGTGTTAATTTGGATCTTCCCTCTTTTTTCTTTGTTAACCTACCTAGTGGTATATCCATCTTGTTTATCCTTTCAAACAACCAAATTTTGGTTTCATTGATTCTTTATACGGAGTTTTAGGTCTCAACGTCAGTCAGTTTTGCTCTAGTTTTAGTTATTTCTTTTCTTCTGCTAGCTTTGCAGTTAGTTTGTTCTTATATTTCTAGTTCTTCTAGGTATGATGTTAGATCATTAATTTGAGATCCCTCTAACTTTTTGAAGTAGGCTTTTAGTGCTATAAATTTTCCTCTTAAGGCTGCTCGTACTGCATCCTTGCTTGGGATTTTGCTTAGATTTTGATATGTTGTGTCTCTGTTTTCATTTGCCTCAAATAATTTTTTTATTTCTGCCCTAATTTTGTTGTTTATTCAAAAGTCATTTAGGAACAAATTGTTTAATTTCCATGTAACAGTGTGGTTTTGAGATACCTTCTTTGTATTGATTTCCATTTTTATTCCACTGTGGTCTGAGATTATGGTTGGTACAACTTAATTTTTTTTTTTTTTTTGAGACAGAGTTTCACTCTTGTTGCCTAGGCTGGAGTGCAATGGTATGTTCTCAGCTCACTGCAACCTCTGCCTCCTGGGTTCAAGTGGTTCTCCTGTCTCAGCCTCCCAAGTAGCTGGGATTACAGGTATGCGCCATCACACCCAGCTAATTTTGTATTTTTAGTAGAGATGGGGTTTCTCCATGTTGGCTGGGCTGGTCCAAAAGTTATTTGATAAAAATTCAACATCCGTTTATGATAAAAACTTTCAGTAAACTAAAAATAGAGGGGAACTTCCTTATCTTGATAAAGAGTATCCTCAAAAAACCCTATTGCTAACATCATATTTAATGATGAGAAACTAGAAGCTTTCCCACTAAGATCAAGAACAAGGTAAAGCTGTCCCCTTTCCTCATTCCTTTCCAACATTGTACTGGAAGTCCTAGCTAATGCACTAAAACAAGAAAAGAAAATAAAAAGCATACAAATTAGGAAGGAACAAATAAAGCTGGTTTTGTTCAAAGAGTAGGTAATTTCCTATGTAAAAAAATCTAAAAGAATTGACAAAAAAAAAAAACCACTCAGAACTAATAAGCAATTATAGCAAGGTTTCAGGATATAAAATTAATATACAGAAGTTAGTTACTTTTCTATATACCAGCAATGAACAAATGGCATTTAAAATCAAAACTATAATACCATGTATATTATCACCAAAAAATAGCTATAAATATAACAACATATGGAAAAGATCTAAATGAGGAAAACTACAGAACTCTGAAAATAGAAACCAAAGAACTAAATAAACGGAGAGGTATTCCATGTTCATGAATAAAAAGACTCAATTTTGTCCAGATGTCAGTTATTCCCAACTTGATCTATATATTCAATGCAATCCCAATCAAAATTCCAGTAGGTTATTTTGCAGGTATTGACAAACTGATTCTGAATATATGGAAAGATAAAAGGCCCAGAATAACCAACATAATATTGAAGAAGAACAAAATTGGGGAACTGATGTTACCCAACTTCAAGACTTACTATAAAGCTGTAGTGATCTACAGTGTGTTATTGGTGAAGAAGGAAAATAGATTAATGGAAAAGAATGGAGAGTCCAGAAACAGATCCACATAAATAGAGTCAACTGATCTTTGACAAAGGAGCAAAGTCAACACAATGGAACAAAGATAGTCTTTTTAGCAAATGGTTCTGGAACAACTGGACATCCATATACAAAAAAATGAATCTAGACACAGAGCCTATACCTTTCACAGAAATGAACTAAAAATGAACCTTAGACCTAAAAGTAAAATGCAAAACTAAAATACTCCTAGAAGATAGCATAGGAGAAAACCTACATAACCTTGGGTATGGTGATGAATTTTTAGGTACAACACCAAAGGTATGAACCTGAAAGAAATAATTGATAAGCTGCACTTTATCGAAGTTAAATACTTCTGCCGTGTGAAAGAAAATGTCAAGGAAATGAGAAGACGAGCCACAGAATAAAAACATTTGCAAAAGACACATCACATGTATGTGTATTAAAATCAACAATAAGAAAACAAACTGCCCAATTAAAAAATGGACTAAAGATCTTTAACACACACCTCGCCGAAGAAGATGAACAGATGGTAAATAAGCATATAAAAAGATGCTCCACATCATACGTTATCAGAGAAATACAAATTAAAACAACAATGAGATCCCACTGCACACCTCTTAGAATAATCAAAATCTGGAACACTGACAATACCAAATACTGGAGAGGATGTGAAGCAACAGGAACTCTCATTCATTGCTGATGGGAACAAAAAATAGGACAGCCACTTTGGAAGGCATTTGGCAGTTTCTTATAGAACTAAACACACTCTTACCATATGATCCAGCAATTATTCATAATTGCTCAAGCCTGGAAGCAACCAAGATGTTCTAGGTAAGTGAATAAATAAATAAACTGTGGCATATCCAGACAATGGAACATTATATAGCACTAAAAGGAATTGAGCTATCAAGTCATGAAAAAACATGAAGAAACCTTAAACGCATACTACTAAGTGAAATAAGCCAATATAAAGGCCACATACTCTATGATTCCAACTATATAACATTCTGGAAAATGGAAAACTATGAAAGCAGTAAAGAGGTCAGTGGTTGGCAGGGGATAGAGAGAGAGGATGAACAGGTATAGCACAGAGGATTTTTAGGGCAGTGAATACTCTGTATGACACTATAATGGTGGATACACATCATTGTACATTTATCCCAACCCATAGAATAAACAACACCAAGCGTGAACGCTAATGTGAACTATGGACTGTGGGTGATAATGACATGTCAATGTAGGTTCATCAGTTGTAACAAATGTACCACTCTGGTGGGTGATGTTGATAATGAGGAAGGCTATGCATCTGTAGGGGGGGGAGGTACATGGGAAATTCCTATACCCAATTGTGAGTGAAACTAAAACTGCTCTTATAAAATTCAGTCTTAAAAAAAAGCATCAGAAGTGAAACACAATCCCTGCCATCTGTGTATTGCTTCAAGGTTCACAAAGCGATTTTCCAGACTTTGGCTACTCTGTGAAGTTCATACTATTTTCACTTAGGAGATGAGGAGTCTGTGGTTCAGAGAGGTTGTGACTTCCCTAAGGTCAGACAGGTAGCAAGTGGAGAAGCTGGCTCCAGCCTTCAGACCTTGTATCTGCCCCTTTGAACTTCACAGTAACAGTAGGAGAAAGGTGATGAGAAAAGAGAACCATCAGGGAGGGCTTCCTGGGACATGAGGGGTCTGATAGGAGTGAGGGACAGAGGCAGCAATGAGGAGATCTGTTTGGCAGGAGTGAGGAATTTTTTTTTCTGCAAAGGAGTAGTAAGAAATCAGGTTGAACGAGCAAGTAGAAGGTTTTGAATGCCAAGCTGAGGAGGTTAGATTTCTTCGGAGATCCCCTGAAGGCTTTTGCACAGAGGCGTGACCCAGGCAAACATCCTCTTGTTTGGAATGCAGGATAGGTTGGAAGGAGTGAAGTTAGGAGGCAGGACCTGAAGTCCAGAGGCTGCTGTGTTCTGGGAGAAAAACAGTCAGTTGTGATATAGGGGTGCCAGAGAAGGCAGGGCAGGAATAGATGCTGGGCATTGCTGGAAGAGGCCCCAGTGGAACTTGTTGAGTGTGTCTGTGTGGTTGGGTAAATCCCAGAGGATACTAAGGCCACAGCCATGTGCTTGGATTGCTGTGATATTTGGTGCCAGGTTGTGGGGGAGGGTGGCATGTTGGCCAGGCAGAGGCTGAGGTGTTGAGAGGACGCTCAGCTGGGGAAGCCAAGTGGAGGATTGGAAAGTTGAGCCTACAACTTGGAACGGAGTATTGGAGTATCTCTGGGTTAACTAGCTTCTGGTATGAATTAATCACCAATTAACCAATCATTCCTAAGCAGGATGCCACCTCTGTGAATTTCCAGTTGAACTCTGCAACCCCAGTTATTGAATTTGGGCCTGTCATTCCTAAGGTCAGCCCCACCCTTGACTATCATTAATGACAATATTAGCTCATCCTTCCTTCTCTACACTTTCTACTCCTTACTTTTGGTCAACTCTGGGTAGAAACATAAAGGGAAACTCACCCCTCAATTTCCATCTGACTTACCTCCAAAGCTTCCCTAAGATTCCCTTATACCCCAAGGAAAATTATATGGCCAGGCCCTTCCTGTTCTCACCAACTCTTTTGCTCATGTGTTTTACCCTCCTGGTGTTCCCATTGGAATGCTTGCCCTTCTCCTTGACCTATCTTAGCTTTCCCAGGTGGGCCGCCAAAAATTCCTGTAGGTTGAAAACCACAAGCCTGTGTGAACCCTGCCCATTTTCCACAGCCCATTCCTATTTCATCTCTAGGAGCTCTTCCCTGATTATACTTCAGCCAGCTCCCCCAACAAAGCCAGCAAGGTGTTGACTCGGTGTTACATGGATTGTTTGGATTGCCTATGGCATTTGCCCAGCAAGCTAGAACTTGGTCCTCTTCAGCCCGCTTTTGCTGCTCCCTGTTTATTTCATGCAGGTTGGCTCTGCTAGTCAGGATAGGCTGGGCCCTGCAGAAGCAACAACTCCACTATGAATGCAAGTTTCTTTCTCCTTCATGCTGCATGGACACTGTGGGTGGGCAGAAGGCTCTGCTCCTTGGGGACCCAGGCTGGTGGCAACCTGACATCTTGCAGCATCACCATCTGGAGCAATGCTGTCTGATAGGACTTTCTGCAATGATGGAGATGTTCTGTATCTGTGCTGTGCACTATGGTAGCTACTAGTCATGTGTGGCTATGGAGGAATTGAAATATGGGTAGTATGATTAAGGAATGGAATTTTACATTTTATTTCATTTCAATTTATTTAAATTGTCACATGTAGCTGGTTGTCACCACATTGTAAAGTGCAGATCTGTAATATGAGGTCTCCTTGTGCACTTCCCAGGTGTCAGGAGAGGACAGGGTGAGGAGGACTCTTGTTTGCTTTTCTAGTCAAAAGGTAATCATTGGTCAGAACTTGTCAACAGGCCCCACCTAACTGCAAGAGGGTTGGAAAGTGTAAGGGGGCACGTGAATATTCAGGGAACAAGAAATGCTTTGCCACAGAACTCTTCCAAATGCAGCCAAAGCTTCCTGAGGCTAAGATGCTTGAGGTTCTGAGGAAGTGGAGGGAAGACTGATATGTCTGGCTGGAGAAAGCAGGGACAGACTGAGAGCAGAGGGCTTGGAGCTTAGTGGTGCAGAGACAGGCCCAGAGAGGGCAAGGAGAATAGTCACCACCACACAGCCAGGCTGGACCTGGACCCCTCAGGCCCTGGCTCCAAGAAGTGAGATGGGGAAGACACAATGCTCTGCCTGCTCCTAGGGAACAAAAACCCTGGTTGGAAACATCTAGCCTTTCGTTCTGGGTCCTTGGGAAGAGCAGAGCAAAAACTGCCAAAAGCCTGTTCTTGGAGCCCTTGGAAGGGAAGGGGCCCAAAGGCTTTCTGTTTTCAAATGGCCTTGGCCTGTCCCCCCTGAGGTGAGTCACCAGCTGCTGAAGGATGAACAGCAGGGCAAGAACCCAGCATGAGGTCATCTGGGTCACACTTCCTGCCTGACCCTAGCCCTGGGGCCAAGTTCGTGGAGTTTCCCAAGGCCAGTGAGGAAGGGGGTTATGTCCTAAGCTGTTGCAGAACTCTGGCCATTGCCAAGGGAGCAGAGGTGAGTGGGGTGCTGTTGGGATCAGGGTAAGAGGTATGCAATGGGCATCAGGGGCAACTTGGCAAGGAGAGGAAACAGGCCCAGAGACAGGCCTCTCGGGGAGGCAGCAGCCGAACTGTGAGCAGCCCTTTCCATTCCCAGCATGAAGGGGTCCCAGAGGCAGCACTGCCCATTGCATCCTTACAGTCTCCCAGTTGGTGCTTGGTCCAGCTGTCTTTATTTTTCTTGGAGATCCACATAACCCAGGCTCTGTCCACTTCTGATTTAAATCCTTGCTGATGTTAGGACCCATTTCTTTTCCTCTCATCTCCCCAGGACAGAGGACAAAGCTCCAGATGGCAGAGAAAGACCAGTGTGAGCAAAGGAGGTATTTTATCTGAGCCTGGAGCCTGAGGAGGGAGCTGCTGCTCTCCCCAAATCAGGTCAACACAAATCTGCATTTCAACAAAGCTGAAATGGGAGAAATTCTTAACTTTACAAAGTATTCTTCATTTTAGAGATGGTTTTACCATAGGATTCCATTAAGGCATGGAGTTACCTAGTATTTCATAGGAAATTTGATTCATAAAACTTCTAATTTCATCAACAAAATGTTATTAACAACTACCATCCTGAAAAGCATAAAATGTTTTTAAAATGTGGCATCCAGTCAAAGTTAGGCCTGTGTATATGTTCCTCAAGCTTAAGGGAACCCCCAAATCAGCTTGGACTGTTGGTCTCCAATCTACTCTGGCCAGGAGAATGTAACTCCCATTTTATCAGAGGAAAACTGACTCTGGGAATAAAGAATTAGAGTCCAGGTCTGAGAAATTGTTAGTTCTCTCCACTGCACAGGGCTGGAAGCATTTGGAACCTGGTCAGTTGCAGAGTTTCTTTGATCCGGAATCCTCCCACCCTAGCTGCAGTGTGTCCTATGGGTTTGGGGCTACCTAGCTAAGGGATTGGCTCTACCATGAAAGAGGCCCATGTGTATTCCAGAAGCAAACTCGCTTTTCCTATTCGGGGATGGACCCCTTACCACAGCCTAAACTGACCTGCTGTTTGCTGGTATCTATGGAAGATGACATTTTTCAAAGGTTTCCAAATACATTTAATCCAGGTGCTCCTCTATGGTGTGATCACGCCACACCCCCACCAGGGGAGGGGCCGAACTCCCCTTCCTTGTTTCTTGGTGTGCATTGATTGCCCTGAGGCTGCCATGCTACAAGGAAGCCAAGCCACAGGAAGAAGTCATCAGCCTTGGCCCAGGTGCCAGGTGTGCGAGTGAGGAGCCTTCAAACGATTCCAGCCCCCAGCTCTAGCCTGTGGGTCTACCCAGCTGTAGCCCCAGACTGCATGGACAAGTCATCCCTGCCATGTCTTTTCCAATTCCCAACCCACAGATTCTGGGAGCACAATCCATAGCTGTCTTAAGCTGCAAAGTTGTGGTGTCATTTGCTATGTGGCCACATAGTAACCCTGCTCTGAGGTCTCAGGTTCCTAACGTTTCATCTGCAGCACTCGCCGCCATGATTATTAATGAACTACTCTGGCGACTCCTTGTTTAATGATTGTCTTTCCCATTTAACTCTAAGATGCAAGAGAGCAGGGGTACAGTCAGGGCCCTCATTCTACTCCTAGGGAGTTGGCCAGGGAGATGCTCAGTGAATATTTCATGAATGACTGATCCTAACACTGTCCTCAAACTGACCCTTACACTTGCCCTCAGAATGACTCTGGCTCTGAATTCAGACTGAGTCTAACCCTGGCCACAGACCAACCCCTAATTCTGGCATCAAAGACCTAACCCTGGCCGCAGCCTGAGCCTAGCCTGTCGCTCTGGTGCCTGTGCAATAAGCCTCACTTCAGACTGACCCCTAAACTTGACCTCAGAATGACCCCGACTCTGACCTCAGGCTGAGTCCTGGCCTCCCGATGACCCAGATGATCTGGCCCCCACCTCCCTGCCCTGGCTTTTTGCCTTACCCCACCCCCATGCTCTCAGTGCATTGCTCTTCTTTCAGTCACTGGAAGGTGTAAAGCTCTTGCAGGCTCCATGCCTCTCTATGCACTCTCCTCACCAGGAAGACGCTTTCCCTCTTAACTGCTACTCTTTCTTTCAATCGTGCTTAAATGTCACTTCCTTAAGGATCAGTTAATTTCAGTGAGACCCCCTTTAGAATCACTCTTAGCATTTTCACACTGTATAACTGCAAAAGGCCATACCTCATTTTATTACACTTCACTTTATTATGCTTCCCAGATACTGCGTTTTTTACAAATGGAAGGTTTTTGGAAACCCTGCATTGAGCAAGTCTCTTGGTGCCATTTTTTCAACAGCATGGGCTCACTTTGTGTCTCTGTGTCACATTTTGATAATTCTCATAATCTTTCAAACTTTTTCATGTTGTTATATATCTGTTATGGGAATCTGTGATCAGTCATCTTTGATGTTACTATTGTATTTGTTTTGGGGCACCATGAACCATGCCCATAGAAAATGGTGAACTTAATTGATAAATGTGGTGGTGTTCTAACTGCTCCCCATCTCTCTCCCTCTCCTTCAGGTCTCCCCATTCCCTGAGACACAACAATATGGCAATTAGGCCAATGAATAACCCTACAACGGCCTCTAAGTGTTCAAGCAAAAGGAAAAGTCACCTGTTTCTCACTTTAAATGATCAAGCTTAGTGAGGAAGGCATGTTGAAAGCAGAGACAGGCTGAAAGCTAGGCCTCTTGTGCCAAACAGTTGGCCAAAGTGTCCATGGTCTGGATAGAAGATCAAACCCGTCACAACATTGCCTTAGGCCGAAGCCTAATCGGGAGCAAGGCCCTAATTCTTCTCAATTCTGTGAAGGCTGTGAGAGGTAAGGAAGCTGCAGAAGAAAAGTCAGAAACTAGCAGAGGTTGGTTCATGAGATTTAAGGGAAGAAGCCATCTCCACAACATAAAAGTGCAAGGTGAAGCAGCAATGGCTGATGGAGAAGCTGCAGTGAGTTATCTAGAATATCTAGCTAAGATCACTGATGAAGGTGGCTACGCTAAACAACCGATTTTCAGTGTAGATGAAACAGCCTTTCATTAAAAGAAGATGCTAGCTTGGACTTTCACAGCTAAAGAGAAGTCAGTGCCTGGCTTCAAAGTTTCAAAGAGCAGGTTGATTCTCCTGTTAGGGGCTAATGGAGCTGGTGACTTTAAGTTAAGGCCAATGCTCATTTTACTGTTCCAAAAATCCTGGGGCCCTGAAGAATTACGCCAAATCTGCTCTGCCTGTGCCCTAGAAACGGAACAACAAAGGCTGGATGATAGTACATCTGTTTATAGCATAGTTTCCTGAATATTTTAAGCCCGCTGTTGATAACTACTACCCAGAAAAAAAGATTTCTTTCAAAATATTGGCACACATTGACAATGTACTTAGTCAACCAAGAACTCTGATGGAGATGAACAAGGCGATGAATGTTGTTTTCCACTTTTTTTTTTTTTTTTTTTGATACGGAGTCTCGCTCTGTCTCCCAGACTGGAGTGCAGTGGTGCGGTCTCCGCTCACTGCAAGCTCCGCCTCCCAGGTTCATGCCATTCTCCTGCCTCAGCCTCCCCAGTAACTGGGACTACAGGCACCTGCCACCACGCCCGGCTAATTTTTTGTATTTTTAGTAGAGACGGGGTTTCACCGTATTAGCCAGGGTGGTCAGATCAATGTCGTTTTCATGCCTGCTAACACAGCATCCATTCTGCAGCCCATGGGTTAAGCAGTAATTTAGACTTTCAAGCTTTATTATTTAAAAAATATATTTTGTAAGGCAATAGCTGCCATAGGTAGTGATTCCTTTGATGACTCTTGGCAAAATAAATTGAAAATCTTCTGGAAAGGATTTGCCATTTCAGATGTCATTTTAAGAACATTCCCGATTCCTAAGAGAAGGTCAAAATATCAACATCAGCAGTTTAGAAGAAGTTGATTCTAACTCTCACAGATTACTTTGAAGAGTTCAAAACTTCAGTGGAGGAAATAACTGCAGATGTGGTGGAAATATCAAGGAAATAGAGTTAGAAGTAAAACCTGAAGATGTGGCTGAATTGCTACTATCTCATGATCAAACTTGAATTCATGAGGAGTAGCTTCTTATGGATGAGCAAAGAAAGTGGTTTCTGGTGAAGATGCCATGAACATTGTTGAAATGACAACAAAGGATTTAGAATATTCCATCAACTAAGTTAATAAAGCAGTGGCAGGGTTTGACTCCAATTTTGAAAGATGTACTACTGTGAGTAAAATGCTATGAAATAGCATTGCCTGCTACAGAGAAGTCTCTGGTGAAACGAAGAGTCGACTGATGTGGTGCACTTCATTGTTGTCTTCTTTTAAGCAATTGTAGCAGCCATCTCCACCTTCAGCAACTACCACCCTGATCAGTCAGCAGCCATCAACATAGGGCGAGCTTCCACCAGCAAGAAGACTGTGACTCCCTGAAGAATCAGATGATCATTAGAATTTTTTAGCAATAAGTATTTTAAAATTAAGGTATGACATTGTTGCTTTAGACATAATGCTACTACACACTTAATGGGCTACAGAATAGTGTAAACATAACTTTTATATGCACTGGGAAACCAAAATATTCGTGACTTGCTTTATTGTGATATGCACTTTATTACAGTAACCTGGAAGCAAACCCGCAATATCTCCAAGGTGTGCCTGTATATTTCCATGTTTATCATTATCTGTTTGATGTTTGTCTATTCTCCAGACTATAAGCTCCTTCCATGAGTACAGGACCTAGCACCTACAAGGGGCCTAATAAATAATTGTGAAATGACTGAATGAACAAATGATGGGGTATGGCCTCTTCCAGGGAGACTTCTCTGCGGCCCTCTCCCGCCAGGGTGGAGGTAAGTACTCAGCCTACAGCCAGCCTGTCCCCTGCTGAGCTGCGTGTAGCCACCTTCTGCCCTGAGCCTGGCTTCTCCCCTCTGCAGCTCCAGCACATACAGGCCTGGGCGGCTCAATAAACACGGGTTGGTTGAACTGTTAAACCGAACCGATTTTCTCCCAGCCTCCTCTCCAGCCTCAGCTCTCCCAGGTTCGTGAGGACCCATCAGGACCAGCGCTTCGAACAGAGAACAAGAAGTCGAGACATCGGCAGTAGGAGGCGGGTGGAGACATCCATCTCCTCCTGCTCTCTGTCCTCAAGGCTGTTCTCCTGAGGGTTTCAGGCAGTCAAAAGTTCAGGCTCCACGTTTTCTGGAAGAGGGAGGGGAATCTGTGTGTGGGGGATTAAAAAAAGTCCCCAAACTCAAATCACGCACACAGAACAACAAGTCATAAAACAGACACCATTGGGAGAAGATGGAGTCACATGGTGGGAATCTGTGGATTGCAGGGGAGGGGGAGGCGGCATTTGAGAAAACGCAGCCTCCTCAATGGGAACCAGATGGGCTGCATGTTCCTAAATAGAATCACAGACTTGCAGCACTGGGCGGGAGCTGGCCTGGGGTGCTTTCCCCTTGGCCCCTTCATGTGCAGAGGGGAAATGGAGGCAGAGCGGGGGGGTCATGGCCCGAGATCTCGAAGTAGCAGCTTCTAGACCCCAGGCTCCTGGCCCTGGTTCAGGGCTCTGCTCCCCCCGCCACGCTGTCTCCCAGCCCTCTGCCAGTATCTCCAAATTAGAAGCATATCGGGAAGTAGTACTGTCATTCCCTCTTTTCTTCTCTTTCTTCCAATTCTTTCTCTTTGGAGTATAATTTTAGAGGTGCCAGGAAGTCCTTGTTGTTCCAAAATCCCCGCCCCCATCGCTGCTCCATCAACAGAACCCACAACAACAGTGGTTAGACTGTGCTAGGCACTGTGCTAGGCACTTCACAGCTGTTCCTGTAATTTTCCTGGAGCCCGGTAACAATGGGGTTGGCCTCTCAGTTCAGCCGTCTGTAGAATGGGATGCAGGATCCAAAGTGGGTTGGGGACACAGATCACATATTGTCATTTCGCTTCTTATTGGTCACTTAGGATCACCTTAATCAGAGGCCGTTGTAGCAACAAACATGTGAAATAAAGCTGACCCTTAGGGGATGAGGCAGAGCTCCAGAAATAATCGAAATCCAAATGGCTTCTCCTTTCCCCGGCATTGCCTATCACTCCACCTGCAGAAGCCATTGTGTGGAAACATGGAAGTGGACGTGACTTCCTTATTTTCACTGACCCCTCCTCCCAGGAAAAGGCATCACTGGTCAATCTCCCGGTTCCCCTAAAAAACAGATTCTCACAGTGTCTTCCACAGGGCACCGCAGGCGGCTCCCACCGCAGGGGATCACTCACATGGAGTGTGATGTGAATGACAGCCCAGGCCTGCCCCTGAGCTTTCCTGATGCCCACCGAGGCAAGAGACAGGACCTCAGGCCTCCCAGGGGTGCTGTGAAGAATCCTTGCTTGTCTGAGCCTCGGAGGTGTCTGGGTCTCCTCGTAGGAGGAATAAAAAGTTGGGTGTCCACTTCCTTTGAAACCTGTTGCCCTTAAGCCTGCCATGGGGCCGGGAATTCTTTCTGTCTAACTGCTCCTGGAACTACTGTTGTCTACAACAACAAATCACGCCATCCTCCAGTGGTCATTAGCTTCTAGCTTGTGCCTGATTCATAGGTGAATGAGTGACTGCGTGAGGAGTTGCAGGGAGGGCATTTCTGATTAGCAGAAGAGCCTGTGCAGAAAGGCTGGGGGTGAGGGCCCCAATACACACAGGTGGCTGATGTGGCCACAGCGTGGGGAAGTGAGGAGGAGAGCAGCGGGGGGTGCTGGGAGATGTGAGCAGGGAGCAGGGACCAGCTCCAGGCTGGAAGGCCATAGCAAGGAGTCGGGATTTTATTCTATCAGTAAGAGCGATGGGGAGCCTTTGAAAGCATTAATCAGGGAAGGGATGAGACTAGCCTGCAGTTCTGAAATCTCACTGTGGCTCAAGTGGATTAGAGGGAACCCGAGTTAGAGCAGTGTCAAGAGCCGATGCTACTGCAGGGGCCAGGCGAATGAAGGTGGCCCGGACAAGGGTGGTGTCAGTGAGAGGCAGCGGGTGTGGATGGCTGTGAGTGTGTGTTAAAGGAAGACTTGACTGGACTTCCTGAGGAATTGGATGAGGGCCAGGAAATGTCCTAATTTGGGGCCTGAATAAGTAGAGAGGCTAGAAAGGACATTCATTGGGACAGAAAGGGCAGCGTCCTTCCCTAACCCTCCTGCCCTGACTGCCTCAGTTCGTGACTTCAGCAAGTGAGTAACGTGCTGTGGCCTCTCTCTGCTCCCTTCCTTGCAAAGCAGATGGAGAGAGAAGGAAGAAGGCCAAGCCTCCGCGGCTGTGATCGTACTTTCCACTTTTAGCTCAGCAGTTGGGAGCCCGTGGCCTTGCCATCCCTTGCCTCCCACTCCTGGCTCTCTTAGCTCTGCTCTCAATCTAAGTCAGCTTAGTATTATTCATGGAGTGCCTGCTGTGGCCCAGCCACGTGAAGGCCACTAGGAGCTCAACAGGAGAAGGAACACATGTGGTCCAGCCTCTGTGGCCTGGGGAGAGCCAGAAGCACAGGCCCACAAGGGCTGGAGCAGCCAGAGAAGCCTTCCTGGAGGAGGCAGGGGTTTGGCTTGGATTGGAGGATGGAGAAGACACAGAGAGGAATCCCCATGAAATTACTTTCATGGTAGGAAGAGTCCTGGAAAGCTGTGGACACTTATATGAGGTCAAATAGTAGGAACTGGAAGCAGAGCTAGCAGTTCCAATGAACTCCCAAGGCAGGGAAAGCCTAACTCCATCTCCCCACCACACACACACACACAAACACACTAGGAGGCCCCACCCAACTCCCCCTGATCCCTCACGTCAGCCTTAATATCTCCCTCTCTATGCCATTTGGTCCACTTCCATGACTTACTGTCCCAGACCACCACTGCAGAGCAGGCTAGGAGGTCTTTGAAGGCAGGCATTTGCTCATCTTCTGTTCTGAACCTCCCCCTATAGCAGGTCAACTTGTCAATTCTTCTAGAAAACTCCAGTGATTTTTAAGTCACCCGAGTAGCAGCATCACTTGGGAACTGAATAGAAATACAAATTCTTGGGCCTCACCCTAGACCCAAAATACAAATCAGAAACTGGAGGTGGGGAGAGGTGAGGCCCTGGAATCTGTATTTTCCCAAGTCCCCCAGGGGATTCTGATGTGCACTCAAGTTTGAAAACCACAGCTATCCTGGGACAAAACTTCCCCAGACTCATGAGATGTTTCTCTTTTGCTGCGATCCCTGAGAGGGAGCTCCCAGGCGGGCCCCTCCAGGGTCTAACCCTGCCTCCTCCCCAGAAGTCGCTTCCGCCCATATGGACTCTTTACTCTTTAAGTTGACTGTCCACTTCCACCCAGGCCTGTGGAGTGAAGGCCAGGTGGCAACATCTGCCTTCTCCTCCTCCCCCCAACCCCTCCTGCCTGGCTGGTCACATCCACGGAATGTCGTCGGGGGAGCTAGCATCATCCAGCAGTCAAGCAATGGAATAAATGGGGGGATGTTGTGAAAAGGGAAGAGGGGATACCCAGTGCCCCACCCCGGTTTAGTTCTCCAGGCTTCCATTTTTGCCTCAGAGCCCTGTCCCTAGCAGTGAAGATGAGCGACACCAAGCCATCAGCACACTCACGCTTGGCTCCTTTGGGTTAGAGATAAAAGGCTGGTGTGCATTTCAGACACAAAATCAGTTGTCTGCTGGCTGCTTCCTGGGATAGAACCACTTTATTGTCCCCAGGGAGCCCATAGGACAATGTTATAGCCAACTATGGGGCCTCTGTTTTCTTTAAAGCTATGTGCAAAATCCACCCACTGAACAGATAGACACCTCCTTCGCAGAGCTCTTGGCAGAACCCTGTGGGAGGCACTGAGTGCAGTTGGGGGATACTTCCTGTCAGTTAGGCCCCTCTTCTCCTATGAGCATTTGGCTAAATACAAAATTTCTTATATCATTTTTTTTTCATTGCTTTTATCATTTCCTTGTTTAAGCCCCCCAGTGAGGGAGAACGGACTCTACTTTCATGAAGCTATATTTGCTTAAACTGTATATGCTGGGATGGGGATGGGGATATTTGGAGCTATCTTAGGTGAGGCCAGAGAAGAGGAGGGCATGATCCAACCTCCTCCAACAAGCTGGCAGAGGAGGTTGTGTGTGTGAGCATGCATGTCCCTAACTGCCCCCTATTAGAAAGGACAGGAAACCAGGGGTTCTAGCTCAAGCTTCGCACCAACAGACTGTGTGGCTCTGGGGGAGTCAGGTAGCTTTTCTGAGCCCCAGTTTACCCATCCGAAATGTAGAAACAATAGTAGCTCCGCCCACGCCCTCAGGACTATTGTGGTTATTAAAGGAGCTAGTGTCTAAAATAGCTTTAAAAATACTGATGGCTACACAAAGCAAAGATGCAGAGCCATCACCTCTTTCTTGAGGGCAAAGACATGACTTTCCCATGTTTTGTATTCCCCAAAGCACCTGGTACAACCCATGGCAGGTGGTCAATCAATACTTGTTGAATGGATGAAATAGAAGACATGGTCCCTGTCTCTGTGGAATTGAAGATCTAGCCGGGGGATGGTGGTGGGGATGAGAAACACACAATGGAAGAAACTTAAGAAGAGTAGGGAGAGGCCCTCGTTAGCTCAGACACCTCTAATTTAGAATTCGTGATGCTTTTACAAGGCCAGAGAGGAATTGGACCCTGCTGATGGGAACATGTGCTGAACAAACTCCTAGTGGGAACAAGATAATAATAACAGGAGCTACTGGCCTCTGGGCAAATGTTGTGTTCCAGATGGCAGAGGGAGTGCTGTGCCCTTTGGCAACACCCAGTTGCATGGGAGCAGTTAGCATGCCAATCACAAGTGAACTCTGACCTCATCTCTGAGGCAGCCAGTACCTTTCCTTGACCACACTTTGTTAATGGCCGTTCTGGGTGACTTCATGTATTTAAGGAACATAAAATTTTATTTTGTTAAGACTAAACCATTACTGGCCTCCCTCTGCCTCCTCCCAAGCAGCTCAGATCCATTCACAGTTTTCAAATAGAGTTGATGACAAAGCACATGCCACCAACTATGTCATTTCCGCAAGAAGAAGGGACGTGGGATCTTGCTACAGCAATCAGGGGGACCCCTGGGCCTGGCAGAGAGCTTCTGGGCTGTTGGACAGCCTGAGACAGTTAGCCACTGGCCCTTCCAGGACCACAGTTGCTCCAACAAAATGAAGAGTTTGGACCAAATGAGTGTCAGCATAGGTGCCTGCTGTGCTGGACTCTCCTGGCTCTTGGCCTGAGAATGTCCCAGCCCTGGAGTTGTGTGAGAACACGATGGCTCCTCATGGGCAGTGCTCTGGCCAGGGGAGATGTGCGCCCCATAGGGTGGAGGCAGAGGTGGCCTGGGTTGTTTTGTCCATGCGTCCTGGCCTCAGATGGTTTGGCCAGGTTCCCAGTGGGGACTGGCCTCAGACAGAGGGAGTGTCCAGTTAAGCCCTGCCAACTGGGGCTAGAGAGGAGGAGGCAGGGGCTGGGGCGTCAAGGGAGGGGGACATCATCCAATTTCCACAGACCAGGCTGTTGGGAGCTGGCCCAGGGGTCTACAGAAGGCCAGGCCCCAGACCACCCTGCCCCTCTGGGAGTGTGACTTCTGGGTCCTCCTTACATGAAGCCTCCCTCTCCCCATCCTGGGTTAGGGCAGAAGCAGGGCCAGGAGGGAGTGAAGAAAGGGCAAAAGGATGTCATCTCAAGGGGGTCCCCAGGGAAGGTTTGCTCTTCCTCTAGACACCCTTTTCTCTGGAGTCCCCGTCCTGGGCAGGAAACACACCACAGCAAATGGAGGGGGAATGATTTCAATTGTCACTGGCCTTCCCACAGCACTTCTTCATGCAGTTAACAGCCTGTGGGGCTCGTGGAGGGGCCCTGGCTTAGCCAGGTTTCTCACTTCTGTAGCCTCCCCACCCTCCTCTGCCTCTCTGTTCTCCTTCCTCACCTCCTCCCCCGGAAGCTTGGCTGGCACTCTGGTCAACCTTTGCAGGAAGCCAGTGCTGCTGGCCTGGCCCCAGGGAGCTGCACCACCTTGTAGTTAGAGGGTGGGCTGCAGCCTGGCACCTGCGTCTCCTGGGTTTGGCTATTCTCTGGGGTTTATGTCTCAATGTCCAGTACCTCCTGGAAAAGGAAGGCATGGGCCTTCCTCTAGATCTGTCTCCAGCGGGGGACAGTTCCTGAACCCTGAGTAACTGTGGAGCAGCATGGGGGGACGGAAGGGGAAGCTTTCAGAGAGTGACTGCTGACTTGCCCATTCGGCAAGGGTGCTGTCTGGCAAGGGCAGCTGAGCTCACACGTGTGTCCTGCCCCACCTTGAACTGAGCACTTTCTGTCTTAGTGCAGGATGGGGTTGCCGCTGGCCCACACGATACCTTTGTGCATGTTAGACAAAGGCACTCCTTCCTTGGGACGGACACGGCTCTTCCCCAGGGCCAATCTCTTGGCAAGAGGAGCCTCCGCCTGGCCCCACAGCTGGGTGCTCAACCAGATAGGCAATCATCAGTGAAGCAAGGGTAGTAGAGCGACAGGGGGCTGAGCATCAGGATATGAGGGTAGTGGGTGACACCTGGGAAGGTCTCGTGCAGGGAGTGGGATTTGCTTAGGGCTTTGAAGGGCAAGTCGATTTCACAGTGGCTGAGATTCCAGGCACAGACAAATGCATGAGCATTGGCGTGGAGGCTGGCAGGTGAGAGCCGAGGTCCCTGCGGGGGAGAGGGGTGTGTGGAGAGCCCTGTGTGGAGATAGTGTGAGCTTTCAGCTCCAGAGAGAGGAGTTCCTTCTCGGTGGGTAGGAAGCAGTGGTGGCAGGGTGTGAGCAGGGGAGGGGTGTGGTGGAGCTCCTGTGGATTGATCTGCAGCTGCTCAACTGAGATGGGCAGGAGCAAGCAGAGACACTAGGTGGGAAACCCAGGAGGGTTGACTGCCACGCTTCAGCCGCCAAAGGCTGCAAGGAAGAGGGAGAAGGGCCAGAGTTGGACATCCCTCAGAAGGTTGGTATGGCCAGCTCGGGGCAGCAAGGAGGGCCCTGGGGAGACCCCTCTGCCCATAAATATCACAGATAATTAAGATTCAACAAGCCCCTCACTGAATCAAGGCCCAGGTGACAGCATGAGATGTCTACATCTAGTTTTCTTATTTGAATCCTCATTGGTCCCAAGATATTGGTCTTACTGTTATTCTCATCACAAGGATGAGAAAACCAAGACCAGAAGAACTTACCATTCAGCTGGAGGTTGCATGCTGGGAAGGACTTGAGACAGTCTTTGAACCCAGGACTGCCTAACTCCAGAGCCCCTTTTCTGTCCACACTCCACCCCTATGACTGACATGGCCTCTCATCTCCTGAGCAGGTCCAGAGCAGACTCAGAGATCTGGGCTCCCTGGGAGGATGCAGCATATGCTGGGCAGAGGGTCTTGTGCCAGGCTCCAGCCCTAGAGGGATGCTGGGCATTGGTGGGAGGGAACAGGTCTGGGCCTGAACTCTCCCTGGTGGGCAGCACTGCTGAGTGTCAGGGTCTGAGCGGCAGAGAAGGAGGCCATGTAGCACTCTGCACCAACACACCACATGCTTTCTGCTCCTCATGTCCTTCTCACACTCTTTCTGCTGCCTGCTTTGCCACTTTCTGGCTGAGGTTCTGGGCATGTCTCTTCTGATATCTTCACACTTTCAAAGTGGAACTAGAGTAACATTGAGTGGTTGTGAGGTTCACTGACACAATATATGCTAGGAGCAGGTCTAAGTGAACTGCTCAGTTCCAGTGAGCGTCATTATCTGCAAAGTCCTTACAATTTTTCCCCTTCCCCGTAGCACATTCCACACGCTTTTAAAGCCTGGTGTAAATGCTTTCTCCTTGCTCTCAGCAGAATCCATTTGCTGTGATTGCTGTTCTGCTGGCAGCTTGTTGAGAGCTTTATCATATGATTTATCATGGCCTGACTGCATAATCCATGGAGGATGTACCTGTCCTTCCAGACAGTGATCCCCCTGAGGGCAGGGGCTGTGTTGACTTGTTAGTTTGCTCCTCCATGGCTCAGGACGGCACAGCTGTTGGGATGCTCTCAGCAGACCCAGACGCTTACCCTCAGGCCATGCCCACCCACCCTCCTTCTTCCTCTCTGAGATCAGCTGCCTGGCTATTCTTTGTTCTACTGACCCTCTCCTTCTCCATCCGAGAGTACAGTGCACTTCCTTTATCTAGAAATGAGTTTCTCTTTTGATGTCTGTGTCTCTACCTTCCCAGGGATTTCTTTCCTCTGGTCACTCTTTCTCCATCCTTCTTAACAAGGTGTGTTGCTTAGCACTTCGAGTAATTGCAACTCAAGGCAGTTCTGCCTGCATGGAGCCTGAATAGAGCTGAGCTCCTTCTCCCTGAGCCTCCCTCTCCCAAGTCTGGATGTACGAATGGTTTGCTGCTATAACATAAACGATCTGAGATGATATTAGGAAAACAAGACAGTCATACTAAGCCTCAATACAGATTGAAAGACAAAAGTAAATATGTGTTTATATCTAAATAATGCAGAGATGGTGATGTGTTCTCCAAACCCCACTTCCTCTGCCTCCTGGGCAAGGTATTTGCCAGCCTCCCTTGCAGGAAGATGAGACCAGTGACCAAGTTCTGGCCAACGGGATACAAGCAGGAGTAGGTGACTCCAGGTCTAGCCTGGAGGCCTGGCCTGGCTGTGAAAGGTCCAGGAGAGAACTCAGGAACCCATGGAGTTGGCAGATTCCAGGTCCAGAATCACACTGGGGAGCCACCCAATCAGGAGAACAGGCATTGGACTGCTACCAGGGAGAGGAAGAAACTCTTTTTCTGTTAAGCCATTTCAACTTGGGGGCTATATATTACCACAGTTACCCTACCCTGATTAATACAACCCCAAGAGTATCTGTGGATACTCTTGTATTCTATGCTCACATGGATACATATAGCAATAATATAAAAATAAATAGTGAATGAAATCAAGACGGGGGCAAAACAGATTAGGGAGTAAGATGAAGTCAGGAGTAAAAGGAAGATCTTACAAATTATAGGGAAACCAACAAGGAAAAGAAAAATACTTCAATGGAAGAAAAGGTTTGAAAGCTCTGAACAAGCAACTTGCAAGTGAGTTAACCACAAGGCCAACAAATACATGAAAGATGCCCCTGAATAATTAGGAAAATACAAATTGAAGAAGTAATGAGGTTCCACTTCAGACCTCTCAGCTTGGCAAAAACTAAGCATGGTGACAGGGGGAAGCAGGAACCCTGTGGCTCATTTGATGGGAATGTAAATTGCTGCAGCCTCCACGGACAATGAATTGATAATACCCAGTAAAGTTGAAGATGTGCGCCCCCCGACCCAGCTAGTCTATAGAAACTCTCACACATGTGCTAACAGATAGGCTGCTAATTTGGCTCGGAGCTTCCTAACAACTGACGCAAAGAGAAACAGATGATGATTTATAGGATTCCCAAAAGCAGACCAGTGGCTGTGGCTTCTTGGCCATGAGATCAGAGAGATTTTTCTCCTATGAATTGCTCCTGGGAGCAATAGGTACTGTGACAAATGAGATTTTAGGCAATTCCCCATAATAAATAGTACATTTCAGATAACTTTACTAAGTTTCAAACCATATATACAGTTATACAAAACTTAGTACTGACTATAGAAATGAAGTGCAAGCTGAGGCCTAAAAGACAATTAAGCAATTATAGGAGAGTTCAAAGCCATGTGGTCCCAGTCTGAGCTCTGTGATGATTTAGGATGGCCGGGCTTGATTCGGGAATGAGATTTTCAATATCACCAGGAACCATCCTCCTACCCTCATGATGACCATTTCCATAAACCAAGCTTTTGAATAGAACTGAGTAGCAGAATTCAGGTTAAACAACCAGAGTAAATGAGCTCTGCTGAGCAAGAAGGCAAGAAGATTGCTACTTTCCATGAAAATTAAAGAGCCCTCAAAAGGAAATGTCTGGGTAGATGGCCCCCTAACCTGAAGGGGTGTGGAGAGAGTAAAAGGAAAGTAAGGGAAAAATTATATTGAAAAAATGCAAACTATGGTTGGTTCCTAATCACAACATTTTGATAGGAGCTTCTTTGTAACCAAAAGAAAAGTGAACCATGACCACAGAGTTCTATCTTCCACTGCTTCTCTGTAAGAGCTCAGGTTCAGGTTCAGAGTTTATTGACTTTAGTTCTGAAAGGCCCAGGTCATGGCCCAAGTGCATAGCCTTGATGGCTTGGAGCCCTTGCAGAAGTGGGTGCTTGTCATATCCCTTAGTCTAGTCTTTCTGCTGGTCATACAAAAGCTACAAAGCTGAACCTAATGCTTCAAGTCCCAGAGAGAAAGGAGGGGCCTAGGGACCAGCTCTCCCTCATCCCACTTAAAAACAGGACTTTTTCTTTTCCTATGTGATTCCTGGAGTTGTGAGGTGGGCATCAAGGTTCTCAGGACACATCTGTTCAACATGAGAACCACACAGCCCAGAGGGTTCCTGCCTGGGAACCGAAGACCGGGCCAGTGTGATCCACACTGGGAAGAGGGTGGATGCTTTTCAACTGACGCCTCTGTTGGGTGGAATGGTGTGACAGGAATCAATGGGGGTAGTCACTGTGATCCCACATTTGAAGTTTACAGAACAAGAAGCAGCTACCTCTTGCTAAGATTGAAAGCAACAGACTGGTATATCTAATCCTGACAGAACGGAAGATTTGTCCCTTTGGTGGGGACGAGAGACTTGGCTTTGGGTCCAGCCTGTGAGTACCCACCCAGGAAATGGAATAAGCAGTTTGCAAGAATTTGGGCCTACCACCTAGGGCAAATGTTTCGGAGCTCTGGGAGCAAAGCGGCCTTTTAGTACCTTTTCTCAGCTCTGAGAGGCAATCTCTAACCAATGACATCACCAGATGTAAAGGATGCCACTGGGCTCTGCCCACATACCCTTTACCAGTCCTGTGTGTTCATCCCCAGTTCCTGAAAGCTTTGCTTCTAAGAGTGTGTACCTTTGAAAGCTACTCTCAGGTCACTGGAGCTGCCTCACCAGGACTGTTGGAGATCTAGGAGTGCCAAGAGTTTCTATCCACTGGGACAGATTGAAGTTAAGTCCTATTGGTGTAGGAATGTGAAAGCTCAGGTTCTTTATCTCTAGGATGATGGACTCACGTATTCTATGCTCTAGAGCTCCTGCAGGGTCAGGCAGAGGCTGGGGCTTCACCTGAAATTGCACCCTGACTTAGCTTCTTCCCTGTCCCTCCCTGCTTCCCCTCTCTTTTTGCGGGTCTCTCCTGGGAACATTTCCTCAATGAGTGACTTGCACATGAATCCTCTTCCCTGGGAGAGTCAGTGCACTGCCCTCTCTCAGGTCTACTAGGGGGACTTTTAGGGGGCTGTTGCAGAATAGAGGCAGAGACTTGGACTTGCACTGACTTTCTCCCTGCACCCTGTTTCTCTCACTGTGCCTGGGTCAAGGGGAGCAGGATCTTGGGGTCATTATTCATGGTCAGCCCTTCATAATGAAGCCAGGGACCTCCTCTGAGATCTGTGACAGCCGGCCGGGTGTTTGGGGTTTTGAGAACTGAGTTGCTCATAGCGTGACTGAGATGCAATGTGTCCTGGCAGCAAGGCTTCCTTTGCAGAGCTCCTCTGGGGCTGCCCTGGTAGGCCTGCCAGGGGAGTTTTGGCTTCCCAGAGAACCTCATAAAACAGGAATTTTATAGCCAGAGTCTCTGCTGCCCAGATCAGGGAAGTCAGTCTGGGACTGAATGGTCCCCATTAGTGCTGTGTGACCATGTGGAGATCATCCCCAGAGAGGCAGCAGCAGCCACAGTCTTTCCACCCCCAGGCCATAAGATGGTCCTCACCCCCTCCAGTGTCTTTACAACCACCTGGCCACACCTGCCCAGGTCACCTACAGTCAGCCTGAGGGCCTCCTGGTAGGGGGACAGGCCCATGGCCATCCCCAACCTGCCCCTGCTCCCCACAACTAGCAGGCATCCTGCCCCTGGCAATGAAGGCAAATGGTCTCCTAAAGGGGGCTGGGCATGATAATGAGGACTGACCAAGCCCAGGCTGGGCCCACAGAGAGAGGCAGACATGGCAAGTCACCCACAGGACTCCTGCTGGGGGCAGGACGTCAGGGGAAGGAGTTAGAGGCAGCTCCCAGGTTTCTGGCTTGAGCAACAGAGGTTGCTGAGGGTGGAAGAGCTCCCCTTCTGAACCCTCTAGATTGCCATGTCACAGATAAGGCAATTGTTGCATCATCAAAGACAGCAGCCCTTTGGCTGAACTGCGAGCCCATTTCCCGTCACCGTATGCCGCGGGCTGCTATTGAGCAATAACATGGACGTTGGATCAGTTGGCCCCCTGCTGTCCTGGTGACTGTTCCCCAGAGGTGTGGCTCATGGGAAGCAGTCTTCTGGAAGGAGTATGCCCATGGTTGGTGCCCAGGCTGGGGCTTTTTGAGAAAGGCATCAGCATTCCTGGCATCCAGGTCACTGCTAATTTGTATGGGTAATTGGTGCTTGCTAGATACAGGAAGCTCCAAAGGCTCTGTAGCTGGGCCCCTGCACCTGAGGAACCTTTCCTGAACCACAGCAAAGGAGAGTAGACCCTGAATCCAGTACTTCCAGGTGCTATCTAGAATCTGGACATTCCCCAGCCCTGGCCCAGTGGCCAGCCTTCAACAGGTCACCTTGTCAGCCCGTGGCTGGCAAAAGCTGAAAAATCCAAGATTCATTCTTACAAAGAACATCAGCTTGGAAAGAAAAGGCGAGACCTGGGTCTCAATATGCAGCACCCCCAACATTCTAAGAGAGTGCTTTTAACATGCCACTTCCCTATCCCTCCCGGCAGTTGGGCACATGCCTCCATCTCGTGCCCGGAGCTGCCTTCCTTCCCATCTCCCGTAAAAAGGGTCTCACATGCTCTCTAAACTTCCAGTCGCCTTCTGTCCTGGGAGCCAGACCCCTGGTGCCTTTTGCAAGCCCTGGTCCCAGCACTGCATGTTGCCATCCTGTGTCAGTGATTGTTCAGACTGCAAACATGCTCCAGCATCTACCCTCATCCCCAAAACTCTGCTTGCTCCTCGGTTTCACTGCAGCCTGCTTTTTCCTCCCCTGCTCCAAGATCTGACCTTTGCTCTGCCCCATTGCTCCTCCAAAGGGCTCTCACCGAGACCATCTGGGTCCTTCACTACCAACAGTGATGCAAGCATCTTGGTCTTCAGTGCACTGTCCTCTCTCAGCACTGGACACCGTTGGACCCGTCCCCCTTCGTAATGCCCCTGCTTTCACTGGCTTGCTGTCTGTGGTCCTTTGCAGGCCCTCTGTCCTGTGGTCTTCGCCAGGCTCACTCCACACACCCTAGATGAGCATGGCTGTGCCTGGAATCAGTGACCATCTCTGTGGCAACAACTCTCAGGTGCTCCCTTCTGAAGGCCTTGTTGTGTCCCAGCTGGATACCTCCCCACAAGTACAGCAGTCTTGGCCATCTCTCTTGCCGGAAAACTGAACTCAGCTTATCCCTCCTGCCCTTCCCCAAAACCTGCTCCTCCTCAGGTAAACTCATCTTTGGTGCCCACCCAGCTCTGCCCCCCAGCACTCCTTATCACAGCAAACAACTTCCCAAGTCACTCTGTTGCTCAAGCCAGAAGCCTGGCAGCTGCCCCTAACTCCTTCCCTTCCAGTCCTGCCCCCAGCAGGAGTCCTTGTGGGTCACTTGCCATGTCTGCCGTCTCTGTTGGCCCAGCCTGGGCTTGGTTAGTCCTCATCATCGATGTCCAGCCCCCTTTAGGAGGGCAATTACCTTCATTGCCAGGGGCGGGATGCCTGCTAGTTGCGGGGAGAAGGGGCAGGATGGTGATAGCCATGGTCCTGTTCCCCTACCAGGAGGCCCTGGGGCACAGTGGGTTGAAGTGGTCTCTTTGCGGTGCCAGGAGCAACACGATCCCCAGCAGGGCAGACTCCCAGCTCTGTGTGCTGTGCTCAGAAGCCCCTTGCCAAGGGCAGACCAACCCCAAGGGCATCTGCGCTCCCAGCGCCACACTAAGCTGCATTCCAAGGCATGTGTCTGGTGGCTGGAGGAGGAAAATGGAAGTTTCCAAACTGAGAACCTGGAGCAGATGGACACTCCACACACAGAGCTCCTGGTAGCCCGTGTGCTTCTGGTGTAGGGAAACTCTGCTCTGCCCACCCCACCTAAGGGTCCCCCTCAGCAGCACAGCCCTCCTTGAGGTAGACCCTGTCCCAGCTGTGCTCGCCTGACTTCCTGGGAACAAGGCACTCCCTCTCCTGACCCTCTGCCCAGTGTGAACAAAGTTGGAGCTACCGGAGTGAAATAAAGCAGGACTTCCTGGACCCTGAGGAGGGGCTGGTGTATCACGAGGAAACTGCCTTGCTCCCCAAAACCCTCTGTCTGGTTGTGGTGGCAGAGACTCCTGGTAGCTCTTCCTTTCTCTGGGGTGAATGCACCGGGCAGGGTGAGAAGCCCGAGTCCCATCGGCTGCCATCTCTAGCCCCTCCGATCTCCTGAGGACCGCGGTGGGCAGGGAGAGAGGCAGAGGCAGGGCGACTCCCTCTGGGGGACCTATTGGCACATGGCCCCGTGGAAGTGGGGGCACTGAAGAGAATCCTGGGGCCTGGCAGGCTTGGGAAACCAAGCACGGTGGCCTGGGGGAGGGGCAGAACCAGTGGGAGAGAAGCTTTCAGACTTTCAGGGAACGTAAATTTTACCCCCGGCTACTTTCTCTGGGATTTATTTCTTGGTGAACTTGAGACTTTGCCTAATTACGTTTGGGTCTCTTTCAAAGCACATAAATTGCATCCAGTTCTTCTGCCTCCTTCTTAGGAATAAATTGTCCCTGTGTGAGGAGGGATCTGGGGGAGAGAGTGAGACTTTATTAATTCGACACAGAACTCTGTTCCCCTGCCCTCCCCTCTGCCCCCCATTGAATAATAAAATAATGAAGATTTGACTTGGACCAGGGTGTACGGATAAATATATTGGTGACATGAATGGAAATGGATTTATTACATAAACAGGAGACTTCATCAATTTAAACCTGGCCTCCTTTCAATGGGCATAAATTACATTTTCTTTTCCTACCAGTTGCTTTTTTTTTTTTTTTTTTTAAGAAACTGGATTTATCGGAATTGAGATTCCACTAATTTATTTCATGGAGCGTGTGCTTCCTCTTTTTGCCCACCTCATTAGAGACAGGTTTCCTTCCTTCCAGCTCTCCTCTTCCCCACCCATTCAGGGCAATGTGGTCCCCTGGGAGGTCAGGGATGAGGCTGGGGTGGAGTGTGGGCTGTCTCAGTTGGGCCCTGAGAGACCCTGAGCCTCTACTCCATCTAGAGCCATCCAGTCCTTAGGCAGGGGGCCACATCAAGATGTCCAACCCCATAAGCAGAAGAAGGTCCCTCTCCAGGCCCCCATGAGGCTGAGAGATGGACCAATGCAGGACCTGGCCTCAGAGGGTCCTAGGGCAGGGCAGCAGGCAAGTGGCAGGGGAATTCAGCAAACATGATTGCAGCAAGAGCCTCAGGTGCTTGGCCAGGAGTTCCAAGTGAGGCGGCATGGGAAGGCTGAAGGGAGTGCCCGAAGGTCCCATTAAAGACCAGTGGCAGGCCGGGCGCAGTGGCTCACACCTGTAATCCCAGCACTTTGGGAGGCCAAGGCTGGCGGATCACAAGAGGTCAGGAGTTTGAGGCAAGCCTGGCCAATGTGGTGAAACCCCATCTCCACCAAAAATACAAAAATTAGCCAGGCGCGGTGGTGCACACTTGTAATCCCAGCTACTCAGGAGGCTGAGGCAGGAGAGTCCCTTGAATCCAGAAGGTGGAGTTTGCAGTGAGCCACAACGCTCCATTGCACTCCTCCAGCCTGGGTGACAAGAGTGAAACTCCGTCTCAAAAAAAAAAAAAAAAGACCAGTGGCAGGATGTACATGGCCAAGGATTGATGTAGGAGTGCAAGGCCCTGTTTACGCAGGTCCTCTTCCTCCTACACCTTCCTTTCTCCTCCTGCCTTCTCTTAGTACAATGGAGATTTGGATCAACACCAGCTACAATGTTTGGTTGGTGCAGGGAAGATGGCTTGCAACTGCCCTGTGGAGGAAGACGTGGCCGGTGGGCTCAGGCTGTGCTTTTCCATAACTCTATGGGCATGGCAAGGTTCCTTCCAGCCTGAAAAGCCCATGAAGGGAGCCTCAGATCTGCCTCTCCCCAGGTATCACTCCTCAAGGTTGGACAGTGCTGAAAGTCTTGAATATTCTCATTCATGTAAAGTGGTGAGAAACTCAGTGTGTCGATGCTCCCAGGGATGTAGGCATGAGGAAGAAGGGTAGCTGGCATTTTATTTAGAGAACCTGAAGAGGACCATGTGTAACTCAAAGGAGTGACTAACGTAGGGAAATTGGGGCACCACCAGAATGAACTGATGAGAGATTTCTGTGCACTAGGCCTTCCTGATCTCCCTGAGTCTCCCACGCTGAAAGGGGAGGAGCACTGCCTCAGCAACACTGGCCCTGTGGGTAAGCCCATGTCGGGAGGAGGCTGCTCCCCACCCGAACCCTCATCTCCATCTCCCATCCCACCCATTTCACCAGCCCCAGGCCTGGCAGGGGGGCAGCGGCGGCTCTGCAAGCTGTCACTCACCAGGCCTGTGTTGGGCACAGGTGTTTCCAATAATGGCTCCTCAGGCTGGCTGCATCCAGGAGGATGTTTACAAGAAGGTCTGATGAGAAATTGTCTCCAAATGCTGTCTTGTAAGCAAGACGTTAAGAAGGGGGGCCAGCGGGGGCGCCTTAGGCTGTAAGCAAACAGGATTCCAGAATGGGGCCTGGCCAGTGCTCTCTCTACCCCCCTCCCTTCTTGGCCAGGAGTGGCAGTCTGGGGCCTGGGCAGGTCTGGGCCCACTGCCAAGGGTGCTAAGTGCCATGGGGGTTGGGTTTCAATAAACAAAAGCAATAATGTTGGAAGAACCTCCACAATAAACAGAGACTGGGGCATCCCGATATTGCTATCAAATCCCTGAGGCCTTGTCTCTGACCCTGTGGTCTTCCTTCAGTCCCTCCTCCACAGGGAGAGCGGCAGGAAATCACAAGTTTTATTATCAGTATAATGAATAATCAACACGTTACTAAAGAGCATCTTCCTGGAGAAGCCCAGAGAAGGCAGAGGGGTATTCTGTTTTCAGGCTTTCACACGGACAACTCTCCAGTATGATTACATCCTCTAAAAGGAAGGTAGAGGATGCAAAACAGGGGGGCTGCAAGCTTTTTCTATAAGGGTCAGAGAGTCAATATTTTGGGCTTTGAGCCCCGCATAGTTTCTTTTGAAACTACTGTCCTCTACCACTGTAGTGCAAAGGCAGCCTTGGATAATAGGTCACTGAGTGGGCAGGGTGGGTTTTGATCAGCAGGCAGTAGTGTGCTGACCTCTGATGCACAGGATCAAATAAGTCCCAGAGAGGAGAAGTGACCAGCCAAGATCATGAAACCTGTGGGCAACTGAGCAGGACAACTGCCCAGGCTCTGGACCCCTCTGCCCTGCAGGCTGCACAGACAAGCATGACCCAGCTCAGTATAGCCTACCAAGGTGGGCCCTGGGGACCCAAACTAGGAACAAGGGAATTGCACCGCATGGAAGAGGCCAGCGTTCTGGAGAGGAACTTGACAGTCAAGAGAGAGGTACAGACAAAAGGAGGAACATTGTTGGGCTGTCCCAGTGCTGCTGGGCAACAGCTTCCGGTGCCTTCCCTGAGTTGCGGAGATGAACAACGAAGGAGGGTGTCAGGAGCCAGGAATGGTGCTGCTGACCACTGAGGCTGCAGATGTCCCCCTTTGAACATGATCCCTATGGTGGGTGGGAGGGGGGGCCTGTGTGGGGTCACGGGGTCTCTGGGGTGAAGCTGTGCTAGAGAAGAAGTGTGCAGTTCAACTTGGGTAGTCTCTGTGACAATGGAATTAGAGGTCCATTGAGGTGTGGATGAGACCGAAGGGCACTGAATGAGGTTGGGCTGGGCATGTTTTGTGGTGGGTTGGTGTGTGTACAGGACTCGAAGGCCCAGTGTAGCTGGGGGTTCAATGTGGCTACGGGATCAGTGAACCATGGGCAAGCTTAGGGCTGCCATCAGAGTGCCCTCTCTTTAAATGGAGGGGCAGTGAGGTTTGGCATGGGGTGTTCTGCTTGCAGCCAGGTTGAGTATTAGTGTGACATTTGGCTTTGGGGTTGGCATGTCTCTGTTAGGTAGACTTGGGCTGGAAGTTAGGGTATGGATGGGGTTTGAAGATCAGTGTAAGCTTGATACACTGAGGGTTGGTCTGAGGTTAAGTTTGGTGGATCAGCTTTGGTAAGGCTTGGCAAGGCTTCGTATGAGGTGAAGTTCTGGGGTTAAGGGTGTGGCCTTGTTTTAAGGTCTTGGGTTGGCTGGGATTGAGGTCATTGTTTGGTTAAGGTTCATGGAGTCAGTGAGTGTTTAGCTTGGGGTGTCTCTGTTAGGGGCTCTAATTAGGGGGTTAGGATCCATGGGAGGCTGGAGATGGGAGTGACAGGCCATGATTGAGATTGGGGTCAGCCTGTGGTTGGGCAGCTGGCAAAGAGCTGGGGCTTGGTGGATCTGTGTCTTCTAGAACTGAGAGGGTTTGCGCGTGTGTTGTCTGGGACAGGGAGCCGGTGTATATTAGGGGTTGGGGCATCGCCATGTGTGACCGAGTTCGGGGAGAAATACGTGGCTAAACGTTCCAGTGTGGTTGTGTCTTGGGTCAGTGTGTGGTTAGGGATGAAACTGAGGCATCAGTGTGTAGTTGGAATCGGGGGATCCGCATGATTTAGGGTCACTTGTGATTGACAATTCAAGGTGCAGCTGTGCTTGCAGTGTGAGGGTGTTTGCTTATTGTGTTCATAGGTTTGAGGGTCAGGGTACAGCCAGATTTGGGGTAGGTAGTGTGTGTTTGAGGTTCAGTTGGAGGGGTTAGGGTGTGGATGAAGTTGGAGAAAGAGGGCAATGACGAGTCTCTCAAGGAAGACTCCTAGAGGAAGGAAGCCTCATAAGCAGACACTTGGAGGCTAAGTCAGAATGAGCTGACAACCTGGGCCAGGGTTCCACATGCAGTGGGGTTGGAGGTCGCTGTCACTGTGACACAAGGTGAGAATGGGCTGTAGGAATTGGTGGAAAGTGAGTTTATGGAGTATACTTCGTTTTGAGTGGGAAGTCCTGGGAATGGATTTCTTAAACTGGGCTTCTTAGGGAATGCAGAAACCAGGGGACTCAATGATCGAACTTACTTGAATATTTGGGCAAAAACAATGCAGCAAATGCTACTGCCCACACACCCTTGGTCTTCACCATCCTTAATATGCTGACAGTTTTGTGTCACAGCACCTATGACTCTGTCTGAGGGTATTGGCTGGGGGAGCAGGCTCAATCTGCACTGAGCAAGTCAGAACGGCCCAAGCCAATGCCCAGTAATAGCCCAACAAGAAGACAGGCAGGAATTGGTAGATAAATACCCCAGCTGCAGGGCCTTAGCCTGCCTGAGTGCCTTGCCTGCAATCATGTCTTGCTCATTTATCTACCTGGGGTGGGTTTCCTTCCTTCCCCATCTCACAGCACCACTGCCCTGTGTTGTTTCCTGGAATCACAGCCCAAGTACAAGGACTTGCTCTCACACCCTTGTCTCAGGCTTCCTCCTGAGAACCCAACCTCAGAAAGACTCTTCAGTGGTAAAGCTAACAAAAATAGACTGTGGAGCATGAATTCCACATGACTTCCTGGAGATAAAGCAAAAGCCCTGACAGAGAGCGCATGTCTCTGCAGTGGGGGTTCCCTGCCTTAGCTCACTAGTAGGAGTTTCCATTTGGGAACCCCAGCTGAGCTAGAGGGCAGGGGAGGTGCGGTGCATCTCCTGGAGGTCAGCCTCCTGGGTACAGACAGGGTGGAGCAGGGTGGGGCATGGGGCATGAGTCTAAAGGGGCAAAACAACAGGTACTGAGCACTGCTGTGCACTCAGGGTTGGAGAATCGGCATGTGGCCAGGGGTGTAGTAAGTGGGTCGCTGGCATTCGGGTTCCTTAGCTTGTTTCTTCTGTTGTAGTGTCGACATGGGATTGAGCTGGCTTAGCTTTGAGGTTGTTCGTGTCCTAATGACTTTGTGGGGATCAATGTACAGTTGCTATGAGTGGCCAGAGTAGCCCAGTTGTGGTCATTGCGTGGTGGGTGACCCTATTAAATCATGCTTGGGGTTGGGGATGATCCCATGGAACTGATATTAGGTGTCGACAATGGTCACAGATTTCCCTGGCGGGAAAGTGTGTAATTGGTTTGGGAGTACGGTGAGTCACTCGTTAGAGTTCAATATTTGAAACAGTTAGAATGGGAATCAAGATTTATCCAATGGAGCTGACAATCTGTATAGTACCTTTGCATGGATTTTTTAAAAGGCCCCTCTCTAGGCAGAGGCAGCCCTGTCCCTGTGGGACACGCATGGTAAATGGGGTGCAGGTTGGATTTCAGCCTCCACTTGTACTCTCATCTGGGTGTCTTTGGGCAGTAACCAACCTGAACTACTGTACACGTCAGCCCTGGGAGCGGTTGGGGTCTCTAGCAGGGTGTCCTCACTAACCCAGCCTCGGCGGTGCCCACGTCCTCCAGCCCTCTCCACAATTGTTACCTCCAGCTGTCCTGTTCTTCCAAAAGGAGCCTGGATGGGTTTCTGCAGCATGAGCCTCTGCACTCTGTAAGGCTTGGGAGCTGGCTTCCTGGAGTGAGGGTCAGGGTCAGGGTTCGAGTCCTGGCCACGTCGTATATGTGTCAGAATGAGCAATGCCTTTTTAGGTCACATATACTTTGGACTTCAACACTGCTTTATGTAGGCCGTAAAATTAATAGGTGGGAACTAGATTTATGGGCCCCGCTGGGCTGTTCTTTGCTTGTTAGGTTAAACACACTGATTTCCTGGTACAAAAGTGCTTGTTAAAATAATCTCCCCCAGCATGTTCAGAGGGGACATATCTGTCTTTCGGGGGGGTTGGGAGAAGATCGTGGCACCCCATCCCCACCTCCCCTGCTGGCCCACCTGTCATGGCCTCCCCCAGCCCCAGCTGTGTGTAAGGTGGAATGAATGATGATGTTTCTGGGTGTGGGTGCGGGGCCTAGGGAAGGAATGCACTTCTGTGCAGATAGCACCAGAGCCAGATGCACCCTCATGTCAACCCGCATCCACCCTGAAGAGTCACCGGCCTTTGTTCCTGCATATCTCGAGAAGGAGGGCTAGAATCAGAGGGAGGTGTCTGTGCAGGAGGCACAGTGTGGCTGGAGGGGAGCCAGAGGATGTCCTAGCTGTCGCTTCTGAAGACTTGGAAGTCAGAAATGGAGGCGGAGAGGAGGCACAGGCCCTGCTGCTTGAACGCCTCGTCTTCTTCCAGCTCTGCATGCCCTGAGGTGACCCTGTGCTTGCAGATACATGGGGCTCCTCCTCATCTCCCTCAATGCCTGAGGCAGGCATCTTCCCTGAATGACTCACCCCTCCCAGAGGGGCAGAGACTGTCTTGCCACCTCCTGCCCTGGTGGGGTGCCCTTTCTTCCCCTGGAGGTATGTCTGGTGGAGTCACAAGAGGAGTGGATTTTGCAGAGCTTGTCAGGAACTTCTGACAAGAACCAGGTTGCTCACAGACATTCTGGGCAGAGCAGGGGCTGGAGCAGGTTGGGTCCAGTTGAGGGGAAGACAGTGCTTTGAGCAACTGCAGAGACACCCCTACAGTGCAGGAAGAAAAGCCCAGGCTGGACCAACTCAAGAAGCGTGGTTGGCACTTAGTGGGCCCAGGAGATGCTGGTTGAATGACCGTGTGCTGATGAAGTGCCCGGTACCATCTACTTCCTTGTTTAAATCCAGCTCGTTTTGAAACCCTCTGAAGGTGATGTTTCCCAGTCCTCAAGCCCATGGAAGTGCCTGGTTCCATGGAATTCCAGTGTGCTCACTGAGCTCCTTTTCTCCCCATTCGTGCTTTCTCAGGCATCATGGACTGTTAATCTGCATGGCTTGTCAGTGCTCCTCTCCTAGGCTGCACTCCTCACCCTCCTCTGTCAGCCAAACTGCTCAGTCTTGGAAACTCACTTCAAGACCGCTCCTCTGGGCTCCCATTGCCTTTTGTATTTGATATTTGCCGTCATTTCAGTAGAACACATGACCTACTCCATGCCTAATTCTCTACATGTGTTCCCACATTTCATCCTCATGAGGTCAATATTATACCCAATTATAGATGGATGAAAAAACTGAGGCCCTCTGACATCAGTGAACATACCCAAGGCCACCCAGCCAGCAAATGAAGGAGCCAGGCTTCGAGTCTGGGTCTGAGGACTCTGGTCAGTGCTCAGCCCCACCACCTGCTGCCCTGCGTGTACCTATTGCCAATCATTATGAGGTTTAGAATCATTCATTTGTAAAACCCAATCAGTTGGCTGGGCCCCGGGAGCAAGGATATTGTCTAGATTTCTTTGGAGTCCCTAGCCCAGTGCAATGCTGAGTGCAGGGTAGAAATGCAGTATCTGCCTATCGGTTGAGTTATGATGTTACAATTACAGAGAGTTAGGCCTGGGTTTAGACTGCCTGGTACGAATCTTGGTTCCAGTATTTCCTGCCTCTGGGGCCTTGAGCAACTTACTAAACCCTTCTCATGTAGAAAATGAAGCTAATAATAGTACCTAACTCAAAGAGTTGTTGTGCAGCTTCAACGAAATGCTCTGTATAATATGTTTACGACAATGCCTGGATACACATTAAGAGCTCAGCATCTCTACTTTCTATCACTATCCTAACCGACTTGATGCTCTTCTTGTTCTGAAATACTGCCACCTGCTGGTAGCTTCCAGGTGCAACCACCACTTGCCGTTAGTGCCCAGAGCAGCTGCGCCCCAACTGGCTCCCACCTGATTCCCCCATTTGAACCATCCTCCTTCCCTTCACCATAAGCCTTGCTGCTCCTCTCCTTCCAGATCCTACACACAGCACCTCCTTCTGGGAGCTTCCTTGAGTATCAACCCTGCACACCAGTGAGACAGAGCCATGTCTTGCTTTCTTTCCCCGTCTGTGCTCCCATCCCCTGACTATTTATTTGGTTGCATGACTTTAAGAGCCAGGAGGCTGTAGATTTGGACTCTGGTGCCAACACTTAGTAGCTGTGTGACATGGGAAAAATTACTGAACCTCTCCGAGCTCCATGGTTGAAGGACCCCCAGTAAACAGTTCTGTTATTATTCATTGGTCTACCCTCTTGTTTCAGTCAGCCTTCAGCTTCCCACAGAGCACTGCTTGCCTTCTGGTTCACAATTGCATACACCCTCTTAGCAAGTTCTGAAGATTTGTCCCTCCAGTAACCATGGGGCAAAGGGAACGACGCAAGGAAGGGGTTGCCCCGAAGTCAAAGCCCATTATAATGGTCACATGGAAGGACCTAGGTCCTCACTCTTTTAGTTCCATTCTTGGTTCCCATGTGTTTCATCTTAGGCCTTGCTTGGAGGGGACCCAAACTTCGTGTCTCTCCTGACCACACCCCATGCTCTCCCAACACAGCAAGTTGGAGGAGCTTGGCTTACTCCAACTCCTTCTGGAGGGGGATCTCATGGGGACTGATCTGTAAGCATGGGGGCTGGACCACAAAGTTCTCCAAGGTCTTTTCTAGCTCTGGCATGCTTTGTATCTGAGTCAACCATACTTTGACTTAACGACTTCCAAATGTCTGCCTGGGAGAACTTGCCTTTGTACCAGTAGCTGACAATGAGCACCACCCCACACAGACCCAAGAAAATCTGCCAAGCTCCAAAGATGGGAACTAGGTGTCCTGTTCTAAGAGAAGACAGACTCCTCTTTCAAATCCAATCCAAGAAGGTCCGAGGCTGAGAAATAACTTAGGTTCTGATTCTGGGTGGGAGAGACAGTCCTGGGTAACAAGGCAACTGCCCATCCCTCCCATCACTTATCTCTAAGATGAATATAGCATCCTACCGTGATGGAGGCCTCTTCAGGCCCCTGAAATGCACCACCCATGCCTGAGATCTCACCATCAGCTTCCCTCCTTTGGGTTCAGCATTTGCTTTACGAGTTCATTTTTTTTTTTTTTTTTGGGGGACGGAGTCTCGCTCTGTGGCCCGGGCGGGAGTGCAGTGGCCAGATCTCAGCTCACTGCAAGCTCCGCCTCCCGGGTTCACACCATTCTCCT
>NW_012115599.1:1873730-1881257 GCF_000951035.1 Colobus angolensis palliatus
GAGTTCATTTTAAGCACAGCTTTGGCCCAGGAAGGGTGGCATGTTTTGTGCCTGTCCCTCAGGGATGTGTGAGTTTTCCAGACCCTCACAGGCAGCCTGGGAGTTCTCAAAGAGGCAGAAGGCAGTGAGGGAGGGCTCCAAGGGGGCTGAGGCTGGGGAGCAGACACTCAGACAGCCTTCGCTGTGGTGCAGAGCCTGCCCACAGGCCTGGTGGATTAGAAGGGGTATTTGGTGAGTCCACAACCAGCCCGCGGCGGCGGGGAGCTTTGCTCAGACTTTGTAGACCATCCAATGGCCTCTTTCAAAACAGGATTTTGATGAGTTAAGTGTAAATGAATCAGAAACACATGGGTTGGATTTCCCTCCAAATGCAATGGGGTTTGAATACAGCCCAGGGAGAGAAAGGGGGTCTGGGAAGGAAAGACATGGCTTAATCAAATAGGTCTTTTCTTATTTCTATTAACTGTTGCCACCACTGCCTCATGACTCCATGTCCTTTAGCATCTGGCCACCCTGTCCTCAGGGGTGGGAGACCTGGGTCTTGGCTGTCTGTGCCCAGCTGAGGACCCAGGGCCAGCCCTAGCGGCGTCAGACTCAGGGGGAGCTAGACTTTCCTAGACTCTCTCCGGCTGCCATCCAGCATGCCTGGCAGAGTCACTGGAAGGCTTTTCTCCGGAGACAGTGCCTCTGCTCATCCTAGACTCCTGAGGTGGGGGGACTGGAGAGGAGAGGGCGGAGCTGGGGGGTGCAAGGCCTCCTTAGGGTGACATACTTGTTTTACAGGAACTAAGTCCTGGTCTTGGAATGTAATGTCTCTTGAGTATGCAACTTTTCAGACAAGACTGTGTCTTCAGCTGTTTAAACCACATAGACGATTTCTTCATTATAAACATCATATTCTCTGTCTTTTGTACAAATATAAAAGCATAGAAAAGCAAAATAAAATAAAAGCTACCTGTAGCTCCCACCCAGAGGTAACTTGTTAACATTTTGGTACAATTGCTTCTAGGCCTAAGTTGTGTGTGTGTGTGTGTGTGTGTGTGTGTAAGTACAGATTTAAAGCCATGCAGAATAGAAAACAGTAAAGTGTAATGGTTAGAGTTTTGAGTCTACTAGACTACGTGAGTTCAAATCTCAGCCCCACCATTTGCTGGCATGTTTCATGAACTCCCTAAACCTCTGGTCCCTCATCTGAAATTCACAAAACAATAACAGCAATAATGACATAGCAGTTGCCAGGATGAAATGGTGTGACACCTATAAAGTATCTAGAGAGCTGCCCTGTGCAGTGGCCAGTCCATAGTTGTGAGCTACTAGTGTTTCTACTTTTCCTATTCTGACACAAACATCTCCCTAGGGCATTAATATCTTCTATAACATAATTGGATGTCTGCCTTCTTCTCTGCCAAACTTTTATTTTAAATGTCTATTATAAATAACATGGTAATAAACATCCCTCTGAACGCTAAGATGGGAAAGCTTGAATCTGAGTTTTTCCCACACAAATTTGTTTTTGTATAAGTTTATTTACATGGAAGGAATTAACATGGAGACTATTTATGCTTATGAACTTGGGAAGTCCTAGATGATTTCTATTCCTATAGCTTTGCCTTTTCCAGAATGTCAAATGTATTAGTCCATTCTCACATTGCTGTAAAGAACTACCTGAGACTGGGGAATTTGTAAATAAAAGAGGTTGAATTGACTCATGGTTCTGTAGTCTGTACAGGAAACATGGCTGGGGAGGCCTCAGGACACTTACATTAATGGCAGAAGGCAAAGGGGAAGCAAGCACACCCTATGTGGTTGGAGAAGGAGGAAGAGAGAGCAGACGGGAGGTACCACACTTTTTGGGTATTTTTGGTTTTTTTTTTTGATGGTGTCTCGTTCTTGTTGTTCAGCCTGCAGTGCTATGGCACAATCTCTGCTCACTGCAACCTCTGCCTCCCGGGTTCAAGCGATTCTCTTGCCTCAGCCTTCTGAGTAGCTGGAATTGAAGGCACTCACCACCATGCCCAGCTAATTTTTTGTATTTTTAGTAGAGATGGGGTTTTGCTGGTGGGTCTCGAATTCCTGACCTCAGGTGATCCACCTGCCTCAGCCTCCCACAGGGCTGGGATTACAGGCATGAGCCACTGCACCTGGCCTAGGTACCACACTTTTAAACAACCAGATCTCATGAGAACTCACACACCATCACGAGAACCGGAAGGGGGAGGTCTGCCCTCATGATCCAATCACCTCCTACCAGGTCGCTTCTCCAACACTGGGGATTAGAATTTGACATGAGATTTGGGTGGGGACACAAATGCGAACCATATCATCAAATAAGTGGAATCACATAGTATGTAACCTTTCATGTCTGGCTTCTCTCGCTTTATATATAATGCTTTTGAGGTTCATTCATGTTGTTGCATGTATCAATACAATCATCCCTTGGCATCCCTGAAAGACTGCTTCAGGATCCCCCATGGGTATCAAAATCCATGGATGCCCAAGTCCCTGATATAAAATGATGTAGTATTTGCATTTAAGCTATGCACAGTCTCCCATATACTCTAAATCATCTCTAAATTACTTATACCAAATACAATGTAAATGCTATGTAATATGTTGTATCATTTAGGGAATAATGATATGAAAAAAGTCTGTAAATGTTCAGTAGAGATGCAACCATCTATTTTTCTTTCCAAATATTTTCAATCCGTAGTTGATTGAATCCACTGATGCAGAACCACCATTAAGAAGGGACAACTATAGTGCATTCCTTTTTATTGCTGTGTAGTATTCCATTGTATAGATATAATTTGCATATCCATTCACGAGTTGATAAACTTTTGGGTTACTTCCAATTTGGGACTATTATGAATAAAACTCTTGAAAATTTACATACCACTCATTTGGGTGAACATATGTTTTTATTTTTCTTGGGTAAATTCCTAGGAGTAGAATTACTGAGTCATGTGTATATAGTAAGAGTATGTTTAATTTTATAAGAAACTGCCAAACTGTTTTCATAAGAGGCTATACTATTTTGCATTTCCACTGGCAATGTTTGAAAGTTTCAATTACTCACATCCCTCAGTAGCATTTGGTATTGTCAACTTTTTAAACATTAGCCATTTTAGGAGTGTAGTGGTATCACATTGTGGTTTTAATTTGTATTTTTCCCAATGATTAATGCTGTTGAGCATCCTTTCATGTGCTTATTTGCTACCCATGTATCCTCTTTGGTTAAGTGTTTAAATCATTTGTACATTTTTAAATTGGGTTAATTGTCTTCCTATTATTAAGTTCTAAGAGTTCCTTATATGTTTTGCATGCAAATTCTTTATTACATCTGTGTTTTAAAATATTTTCTCCCAAATGTGTTGTGTCTTTTGTTTTTTTAAAATTGTGTTTTTTGAAAAGCAGAAGTTTTATTTCAAGGAAGCCCAATTTATCAATTTTTTTTCTTGAATGAATTATGACTTTTAGGCCATAGCTTTGCCAAACCCCAAATCAAAAAGATTTCTTCCAAAGTATTTTTCTACAAGTTTTATAGTTTCAGAATTTACCTTAAGGTATATGGTACATTTGTAATTAATTTTTGTATAGAGTAAGGTATAGACTGAATTTTTTTTTTTTTTTTGCCTGTGATGTCCAATTGCTTTAGTACCATTTGTTGAAAAGGGCATGCTTTTTCTAGTGAATTGCTTTTTATCCTTTGTCAAAAATCAATAAGCCATATATGTGAGGGTCCATGTCTAGATTCTAGTGTGTCCTGTTGACGTTGGTACCTATCGTTTTACCAGTAACACAGTCTTAAAATCAGGTAGTCTGAGTCTTTCAGCTTTGTTTTTTTCAAAATTATTTTGGCTATTCTAGTTCTCTTGCTTTTCCATGTAAATAGGGTTAGCATGTCAATTTCTACCAAAAAACCCACAGAATTTTTATTGGGATTTTGTTGAAACTACAGATGAACATGGGGAAAGTTTGGGGTTTTTGGCAGTTTGACTATACGTAATATTTCAGATTTTATTTTGTTTTTGTATTTTTTTCTCTGAGCTTCTTGGATCTATAGTTTGTTTTCCTTCAGTAATTCTGGAAAAGTTGTCACCCACTATCTCTTCATATATTTCTTCTTCCAAGTTCTTTGTCTCTTGTTCTGGGACTCCAATTTTACATTGTCCTACAGCTTTTGGATCTATTTGACTTAAAATATTTTTTTCCCTTGTGCTTCAGTTTAGAAAATGTCTAGGGACCTATCTTCAAGTTCAATGGTTCTTTTCTCTTATGCCTTGTCTGCTGATAGGACTATCAAAGAAATTCTTCTCTATCTCTGATGTCATATTTTCTCTATTTGACATTTTTATAGTCTCCAACTCTATGTTGAAATTTTTCATCTGTTTAAGTATTTTGCCCACCTTTTTCACTAGATCCCTGAATATATTAATCACCATTATTTTAAGGTACCTATTTTATCATTGCAACATCTGAGTCATCTGTGGGTCTATTTCTGTTGATCACCCTATCTCTTGATACTTTTTAAATTAATTCTTTGTGTCTTATAATTTCTTTTTGAATATTAGACATGGTGTGTAGAAAAATAGCAGAGATGGAGATAAATAGTACTTACGCCTTGGGGTTGGGTGTGGTGGCATGTGCCTGTAATCCCAGCTACTCAGGAGGCTGAGGCAGGAGGATAGCTTGAGCCCAGGAGTTCAAGATCAGTCTGGGAAATACAGAAAGACCTCATTTCTAATTTAAGAAAAGGAAAAGGAAAAAATAGTACTCACACCCTGAGATGCCTTTTTTTTTTTTAATGTGAGGCCATTTGTGTGTGTGTGTGTATGTGTGGTGTGTGTGTGTGGTGAGGAAAGTGTAGAGTTAATCTAGTCAATAGTTAAACTAAGTTTCAGTTTTGTTATTGCTACAGTTATCTTTACCGTATCAGAGCTTGCAAAGTCTTCCAGCAGTGGGCTGCTGCCACCTCTTTTTTCTGTGTTCTGCCAAAGCAAAACAGTTTGCATGTTCTATCTCTCCTCAAATGGCCTTTTCTCTATTTGAAATTCAGCTCACCTTATAGCCTTGTGACAGCAGCACTCTAATGGGCACAGGAAAAGTCAGTTTTGTAGATTTTCTGGCTTTTTACAAACATTGTTTATGGAGAGGAAGTAATATTTCCTTGTGATTTTCTGCATCCTAAGAGAAAGCAGATTTTTCTTGCCTTTGCATACTTATCTAGATGATTATAGAGTTTCTCCTTTGACCTAAAAATGCAATGAACTATTTTAATAGATTTCCTATTAAACTATGTTTACATTATTTTTAATAATGTCTATTGCCTCGTGTTATATTATTCTTTTACTGTAGTGTTGGATTTGATTTTCTAGCATTGGTAAGTAGTTAAGTAGTTTATTTCATTCTATTCATATATTTATTGGGTTTCTGTATCATAATTAACCTAGGTTTAAAAACCAACTGTAATCTATTACATCTTTTTCTACTCTTTGTAACAGTTTGTGTAACATGGAAATCAATTCCATGAGCATTTGAGTAACAAAACAGTCAGATTATTTTACTATTTTTGAAGGTAGTTCTGCATCAATCTTTTCAATTAATTTCTTATTGTTTTCTAAAGGCTTTATGCTTTTTGAATTCATTGTGGCAATTTGTATTTTTCAAGAAAACAATGTGTTTTATTGAGTGCTTTAATATACAGACTTGACTGAGTCTACGGCTTGGCATGACATGAGAAGAAGAAGGAGCCTGGACAGGACCCCAGGGAGCACCAGCCTTCAAGAGCAGAGGAGGAAGTGTTGCAAAGCAGTCGAGCAGCGTCCTAAGAAATAGGGGAAATCAGGAGGCCGTGCAAGCGCAGAAACTAAGGGAACAAAGATTTTTCAAGATTGAAAGAAATCAAGCTGGGCTCATATTTCTTTGCAACTTTAGATAGTGGAAGAAACTAGAAATCTATCTGTAGAATTTTGAAGGGAAAAGCTGTGATTCAAGAATGCTATGTGCAAGATAAGGTGTCATTTGTGTATTAAGGCAATACAATTATATACATATTCAGGGAAAATATCACAAATCTACATTTTCCAAAAAGACTTACTTAAAAATATAGGGAATTCACAAGTGGGGGAGGTCACAGTATAAAAGAAACGGTGGTGATTATTGAAGTAACGTAAAACACAGAACTAAGTCTAAACAATTGTCCTTAATATTGCTTTGAAGCAGATGGCTTTTTAAGTTCTATTTTTAAAAGACAAATGTATAAAAACAATAATGACACCAGTGAAGTAAAAATACCTAATCACTTGACAAAAATTGAGAGGAGGAATGTGAGATTAAATAGCAAAACATAAACATGTACCAGAGCTTTATCTTTTGCAGGGATAGTTTGATAGGTACTCTTTCAAAAGACAAACTTCACTGGGGTAAAATTTACTACAATAAAATGCACACATTTAAAGCGTATCAAAATAAATTTTGACAATGTATATAACCATGTAACCACCACCACAGTCGAGATACAGAACATTTTAATTGCCCTAGAAGCTTCACTTGTGGTCCCTCCCAATTAATCTCTACCTTCTACCTTCACCCCTGGCCTCAGGAAACCATTACTTTGTTTTCTATTTCTGTAGATTAATTTTTCAAGAGTTTAATATAAATGGAATCATATAGTAATGCTCTTTTGTGCCTGTCTTCTTTTGTTCAGTATAATATAGTAAGCTTTGAAATCAAGTATTGTGAGTCCTCCAAACTTGGTTCTTCTTTCCAAAATTATTTTGACTATTCCAGTTACTTTGCTTTCCTATATAAATTGTAGAATCAGCTTGTCAACTTCTATTACAAAGCTTGCGGGGATGCTGACTGAGTTTGTAGTTGAATCTATAGATTCACTGGGCGGAATATGCATCTTAATGATTTTGAATCTCCCTACCCAAGAACATGATCTCTCTCTCTCTTATTTAAATTTTCTTGGAGACCAGCCTGGCTAACATGGCAAAACCCTGTCTCTACTAAAAATACAAAAATTAGGGCAGTTCCAAGATGGCCGAATAGGAAAAGCTCCAGCCTCCAGCGCCCAGTGTGAGCGACACAGAAGATGGGTGATTTCTGCATTTCCAACTGAGGTACCAGGTTCATCTCGCTGGGACATGTTGGACAGTGGGTGCAGGACAGTGGGTGCAGCCCACTGAGTGAGAGCTGAAGCAGGGGGAGGCATCACCTCACCTGGGAAGTGCAAGGGGGAAGGGAATTCCCCTTCCTAGCCAAGGGAAACCATGACACACATCACCTGGAAAATCGGGTCACTCCCACCCTAATACTGTGCTTTACCAAGGGTCTTAGCAAATGGCACCCCAGGAGATTATATCCTGTGCCTGGTTCAGAGGGTCCCACGCCCACAGAGCCTCCCTCATTGCTAGCACAGCAGTCTGAGATCTAACTGCAAGGTGGCAGCAAGGCTGGGGGAGGGGCGCTTGCCATTGCTGAGGCTTGAGTAGGTAAACAAAGCAGCTGGGAAGCTCGAACTGG
>NW_012115599.1:1881307-1883280 GCF_000951035.1 Colobus angolensis palliatus
AGTAGGTAAACAAAGCAGCTGGGAAGCTCGAACTGGGTGGAGCCCACCACAGCTCAGGGAGGCCTGCCTGCCTCTGTAGACCCCACCTCTGGGGACAGGGCATAGCCAAACAAAAGGCAGCAGAAACCTCTGCAGATATAAATATCCCTGTCTGACAGCTTTGAAGAGAGTAGTGGTTCTCCCAGCATGGAGTTTGAGATTTGAGAACGGACAGACTGCCTGCTCAAGTGGGTCCCTGACCTCCGAGTAGCCTAACTGGGAGACACCCTCCACTAGGGACAGACTGACAGCTCACACCTCACATGGCCAGGTACCCCTCTGAGACAAAGGTTCCAGGGGAATGATCAGGCAGCAACAATTGCAGTTCAGCAATATTCACTCTTCTGCAGCCTCTGCTGCTGATACCCAGGCAAACAGGGTCTGGAGTGGACCTCAAGCAAATTCCAACAGACCTGCAGCTGAGGATCCTGACTGTTAGAAGGAAAACTAACAAACAGAAAGGACATCTACACCAAAACCCCATCTGTACGTCACCACCATCAAAGACCAAAGGTAGATAAAACCACAAGGATGGGGAAAAAGCAGTGCAGAAAAGCTGAAAATTCTAAAAATCAGAGCGCCTCTCCTCCTCCAAAGGAACGCAGCTCCTCGCTAGCAATGGAACAAAGCTGGACAGAGAATGACTTTGACACGTTGAGAGAAGAAGGCTTCAGACGATCAGACTTCTGCAAGCTAAAGGAGGAAGTTCGAACCCATAGCAAAGAAGCTAAAAATCTTGAAAAAAGATTTGGCAAATGGCTAAAATAACCAATATAGAGAAGTCCTTAAAGGACCTGATAGAGCTGAAAACCATGACGTGAGAACTACATGACAAATGCACAAGCTTCAGTAACCGACTCGATTAACTGGAAGAAAGAATATCAGTGATTGAAGATCAAATGAATGAAATGAAGTGAGAAGAGAAGCTTAGAGAAAAAAGAGTAAAAAGAAATGAACAAAGCCTCCAAAAAATATGGGACTATGTGAAAAGACCAAATCTACGTCTGACTGGTGTACCTGAAAGTGACAGGGAGAATGGAACCAAGTTGGAAAACACTCTGCAGGATATTACCCAGGAGAACTTCCCCAACCTAGCAAGGCAGGCCAACATTCAAATTCAGGAAATACAGAGAACGCCACAAAGATACTCCTCAAGAAGAGCAACTCCAAGATACATAATTGTCAGATTCACCAAAGTTGAAATGAAGGAAAAATTGTTAAGGGCAGCCAGAGAAAAAGGTCAGTTTACCCACAAAGGGAAGCCCATCAGACTAACAGCGGATCTCTCGGCAGAAACTCTAGAAGCCAGAAGGGAGTGGGGGGTCAATATTCAACATTCTTAAAGAAAAGAATTTTCAACCCAGAATTTCATAGCCAGCCAAACTAAGTTCCTAAGTGAAGGAGAAATAAAATCCTTTACAGACAAGCAAATACTGAGAGATTTTGTCACCACCAGGCCTGCCCTACAAGAGTTCCTGAAGGAAGCACTAAACATGGAAAGGAACAACTGGTACTAGCCACTGCAAAAACATGCCAAAATGTAAAGACCATCAATGCTAGGAAGAAACTGCATCAACTAATGAGCAAAATAACCAGCTAACATCATAACAGGCTCAAGTTCACACATAACAATATTAACCTTAAATGTAAATGGGCTAAATGCCCCAATTAAAAGACACAGACTGGCAAATTGGATAGAGTCAAGACCCATCAGTTTGCTGAATTCAGGAGACCCATCTCATGTGCAGAGACACACACAGGCTCAAAATTAAGGGATGAAGGAAGATCTACCAAGCAAATGGAAAACAAAAAAAGGCAGGGGTTGCAATCCTAGTCTCTGATAAAACAGACTTTAAACCAACAAAGATCAAAAGAGACAAAGAAGGACATTACATAATGGTAAAGGGATCAATTCAACAAGAAGAGCTAACTAT
>NW_012115599.1:1886468-1893896 GCF_000951035.1 Colobus angolensis palliatus
AGCCATCCCATTACTGGGTATATACCCAAAGGATTATAAATCATGCTGCTATAAAGACACATGTACACATATGCTTATTGTGGCACTATTCACAATAGCAAAGACTTGGAACCAACCCAAATGTCCATCAAAGAGAGACTGGATTAAGAAAATGTGGCCCATATACACCATGGAATACTCTGCAGCCATAAAAAATAATGAGTTCATGTCCTTTGTAGGGATATGGATGCAGCTGGAAACCATGATTCTCAGCAAAGTATCACAAGAACAGAAAACCAAACACTGCATGTTCTCACTCATAGGTGGGAACTGAACAGTGAGAACACTTGGACACAGGAAAGGGACCATCACACACTGGGGCCTGTTGCAGGGTCGGGGTGGGGGAGGGATAGCATTAGGAGATATACCTAATGTAAATGACGAGTTAATGGGTGCAGCACACCAACATGGCACATGTATACATATGTAACAAACCTGCACATTGTGCACATGTACCCTAGAACATAAAGTATAATAAAAAAATAAATAAATTTTCTTTTTCTCAGAAGTGTTTTGTAAGTTGCATGGTATAGATCATACAAATACATATTTTAATTTTACTCCTAAATATACCGTGTTTTTGATGCTATTGTAAATGGTGCTTTTTTAAAGTTTAATTTCCAGTGAAGTTCCATTGCTAGTATATAAAAGTACAATGTACATTTGTTTATTGACGTTTTATTCTGTAACTCTTCTAAATTCACGTATTTGTTCTAGTATGAATTTTTTTGGTAGTTTGATTCCCTGTGATTTGTGTACCTGATCATGTCATCTCTAAATAGAGTGTACTAATATTTATCCAACTTTATTCCTTTTGTTTCATTTTCTTGCCTTATTGTACTTGCTAGGATCTCCAGTAAAACATTGAATAGAAGAGGTCAGAGTGGACATCTTTGTCTTGCTTTCCACTTTAGGAGGAAAGCATTGTGTGTCATCATTGAGTATTGTATGAGGTATAGGTTTTTCAAAGATTTTTTAAAAACTGGTTAATATCGTTACCTTTTGTTCCTAGCTCATTGAAAATTTTTATCATGAAAGGAAGTTGCATTATGTCAAGTGCTTTTCTTGATTGATTGAAATTTTTATTGTATTATTTTTTACCTTGGTGAAACACATTGATTGATTATTGAATGTTAAGCCAACCTTACATTTCTGGGAAAAATAAACCTCCTTTGGTCAACCTTATATATATTGCTGGATTCAATTTGCTAGTGTTTTGTTGAGGATTTTCATGTCCATGTTATGAGGGATATTGTCCTGTTATTTTCTCTTTTTGCAATGTCTACATCTAGTTTGGTATTATGGTAATGCTGGACTCTTCCTCTATTTTATGAAAGAGTTTATATCTGATTAGTTATATTGGAAATATTATCTCTTAAATATTTGATAGAATTCATGAGTGAGCTATTTGAGCCTGGTGTTTTATTTGTGTGACTGTTTTTAATTTTAAATCTAATTTTAAGATTGCTTACTTATAAAAATTATGCATTTCCTGTAAGTTGTCAAATTTATTGTCATAGCCAAATTCCTAATATTATTTTGTGACTCTTTAATGTATATAAGATCTGAATTAACTTCCCCTCTTTTATTCCTGCTGTTGGTCATTCATTTGTGTCTTCCTCTAATTTGATAAATTTAGCTAGAGATTTCTAATTTGAAAAATTATTTTCAAAGAACCAACTTCTGCTTTTATTGATTTTCTCTCATGTTTTTCTCTTTCCTATTTCTTTGATTACTGCTCTTACTAATAACACTTTTTTCTACTTCCTTAGGCTTAATTTTTTTTCTTCTTTTCGTAATTTCTTAGACTGATTAGTTATGTTATTAATTTTGGACCTTTCTTCTTTTATTTTTCTTTTTCCGTGACACAGCCTCAGGAGATCCTGATGACATGTGCCACCCTTTCTTCTTTTTTAATATAAACAGTTTACAAGATGAATTTACCTCTAAGCACTGCCTTAACTAGAGACCATGAATCTGATAGACCTTTTTCATTTTCATTCCCTTCAAACTATTTTGTAATTTTATATGTAATTTCTTCTTTGCTCCATTGATTATTTATAAAGACTTGTTTAATTTCCAAACACTTGGGTGTTTTCCAAATATCTTTCTTTTATTGATTTCTAGTTTAGTTCAATTATTTCCAGATAACATACTCTATAAGGTTCAATCCTTTTCTAGTTTATTGAGATTTTTGAATAAGTGGTTGAGCATATGATCTGTCTGCTGTCATATGCCTTTGAGAAGATATATATTTTGTTGATGTACAGATATTCTATAAATTTCAGTTAGGTCATTGTCTTAGTCATCTTGAGCTGCTATGACAAAATACCATAGACTCAGTGGCTTAAACAACACACACATTCCTCACAGTTCTCGAGGCTGGAAAGTTCAAGATCAAGGTGCCAGCAGACTCAGTGCCTGGTAAGGGGCCGTTTACTGGCTTTCAGACAGTCACCTTCTTGCTGTGCCCTTACATGGTGCAGAGAAAGTCTCTGGTCTCTTCCTCTTCTTACAGGAAACTTAATCCCATCATCTACTCTCAAGACCTCATCTAAACCTAATTACCCCAAAGGCCCCACCTCCGAACATCATAACATTTGGGGTAGGGTGACACAAACATTCAGTCCATAACAGTCGTGCTGCTTAATAGTGCTATTTGGGTTTTCAAAAGACTTGCTCATTTTCTGTCTACTGAAAGAATTACTGAGAAAGAAGTGTTAAAAATTCTAATTACAGTTACGGATTTGCCAAATTTTTCTTTCAGTATGTTGGCCTTTGTTTCGTCTGTTTCAGAGCTGTTTTATTGGGTACAGGCACATTTAGGATTGTTATATCTTTTTCACGAATTTACCCTTTCATGATTATGATATATTTTTTCTCACATATAATTTGTTCTTGAGTTAATCTTGATATTAAAATAGCCTCTCCAGCTTTCTTATGATTAATGTTTACATCACTTATCTTTCTCCATCTTTTTACTTTTCATCTATCTGTGAATTTATATTTAATAGTTTACAGCATGTAGTTGGGATTTGCTTTTCTCCATAGACTGCCAACTCTGCCTTCTATATGAAGCATTTAGACCAAGAGTCAGCAAACTACATCCTGTGTACTAAACATTGTATGTCTCTTAAACTAATCACAGTCTGTCTTCAAATGGTATGATACTTTTTATGTATTATGTAAAATCTTATGATGTCCTTCTAGTCCCTCATCTCTTGCACTTTTTTTGTCATATATTTTACCTCCCCATAGGTTTAAATCCTGTAATGCATTGCTACATTTTTTTGCTTAAACAATTAATTGTATTTTAAAGAAATTTTTAAAATGAGAAAACGCATTTTATATTTATCCACATATTTACCCTTTCCAGTGTTCTGCACTCCTTGCTGTGATCCCGATTTTCCATCTGGTATAGTTTTTCTTCCACTTGAACTACTTCTTCTAACATTTCCTGTAGAGAAATCCTATAGATGATGAATTATCTCCATTTTTGTCTGAAGATGATTTAACTGTACTTTAAAAAAATAAATATTAACTGGATTTAAAATTCTAGGTTGATACCTTATTGCAGAGCTTTATTTTTTGTTATTTTTGTTTTGTTTTGTTTTGTTTTGTTGAGACAGTGTCTCACTCTGTTGCACAGGCTGGAGTACAGTGGCACCATCTCAGTTCACTGCAACCTCTGCCTCCCAGGCTCAAAGGATCCTCCAACCTCAGCCTCCAGCTATTTCGTTGTTGTTGTTGTTGTTATTGTTGTATTTTTCGCCATGTTGCCCAGGCTCGGCTTGAACTCCTGGACTGAAGCAATCCACCTACCTCAGCCTCCCAAAATGCTGAGACTACAGACTTGAGCCACCGTGCTCAGCCATTGTTTCAGTGCTTTAAAGATTTCATTCCATTGTTTTCTGGTTTGCATAGTCTTTGATGAGAAGTCTTTGATAAGCTTGTATTTGTCTGTATATAATGTTTCTTTTTCCTCTGGCTGCCTTTTAAGACTTTCTCTTTAAAAAATCATTAAGAAATCTGAAAACCTGTGAAAGGTCTTTTCAGAAATTTTTGTAATGGTGTGATTCTCTTTGTGTTACTCGTTCTTGTGGTTTGTTGACCTTTCTGGCTCTGTGGGTTTATAATTTTCATCAAATTTAAATTTTTTTCAGTTTCTTCGAGTACTTTTATGCACCTCTCCTTTTTCCTTCTGACACTCCAATAACAAATGGGTACGTATTATACCCTTGATCCCTTGATATTGTCTCACACATCACTGAGACTCTGCTAATTTTTTCCCAGTTTTCTCTCTGTACTTCATTTGTATAGTTTCCATTGTTATGCCTTCAAGTTCACTAATTTTCTTCTGTTGTTTCTAATATTCTATTAATTCCACCCAGTATCATTTTCATTTCAGATGTGTGTATGTTTGTGTATGTGTGTATGTGTGTATATATATATCTTTATATATATATATCTTTATATATCTTCCATTGTCTCCACTATTTTCATATCTCTTGTTTAAATTTTTGAATATATTCAGAATAGCTGTTTAAGCTATTCTGTTTAAGCAACCTTTGACAAGTCCATCATCAATACCTTCTGTGTCTTTAAACCTGTGTCACCACTGAATGATTTTTTTTCTGGTTATACATTACATTTTCTGCTTCTTTTCATGTCTGAAAATTTTTAATTGGAGGCTGGGCAATGTATCAATGCTGATACATTGTTGAGAGTCTGAATTTTGTTGTCTTCCTTTAAATAGCATTGAACTTTGTTACAGTAGGTAGTTAAGGTACTAGTGGTTCAGTTTTATCTTTTCACAGACTATTTTTAAACATTTTTCTGGTGGGCCTTTAGGGCTAATTTAGTCCTACTACTAAGATGTGATTCTTTTAGGATCTCTACTGAATGCTTTGAATGTTCAATAAGGAATCTCCCATCCCTTTTGATCTCTTAGAATTTTTCAGCTTGTGGCTCCCTGATTATTCTTTTCCCAGTCTCATGAAGCTTCATTCTATAACCACCTTAGTATTTCATCAAAGACTGAAGGGGACCTTTATGCATATCTTTCAAGCTCTTCTGCTACATGGCTTACTACACCTAGTAATTATTTCCTAAACTTTGTGAGACTGCCATTCACATATTGGAATCCCTTCCCTGTTCGATGGTCTGGAGATGCTTACAGGCCCAGTGCACTCATAGAGATCTCATCATTTGTTTTTCTTTCTTCAGGAATCATAATGCTCAGCTGCCTATTGTCCAATATCTAAAAATAGTCATTTCATTTATTTCAACTTCTAATTGTTTAAGGTTGGAGGGAAAATCCTATTTCTGTTAATTCATCATCACTAGAAGTAGAAGAGTAGATACTCTTTTCATTCTTGACTTGGATAACAACAAAAATGTAGACTCAAATTAATTGCAGAAATTAGTCTTGCTGACTTTACTGATATTTACTATAAATATTACCAAAATACGTAAGTTATGACAAAATAACTACTGTTAACATTTTGGCATGTATCCTCACAACTTTTGTCAAGATTTGGGGACATTAATAGATGTGAATTTTACAAATTTAATTTTGTGATGGCCATGAAAACCTTGGGAATTAAACAGAATTCAAATAAGTAGTATAGATATTGGAATAGAGTTAGTAATGTTATCATTACTTACAGATAATATGATTGCCTATTTAGAAAGCCCAAGAAAACAAGCTAAAAATGACTAGAAATAGAAAGATTGTTCAAAAATAAGATTTTTATATGCCAATAGTAACTAAAAATTAATGCGAAAATTATTTAATACAATAGTAACAAATATATGCAATGTCATACATATTTAGGGTTATAGAAATAGACAGGAATGCATTGAATGAATAAAATTACAAAGCTCATTTAAATGATAAAATTGTAAAAAATAAGTAATGAGACTATTATGTTCTCATTTGGGAACATTTAATACTGGAAGTTTCCTATTTCCCACAAATTAGACTATAAATTTTTTGTAATCTTCATAGAAATCCATATGGATTTTTTTACAACTAGGCAAATTGATTCTACAAATCACTGAAAGAATAAATTTTGAGAAGATTTGGGGAATTTTTGAAAAAGGAGAGTAATGAAATAGGAGTTTTCCTACCAAATATTAAAATGTATAATAAAGTTGCAATAATCACAATCATATGGAATTAGGACAGGAATAGACAAAACACATCAGTTGGAACAAAAGACAAAGCCCAGAAAAAGTCCAGAAAAATTCAAGAATATATTGTAAGATCAAAGTGGCATTTCAGCGGGGAAATGATAAATTTATTCAGTAAATACACTTGAATTTACTGTTTAATATATGTGGGACTGGAGTATAAGTGAGGAGTTAAAATATGATTACATCAGCATAAATCCAGGTAGATGTAAATATGAAGCTAATCAAGGGGGTGAGAAACAGGTACTCATACATTTTTCATAAAGAGAAAATTCTGTGTAACTCTTTGGATGGCAATTTGGCAATATCTAGTAAAATAAAAGGATGCTCATACACTTTGGCCCTACCATTTCTTTTCTGTTAATTCATCTGGCAATTCATGTAGATAAACTGGCCCATGTACACAAATAAATATCTTTGGACAAGAATATTAATGGCAGTGTTATTTATGACATTATAACAAGAGACTAGCATGGAAATCTTCTTGGCTCAGGACACCAGAGTGAATGTGTCATAGACTCCCTCTGTTACTGTAGATGGACAAAGGAATTTGGCCTAGAATCTGTGCAATGATTCTTGGGCTACTCAGCCAGATCAAGGATGAAAACAAGGTCAGACACCGCAAGGGTGGGAGACTTGGGGAAGGAATTCTTTAAAGCTATTGTTTTTATGGGGTCTTCACTCTACCTTTGGGGGAGCAACATGGGAGCCTACCATGACAACTAGGAACGGGGGTTGTACAGCATCTCTTGGATAAGTTCAAGAGGAACTTCCAGCAGTGAGAGACACGGAAGAAGAATGCCCACGCTGGACTTGAAGGTGCTAAACTGGCCTGGGGCCAGGGATTGACTCTTCTATGAAATCCAGAAGACAGAGAAGGGCTGCCTCTTACTTTTAGTGGCAGAGGCCTGCAATCACTGCTGTGTTGGGACCAGGGATGCTTAGGTCAAGGGACATACGAGTGTTTTCAAGATCAGATATGGGCCATGTGCCCAAGGGAGGACCAGCCTGAGGTTTCCCTGGGTCTGGTTCAACAAGACCAAGAAGAAGGCCGGGCGCGGTGGCTCAAGCCTGTAATCCCAGCACTTTGGGAGGCCGAGACGGGCGGATCATGGGGTCAGGAGATCGAGACCATCCTGGCTAACACAGTGAAACCCCGTCTCTACTAAAAAATACAAAAAAACTAGCCGGGCG
>NW_012115599.1:1893946-1923664 GCF_000951035.1 Colobus angolensis palliatus
CCCATGCCAAGGAGGAGTCCCAAAAGATCATCAGGAACAGGTCAGAAGAACTATAGGGAAGAGCTGCCTCCAAAACCCCCCAAAAAGTTCCACAAGAGGAGGCAGGAGAAAAAAAAAAAAAAAAGACCAAGAAGAATTTGGTGGAGCAAGGTTGGAGATAGCTCCACATGCCCATGCCAAGAAGGAGTCCCAAAAGATCATCAGGAACAGGTCAGAAGAACTATAGGGAAGAGCTGCCTCCAAAACCCCCCAAAAAGTTCCACAAGAGGAGGCAGGATAAGCCATCCATCAGAAGCAGAGAACTCAAAATCATTCAGCCAAATGACAACCATTTCATCTCTTCACCTTTCCTTGCTCACTCTGCACCAGCCCCACCTTGATCCTCACTGGGTAATGAAACAGCAACTAGTGGGGGCATGATGCAGGGAAGAGAGGCAGGTAGACAAGGCCCTTTCCCCAGTGCAGGCTTCCTGCCAGAGGGGAAAAGATGTAACAGTAGGTCAAGTTCAGTGTTTTATTACATAGGAATAGATCTAATTTCTGAAATGATGCTGTGTTTTTGACTAAAAGTGAAAAATCATGAGAAAAGCCAATATTTTCAAACAAAGGCAGGAAGTGTTATCCTAAAGAAATACTTGTAAAGCAATGATAGAAGAAAAAGTTGTCTTTTGATGTCATGAGTCATGCTTGTTCCACATACCAGTTACAGCAGTAAAGCACTGGATAAATGTAAAGGCCCACTACAAAGGACTGGATAAATCCACTGGTGTGTCCATATAATAAAATATGATGCTGTTCTTCAAAATAATAAGGAAGACCTTTATGCATCACTGATGAGGAATGATCTCCAAATAAAGTGTTCAGTGGAGACAAAAGTAAAGCATAAACTACTTTATATAGTACATCATTCTATGTGGAAAAAAAGAGGTGGGGGAAATGTAAAGTATACACCTGGTTTATATATACAGTATCTCTGAAAATTACCTAAGAAACTGGTCATCCAATTTGCCTCTGAAGAAGATAAATTGGAGACTGGAGAGCAGGCATGAGAGGGACATCTCTTTTCTACTATGTGCATTTGTTACATATTAAAATAAATTGTAAATTGAATTATTAAAGTATTGAAAAACAAACAAGTGAATTTTACTGACTGAAATAAAACCTAGACAGCTTCACAGTTCAGTCTTAACATGGAAGGAGAGTCAAAACAGTCTATACAGAATAACAGTCAAACCGTCATACAGAAAAACATAGCTGAAAGACCTTTAAATCTTTTCTCTCTCTAGTAGACACCAATGGGTTGTAGTGATAGTATACACATGTATAAGAGAAGAACATTCTTAATGGACAACAAAACATTTAAAAAACTTCCCCCATCTCTGCGATTCTCTATATCCTCCATATGCATAGCAGCTGGTAGCTACAAAATTCTGTCCTTATTCCACCCTTAAACTTCCAATAAAAACTTCTTCTGAAACTGAGAATTCATGGCTCAACTCTCTTCTTCTTCCCTCTCCTGTAGATAGACTTTTTTCTTTTACTAGAATTACTTCTCTTTCTATGTAAAAGTCTGCCTACCTCTTTTCTAGCTCCTTCTGCTTCTGCAGCTCTTTCTACCAATTCTTTGTAAACATGATAAAGAATCAGGAATCTAAGTAAACAGATACAGAATAGTCTTTGGCATGGAGAAGGATGGAAAGAGCTATCAACTATTTATACATTGTCCCTCTGACATTTATGCAATCTTGGGTGGGGCAAACCTTTCCAAACACAAAACTAAATATAAATGGGAAAATGTTATATTTGACTACATTTTAAAAAACAACTTTGGAAAAAAAACCTGTACAGGAAATTTTTGATCATGCATCAAGACACCATAAAGGTCTGATTCATATAATGTGGTACTGGTGGAAGAACTGGCAAGGAGAGCAGTTGGACAGGACAGAGATCACAGAAACAGAGTCACTCAGATACAGAAAGTTGATATGGCAGAAAAGGCAGTAACTAACCAGTGGCAAAGGATGAACTATTTAACAAATGGTTCTGGGAGAGCAGGTTATCCGTCTGGAAAGAATAAAATTAAATCCCTATGTCACACTATATAAAAGTTTAATTCTAAGTATATTAAAAATCTAAATATGAAAAGCAAAAGTTTTTAATTTTTAAAAGAGAGTATAGGAGACTATCTTTGTGATCTCTGGGTAAGGAAAGATGTATTTAAAACAAACACACACAGCCCAAACTCTGAAAAAGACTGATAAGTGAGATCACATTTAAGTTTGAGACAGACACCATGCAAATTTATTAAGCCAACCACAGACAGTAGAACAATCTGCAACATGTATAGTTATAAAGGAATACTGCAATTCAATGAGAAGGAAAAACAGAATTGGCAAACCATGTGAGGATTTGGCTTAGAGGGAACCCTGATGGCCAATGAGTGCATGAAAAGAGAACCAAAGTCACTTGCAATGAGGGAAATGTAAAAATAAAACAATGAGATACCCCTTTTCACCCATAACATTGTCAAAATGTAAAGTCTGATAATACTAGAAATTGGAGTGAAAAGGACAGTATTCATAAGAGAGTAAAATGTTATCACTGCTTGTGGGAAATATTTGGCCCTATCTAGGAACTCTGAAAATGTGTACACAGTTATGTAGACAGTTCACATATTGGCATGTGCCTGGAGAAAGTCTTGCATAAATAAAGAGTCATGTACAATAATGTTCATTGCAATGTTGTTCTTCTAATAAAAATTTAGAAAAAACCGTATGCGCCTAACACAGGAAAATGAATAAATTGTGGTACGCTTATAAAATAGAGTATAATGCCTCCATTAAAATGAGTGAATTAAAGTTGATAATTCAATATGAATACATTTCTAAAACATAATGTTGAAAACAAATTACAGAAGGACACAAATTACAGTATGATTCCATTTATGTAATGTTTCAAAACACGAAACACACAAAACAGTATCATATACATCATTTATGGATACACATATATATTGTATTGCTATTAAAACATGCATGGGAATGACAGACAAAAATATTAGGATAGTGATTAGATTTGGAGGGGAGTAACAGAAATACAATTATGAGGAAGAACACAGAGTATATCAATTGTAATGGAAGTGTTTTGCTGCTTTTTTTAAAAGGTTTTTTTTTCTGAGATGAATTGACAAGTTGTTGATATTTCATAAGACCATGTGATAGAATATACAGATATATACTATGTGATTTTATATGGCTTCCTATTATGTCATAAAGTAAACTATGAAAAATATTTGCCATATGTCTAACAAAAGAGGTGAATATTGTTTATATGCAAGGAATGCTGAAAATTTAATAACAAAATTACATAATCACCCCTTTTAAAATATAAATCTAGACAACAATGTAAGTTTGTCTCAAAAGAAGGATACAATTTCCAACTATATTCAGTCTGCCTATTAATCAAAGAAACTCACATTGATATAAGACGCCTCTTTTTTTTTCAGATTGGCAAAGATGAAAAAGAATGATAAAATCAGTTAGTGAGAGTGAAGACGAGGCAAGTTCCAACAAAACAAACAAAATTACAAATCCCCTTGTAACTACTGGTAGGACAATATAGTGTAAATCAAATATTTTTTATAACATGTATATCATTTGACTCACCAATTCCATTTCTAGGAATTTATCCTAAGTGGGACAGGGGAAGGACACAGTGATTAGACTATTCTAAAAAGGAAGTGTATTGTAAGTCTATTTAGAATATTAAAAATCGGATACAACTTCAATGTCCTAAAATAGAAGCTTGATTGAATAAATTACAATTCAAAGACATAACAGTAATATAAAAGTAAGGTATAGATATATTTATGTTCCTGAAAATGCTTTCATGATGTAGAAAGTTTAAAATCCATGTTACAAATAATGTCTAATTTTACACCTATATTCAAATGTTAAAAAATATACACATATAAATTGGCATAGAAAATAGTCTATAATAAAGCAAATACAAATGTTAAGATAGTTGGTTGCATTTCAAATCAGTTTAATTAAAAAAAATTTAACTATGTACATATATTACTTGTGTGCAAGAAGGAAACAAAACTAGCACAAGGCAAATATGTGTTCTTCCTCTTGAGGGTCATGCTTCCCTCTTTGTTGGTCTAAATATTGAAGTGGAAGAGAAAAATGTCATTATTTGCAGATTATATTATTGTTTACCTAAGAAAACCAAAGCAAATCAATTAGAAAAGTATTAGTAACAGAAGGGACCATGGCTTATTAACAAAAATAGATACATAGATCTCAAATCTTTCCTATACACTAAAAATAACAAACTAGGAGGCACAGTGAAGAAAAATGTATCACCAATAGCAACAAAAGCCATAACATATTTTCAATAAGCTTAATAAGCACAATGAGAGCCATGTAAACACACGTTCACACACCCTACACACACATAACCCCTCATACAGGATCACATACATGCTTCCCCATGTATACCCTTCCATACACACAACCATACCAGAAAGAACTTTAACAAAACATTTCAAACAAAACTTTAATAAGTAGACATATGTCCTTCGATGGGAAGTTAGTTTTAATATTATAAAGATATTCTGGAAGAACTGACATCAATAAATGTAACAGATTTTGACTTCCAAATCAAAATCTCAGTGCAGTTTTGGGAGGTGGAGCATTTGTCAAATTGACTCTATAATTATCCTAAAAGAATAAATGCATGACAATATTGAAAGAAAAAAAATGGCTTGTCCTTTTAAATATTAGAATCTACCTCAAAAATACAACAATAAAAAGTTGGCTGGAGTCTAGAGCAGAATAAAAAACTCAGAAACCAACTCAACTATCCAGTAGAATTTAGTACATATGTAAAGGTGTTATTTAAAATCAGTAGAAAACTTATTTTAAAAAAACTGCTGCTAGGACAATTGATGAAACACTGACAAAAGTGAAATTAGATCCCAACCTCACAAGATATGTTTTAAAACCTCCAATTATATTTGAAATCATAAATTACCTAAAACAAAATTTAGGTATTTATCTCATCTCAGGATTGGAAGGCCTTTCTAAACACTCCCACAGGGCAGAATCCATAAAGAAAGAGATTGCTAGATTTAACACTAGAAAAATACGTTAGCACATTAACCCAACCACTATTTTTACAGGTGTATTACCTGGGAAGCTGACTCTGAGGTGGAAATCAGAGAGTAGCAGGTTGATCAGAGGGTGCTCTTGGGAATATCACATGTGAAAAGGAAGGAAGAAAGAGGGGAGGGAGGGAGGGAGGGAGGGAGGAAGGAAGGAAGGAAGGAAGGAAGGAAGGAAGGAGGGAGGGAAGGAGGGAAGGAAGGAAGGAAGGAAGGAAGGAAGGAAGGGGGAAGGGAGGAAGGGAGGGAAGAAGGAAGGAAGAGAGGGAGGGAAGGAGGGAGGGAGGAGGGAGGAAGGAAGGAGGGAAGGAGGAAAGGAAAGGAAAAGAGAGGAAAGGAAAGGGCAGTGGGAAGTTGAGCTGTGTTGCATCTCAATGAAGGTTTCAGCTGACCCCACAGGGAGCTCTGAAGCTGGTATGGCTCTTCAGAGTAGTCCTGAGTTGGGGGAAGGGCCCTGGCCTTTACCTTCTTGGGTGACCATAAATTGGATATATGGTTCCTCTAGGAATGCAGGGTTGTGGTGGTTTAAAAATATGCCCACAAATTGGGAAGCTCTAATTCCTCTCCCTTTGCAGGAGGACTGGACTTCTTTGTGAGTCACCTCTAACAAATAGCATGTGGCAGAAGTGATGGCATGTGACTTCCAAGGCTAGGTCATAAAAGGCATAGCAGCTTCTTCCTGGACTTCCCTCTTGAAGGAAGAAAAGCTACCATGTTGTGGGGACACACAAGTAGCCCTCCATAGAGCCCCTTGGGGTGAGAAACCAAGGCCTCATGCCTATAGCTATTGGAGAGAGCACCTTTAAAAGCCAATCCTCTAGCCCTAGTCAAACCTTCAGATGACAGCGGCCCTGGCTAACTCTCGACTATTACCTCATAAGAGGCCAGAACCACCCAGTTAAGCTGTTCCCATGTTCCCAACCCACAGACTTCAAGAAACAAATGTTTTAGGCTTCTGCTTGGGAGTAATTTGTTACATTGGATGGCTATTATACGTGTGATCTGGGCAAGTTGGCTGACCACTGAGAATTTTTGTGAGCAGCATTCTCTGCAACTGGGTGAGCAAGATCTGTAGTCCCAAAGGGAGATCTGGGAGGCACATCACAGTGTCCACCACAACCATAGAGAAAATGCACAGCCTAATGATAAACTGGGTTTGAAATTATTTGCATAAACCAAATATCAACTCCTGGTTCTCCTAGGCATCTTGATGGTTTGGGTTTCTCAGTTAAGGGAGAAAGAGAAACCCAAGGATAACTGGCTCTGATGTCCCCCAGCTCCATGGCTTGATGTCACTTCATGTCATCTGGGATGCAGAAGTCAGACCAAAAGAATCACATTTGCACCAAGCCTCCAGTGGGCTTCTCCGAAGGTTTGAGGGTACTGGGGAAGGGTCATATTCTGGAACTCGCTCATGTTTTTCTTTCACTCTTACCTCTTCCTCTGTCATTTACATCTCTCCTCCTCACCCTGACTCCCAGAAATCCTCCACCTCCAAATTCTTCCCTATTATGCAGAGCAGTTCAGTTCTTCCCTACTTTGTCTCATAAGCAAAACTACCCCAAGCTTTGAAGCTCAGCAAAACTTAGAACCTGCAGTTAACAGTCTCCACCGACCCAAGGGCAGTTGATTCTTAGCACATTTGTAACAAATGACAAAGGACCAATATATTCCATTTTAGAGTAATAGTTCTCACTTGAACATTTATTATGTGTTCAACACTATTCTAAACATTACAACAATTTTCTCACTTAATCCTCTCAACAACTGCATGAAGAAAGTACTATTATTATCCCCACTTCAAATGTGAGGAAACTGCAGCACAGAGAGGTTAAGTAACTCACCTGAAGTTACATAGCGAATGAATAGTGGAGACAGATTTTCAACCCAAACTGAGTAGCTGCAGAGCATAGTGTCTTAACCACTGTGCAATATAATCTCCTAAATGTATTTACTGCTAGGGAATTATACCTGAGCAGCAAGAATGAGAATCTTGCATAAAGGACAAGACAGCGAAACAGGCAACAATAGTGAAAGCAGTTGTAGAGGTGGAGGGAAAGAGAGAGAGAGAGAGAATGCAAATGCGAGAGAACTTACATCAATTAATAAGAAAAGATGAAACAGTTCAGTAGAAAAATAAGCGGTGGGTCTGCACAGTACTTAGGTGGTTGGAGGTCAGCTGCCCGGGCAGGAAAGGCTGACACTGGGGGCTCGTGCCAAGCAAAGGGTGATTGGGGGCTGCAGGATACCCTGCTGAGGTGTCAGTGCCCAGGACCACTCTTGGCCATGCTCCTCTTCCCAAGCCTGATTCGTTTTCACTCTAACCCTAATGACTGAAAGAGAAAGATGGTATCCAAACACAGAATTTCGGTTTGACCTAGATATTTGAAACATTTCGTTCCAGCCTTTGCGGGAGTCCACTTGTCTTAGTCCATTCTCATACTGCTCTAAATACATATCCGAGACTGGATAATTTATAAAAGGAAGAGGTTTAATTGACTCACAGTTCCACATGACCGGGGAGGCCTCAGGAAACATACAATCACGGCGGAAGGGAAAGCAGACAACTCTTACACAGCGGCAAGAGGGAAGAGAAATGTGAGCATGGGGAAAACTGCCACTTTTAAAACCGTCAGATCTCGTGAGAACTCACTCACTATCACGAGAATAGCATGGGGGAAACTGCTCCCATGATCCAATCAGCTCCCACCAGGTTCCTCCCTTGACACCTGGGGATGACGGATTGAGATGAGATTTGGGCGGGGACATAGAGCCAAACCATATCAGCACTCTTTCTTCTCTGCCCTTTCCTTCTCTGTGTCGTCTTCATTTCCTTACTCCTCCAATGGTCCATCCATCAGCCTGCCACGGTATCTGAAGCACCTCTGTTGGCACTTTTTCCCCCAGAGCTGTGGAGCCCCTGTCCCCGTGCCTGGATGCATCTGCTCCTCTCTTCATCAAGTCAGGTTCTGCCAGGTCCCCAGATCCAGCCCAAGTCCTGCCTCATCAATGAAGCCACTTCGAATGCTCCCCTCACCTCCCCTGAACAAGGATTCAACTCACTGTCCCATGTAGTGCTGGGCGGTTTAATCAGTGCTCCCTGACTATGCTGAGTGGTTTCATGTGTGTACAGCCGCAGAGCAGGTGAACTTCCTAAAGAGCAAGGCCTCATCTCTTCCCTCTGTTCCCTTACTGTGCAGCTGAACACAGGGCTCGAAGACAAGAGATGTGACCTGCGGTGAGGGTGCAGGTCCTATTCTAGATCTACCCACTCAGAATCATGGGACATGGGGCCAGAGAATCCAGTCTGACACCAGCCCCTCGGGTAATGGCTGAGCCTGGTAAGGGTTTAGAACCACTGCAATGTATCCCACTCCTTACTTACCACATGCATCTTGAGCCAGGCAGTTTGATAGAACCTTTATTCCTTGGTGTCCTGAGTGGGGTGAGGAGGAGGGACTCAGGAGGGCCACGGAAAGAGCGAAGAGATAAAGAGAGGAAGATAAAAGCTGCCCCTGAGAAACGCGCCCGAGGCCAGGGGCGTGCAGGCGTTTCAGCGGGGTGAGGCCAGGGGTGTGCAGGGGTTTCAGCGGGGTGGACGCTCAGTGAGGTTGCGGGAAGCCTGCAGCCCTTCGCTTCTGCCCTGGAGGTGAGGAAAAGAAAAGCTTTCTGGCCCCAGTGGAGTCCTGTGGGCAGCCTCTAGCTGACCAGGGCAGGCCACCGACAAGGAGGAGTCACCTGGGGGAGAGGGGTTCAGGAGAGAGTGAACAAAAGAAACTGAGCCAGGTCCCTGGCTACAGAGTCAGAGCCAGATCTGTGAGGATGGAGACAGTGTTCTCCACCTTTCTGGGGAATTGGACCTGAGGAAGTAGAATCAGATATAAGGGAACATTTTCTGGATGTAAAATAAGTAATGGACAAAGAGAACTGGGCTAGCTTCAAGAAGAGATGGACCAGCTCCCATTGGTCTTACATGGATTACAGTTTTTCTCACAGGACACACGGAGCTGAGGAGGGAGCCTCTCCAAGCTCCTCCAAGCACAAAGGCTCTAGGGTTCCTATCTGGGTGAGTAGAGGAAAGAACAGCTGCAGGCTCCAGGTGTGTTTGCAGGTCAGCTGGGTTTCCTACGCCCCTGCCCCTGCCCCCGAGTGCTGGGTTTGGGAAGACTCTGAGGCTGACAAATGGTTCTGAATGTGTGCTCTGGTGGGGCTCAGCAGGCAGCTGCTTTTCGCATGCTGCAGGCAAGATAAGAGGCAATGGGGAGGCCCAGGTGTGAGAACCACCTGAGAACAGCATAGTGCAGGGAGGGCGTCTGCTCCCACCCCTCCCGCTGCCCTTAGCCTGGCCTCTGGCCTAGTCAAATGTGCTTATTTAGGGGGCTAGTTTAGAACAGTTGCAGACAGAATTGAGAAAAGGAAGGCATTGTGGGTTGGTGCAATCAGGGAAGGCTTTCTGGAGAAGACCAAAGTGGGCCTTGAGGTTCTAGCCAGGTTTGATGTGTGGATAGAACTACTCATATTTTGTTGTTTGTCAGGTTCCTAAAAAGCAAGCCTTAGAAAAGCCACTCTACACTGTGTCACTATATCCTTATTCCCACGGGCCTTTCTGCATCACACAGAAGTCCCAACAGTTTTTGGGTGGAAGGGAAACTGGAGTAGGTTTTGCTTCTGATTAGTCCCTAGGCCTGGTTTTAGGGCTGTGGAGGTGGAGGCCTAGGGCAGAACTGCCTGGGTTTTCCAGGGCAGGAACTGTGTGGTGCAGAGCTGAGGGGACAGGAGAGCAACTTGACATTTCCAGAACAGATTATGGCTTCCTTCCTCCCAGCAGGCAGGTAGTGGGTGCTTAGCTTGTTCCTGGGTAGGGACCATGGCAACAGACCCAGTGTTTCCCACGTGCTGCATGGCCAGGGCCTGGGCCTGCCCTTGGCAGTGCCTGGTGCTCACCGCCGCCTGCAGCAGGCTGTGAGGAGGATTCTAAGCCCCCTCCCTGTGATGGGCCGGCACGGAGGATGCTGGGCTGGCAGGCGGGGAGACCACCTCTGTCCCTAGCACACCCTGCAGCCAGCACATCTGCCTTCCTCCTGAAGAGACTCCTGAAGGGTGTGTTCATGGCTTAATGAGGAACTTGCTAAGCATGTCTCAGGAGACCCCAAATCACATATGGTGGAACTATAGCCACATCTTGACCCTGAATTCAGACTGACCCTAACCGACTTCACACTGACCACAAGCCTACTTCAGGCTGATGACTGGGGGCCTGGCTTAGCATAACAGGCACTAGAACCACACATTCCTTACTATGTGCCAGGAACTAGTGTGAGCACTTTGTGCATATCAACTTATCTAAATCTACACAGCAACTCAGCAAAGCAAGTCCTACTCTCACCTGAGGCATGGTGAAGTAAAAAATGTACCCCAAATTACACAGTGAGCAGGTGGTGGAGCAGGGCTGGCGCTCAGGTGGCCTGGCACTGGAGGCTGCTCCTTAATCATCACAGCATACCCTCTCCATCCTGTCCCTCCTGCTGGGGGGGAAGGGCAGAGCTCGTGCTGGCTGACAGATGGTCAGGGGCCTCATCTTCCTGGCTAGATGAGAGCACATTCACACTTGTCACCCAAAAGATGACAGAAAAGGGGCAGAGCAAAACTGGAAATCATCTGGCCCCCAAGCCTTGTCACTGGGCCTCACAAGAGCCCACACTATCCAGGGAAGGTTTGAAGACAGCAGCTGCTGGCAATTAATTCTAGACCCCTGGATATCTGCCAGCTTCCTGCTCGACCCAAGCCTTGCCCTCCTCCAACCATCCATCCATCCATCCATCCATCCATCCATCCATCCATTAATCATTACTGTGTGCCCAGCTCTGTGCTAGGAATGGGGGCGGCACAGTGACGGATAATGCTCCCTATGTGTCCTAACAGTCTGATGGCATAACAATTAAATCTATGTGTGTATATATGTATCTATCTGTCTATCTATCTATCTATCTATCTATCTATCTATCTATCTATCTATCTATCTATCTATCTGGACCGGAGGAAAGGAGAGTTGATTGGGGAAGCCTTCCTGGTACCTTAGAAGGAGCTGGGAAGAGGTGTCACCTTAGCTCAGTGTTGAAGGAGACAGGGGAGTTAGCCAGGTGGAAGGCTGGGTTCCTGAGCAGTGCAGGAGGAGGCTGCTGGAACAGAGACTCTGGGCTGAGGCAGCAGGGCAGGGCTGTTCAAGAGTTGCTGTTTGGAGTGCAGGGTGTGAGGGGCTTGGCAAGGGGAACTGCAGAGTTAGGTGTAGCTAAGCCCTTAGGAGGCCCTCGGAAGATAGTCTGGAACTTGCTTCCCCAGGCTGAGACAACTGGCCCTCCCCAGCGTTGTTAGAGAAGGTCCCAGGTGGGCCTCCAGGGAGTATCCTTGGGTCCTCTCTCATGAGGCAGGAGCTCTCTCAGCCACGCCCTGGGTTCTGTGAATGGCCAGGCCTGCTGAGGGGCCTATGGGTCGCACCTCATGAGTCCACCCCATGAGTCACTCAGGTGCTCAAGGCCAGTTTTCCTGGGAGACAGGAGGCCATCCGTGAGCCCTGGGGGTGCTGAGCATTTTGGCAAAAATGTGCTAGGCTGCTGGGGGACCAACCTGTCTGGTTGAAAAAGGGTCTGTCAGCCAAACTGCAGGCTGCATATGGATTGGTTGCTGGCTGAGCCCTTAGGCTTATCTCCAAATTCACTGACTCCATGCCTCACAGCAGTAGCCCAGTGCCCTACAGCTGGAGTGGGGTGGCCAGCCATCCACAGAGGAGCCAGGGGCAGCTCTTCTGCTGTGAGGAAGTGTCCGCTGCAGTGGACTGTTGTCCATAAGAATAGCTAAGGGACTAGAAGAGACAAAAAATAGCAACCCCTATCAGCGCCACTGACTCTCTTCGGGAAAGACCTCAGACATTGAACAAATCAGTCTTTATAAAAATTAACATTTTTGGCAGGAGATTCTGTTGATATTTCCCTGAAACTGCAAAGGAAAAGGATTTTGAGGAGCAAAGAGAAAAGGAGGAGAGAGGAAGGAAGAGGGAAAGAAGTGGGGCCTTCCTGGGAATCAGACGGTCTAACTTTTGTAGGTCCCACCCCAGAGTATATAAAAGAATTAAAATGCACCCACATCCCACATTAAATAGAATTATTTTGCTATAAAATACTTGGAAAGAATTTTTATAATTTTGCTTTTGAAATTATTTGGCTGAAGTCTACTCGCTTAGTTTACGATTGGCTCCGACTTCCCAGCCATCATCAGACCCAAACATCTGTACAAGGCGAGAAAATCGAAGGTACAAATTGTTTTCAAATGGAAAGAAATTTTCATGAGGATGAAATTGAACAATTAATAAAATTTGAATGCATTCGTTAAATATTTATTATCTCCAATTTTGCTCTTTTGTATTTTGGAGCAAATTCATCTTTCCCAGGTTGTAACATTTTGTTGGGTAAAATGCTCATGGGTGTGAATCGCTGTGAAGGGCTTGCAGTGGAGTCGTCCTGAGGAGGGGTGAGAGGAGATGGAACTTGCATGCGAGGGGCTCATCTCACCTGCAGGCAGGGCCACTCTCTTCTGGACAGTCCTTTCAGCTGCCCTGTCCGGAGCCCACCGGCTGGACCAGGCAACTGCTGGGGTTGGGGGAAGGGGCTACTCAGCAGCCGCCTGCCTGGGCACCTGGAAGGGGCACCTTGGAAAATGTGGGTCCACGTGGGTCAACCTGTCACACTCAATTGTGGGCCTGGGATTCTGAGAACCTCATCCCAGGGCCTTCTGAGGCCACCTGGGGTCGGGCCACTCGGAGCCTGCACTTTGTAACTTGGACCCCTTGTAACTCGCCCTGGGGAGACAGAGGGGGAAACAGAAAGCCACTTGATGGGCTCCTGCTTTCAGTCACCGCGGAGGTTTTATGATCTGAGAGGTGAACAGGGGAGCAGCCGCAGGCCATTTAATCTTCATATTCACATACTGACTGAAAATGCAGACAAACCATTTTGTGTTTGGATTTTTTATTTTTTTTAAACAAAAAAGAAATAAAACTCAGAGCTCACTTCAGGTAGTGCTGCTGGGGTTTTGCAGCCTTCCAGGTGGAGCTGGAGTAGGCCCTGGTCTCCTGACAGCTTCCTGAAGAAACCTTGCAGCTCTGCCTCTGTGACCCCATCACAGACAGAAGCCCCTGAGAGCCTGTCTCTGGGGTCCGGAACTGAGGCTTGGAAGCCATGCTGTCCATCTGCAGGGTGCAGGCTGCTGTCCCGGACAGCCACCCACCCACCGCAGGATGGCTGGGCCTCCCTCCCTGGCGGAACACAGCTAAGGAAGTCACATTGGCAAATGAGGTGTTGTGATTAATGGGGTCTCTTCTGCACATCAGGATGATGTATGGGCTGCAGGGAGGGGGCCTGACCACAGGACGGGAGACCGTGCTGGGACCACACCCAGCAGAGCCCCGTCATGCTGGGACTTCATGCTAACACATGGTAGAGATGTATTACATATTAAATGAATGGTCTGTTGATGAAAACTTCAATATAAAGTCACACTGTGCTGGGGAGGTGAGTGGTGGGCTGGATGTTGTCAACTGTTTTCTGAGGCACTGGAATATGCGGAGCGAGCCCTTGACTTTGTAGTTTGTTGCACTCTTCCATTCCTCCAAGCTCCCACCACAGGTGCCCTTCCTCCCCACTGCTGCCCACATTGGTCTGTGTTTAGTTAAGGTCCTGGCATAAATTAACCCCTGAATTTTAGTGCCTCATTCAACTGTGGTTTGTCTGTCACTTATATGGCCATCCCAGGTAGGGGTTATTGGCTGATGGAGGACTTTCCTCCATGTGGTGACTCAGGGATCCTGGCTTCTTCCCTCTTGCCACTCTATTGTCCCGCGGGGTCTCAGAGTCCTCTCCATTATCCAGTGGATGGGCAGGGTGTGGAGAAGGCACACTCTTTTTCATAATCCCTTAGCTTGGGAGAGACCCCATATACCATTGTTGAGAATTAGTCACATGGCACATTATACATCTGTATGAAAGAGGGGCTGCTAGGACTGCACCTCCCTGGACAGTTGATTCCCTGATCTGCAGAGCGGGACTATGGAGAGTGAGTCATTACTCCATGCATTCCTCAGAGACCTTCATCATTGCCATCCTTCTCTTCAGTAGCCAAATAGCTAACACACAGATGGTCAAATGTGCCAGTCACTGCTCTCGGCGCTATGCATATTTTAAGTTATGTAATTCTCACAGCACCTCTATGGGTAGATACTACACTATTTCATTGGTTCTAAGATGCACTTTTTTTTTTTTTCACTTTAGCCTCTCTGAAATCAGGGCATAGTCAATGGCATCTTGCAACTGCTGTCAGCCAGGCAGCAGTCATGGTGGCTTTGTGGAAAACCACAGTTCCTGACACTTTTTGGAAAGATGAAGAAAGCTCTAGCATCTACAGATGTGGAAACTGAAGCCCAGAGAGGTTAAGTAACTTGTCCCAAATCACATAACCAGTGAGTGGTAGATCTGAGATTTGAAGCCTGGCATTCTCCACTTCTCTGCTTCCAACAGATTGCAAGAACTGCTCTGGGAAAACAGCCATGTTTACCAACTTTTCTCTCCCAGGCCCCTCCTTGGGGGCTGAGAACTCCTGGCCCGCTTGTGGAAGGTGAAGGGGAAGTATGTCTCCAAGTCCAAGATCAAGGCCCCGAAGTGTCGGAAGCCAGCTCCTGGCCAGAGTGATGGTACTGTAGTTACAAGGACATCTGCTAAAGCCAGGATGACTGCTACATTCTTGCCAGGCTGATAATTTAATCTTTCAAAAAGCAACAAGTGGAACTGGCAGGATACACTGAACTCTGATCAACTAAGAGGGGCACAGTGGTAAATGACAGGGGCGTGGGAAGAAAAGGACTTTATCATCCTTCACAATGTTACAGAAAGGGAGTGGTGGCAACACCAGTTGTGTAGGGTGGACCTTGAGAAAGTAGATTGCTTTCAAGTAGAGAAAATATAGTGGCCCAAAGAAGATGACTCAAAAGATCAATGTGGCCCCTTGAAAAATCCAAGACAAAAAAGAAAACCAAAAACCACCACCTCCACCAAACAAGAATTAGGGTGGTGGGAGAAGGGAAATTCGGCATATAGCCAAGAACAAAAATGATTCCCCCACCAAAAAAACCTAAGTCCTCAGATCAGATGGTACAAATGTGTCAAGAAGGCAGCACCAGGGCAGAATGCCTCAAAACTTATGAGGACCTTTGATGAGAGAGATGGCTGAACCCTTGTCTCCTGAAAATGCTCCCATCTTCATTGGAGAGTGAGAAAGCCTTCCTGGAAACAGTGTGCACATGCGGGGGTGGCCACCTGACACCTAGGAGAAGTTTGGCTTGGTCTGGGAGAACACAGAAGTCACTCTAATAGACTATCATGAGTTGGGTTTTGGGCTCCGAGAGAAGTGACCTACAAAACCCCTTAGATAAGAGGCGAAAGATGGAAACCAGAGATGGACAAAGACTCTCTTGATTTTCAAGATAGACTTTGGAAGTAGAGATAGGGAAGCCTATCTCCAGCCACAGAACAGGGTAGGTTTTTGTATTGATAAAATCATTAGCAGAGCTAAGTCAGATCCATCCTGTGCAGTGCACTGGATTCTCTCAGCCCCACCTGACTTCTGACCCCAGCTCTGCTGCACCATCAGTGAACAACACCTGATGGTGCCTCTCACCCCCCAGGGCTTCTCTGTGGGTGCCACAGCAGGGGCTCCCCAGGAATCTCCTCACATGCATAACCCCGGAATTGCCACAGAGTTCATGTTCTATGGCCCCTACCTCGGAGCAGTGTGAAGCAGAAGCTGAGAAATGCTCCCCACTGTCCCCCAAGGCAGGCAGCCCTGAGGTGCATTTCCTGTGCCTTCCTGGGCAATGCCAGGGGACCCAGCAACCAGCCGTCTATCCTGGAGGCCAGCTCCCTCCCTACCTCCCCACTTCATTCCCAGCCTTCTCTCTGGACCACTATCCCCAGGAAAATGCTTTCACTCAATCTCTGCCTCAGAAGCTGCTTTCTGTAGAAAAAGTTTGCAAAATAGAGAGGAGAAATCACCCATAACCTGGTCTCCCTGACCCAATTTCTACGATATCTGAATCCTCCCCATGCATGCATAGTGCTTTACATATCCTCCTTCATGGAGTGCACATAAACTTGTAGCTTGCTTTTTTCAGTTCACATTTTATTTAAATTTTTTTGTCTGTGTTCACCACACAGTATTTTGGGTTTTTAAGTGTTTCGAGTTATTGTTGTAGTGGTGCACATGCTGTTCCATGGGGAGGATGTCTCAATCCACTCAGCCATTTCCCTGCCTCCAGACTCTTAGGTATCAGCTGTTAACATTGCTGTGGGTTAGTAGGTCTGAGAATTTGAACATCTTCATGATTCTTGATACGTATGAATAAAACCAAGAAATGTCTTTGACAGCCCATAGGAGAATGTGAAGATCTCTAGGAGCCAGTGTGGCTTTGTGAAAGGCAAATGCTCCCGACTGAACTCATTCCCCCTTCTGGTGTAGGTCCCAGAGATCAAGAGAGTTCTGTATACTTCGTTGTTTCAGCTTGGGACAGTCTGTCCATTTTGTGGAGAGAATCAGAGATGGCTAAGTGATTATTCTCCATTTACATTGATTAAAAAGTCGACATCCACATGCAGGGAGGTCCCTGGTGGCCTGACTTGTGCAGCATTTTTGTCATGAAAGTGCACAGAGATACAGAACTCCTCTGTGATGCCATTGTGGATGAAGCAACTCTAAGAGAAATGAATAGCCCATTGAGTGAAAAGACTTAAGATGCAAATAGATCTTGAGAAGTTGAAGGATAGACTATAACTCAGCAGGATGAAATGTTACATAAGGCATTCAGTTAAAAAAATCAACTGCATATGGACAGGATGGGGAAGCCTTGCCTTACTTAATAGCTGCTCATGTGAAACAGACCCAGAGACTCCAGTTGACCTCAAGCTCAATATGAATCATCTGTGCAGTGTGGCTGCCAAGGAGAATCATGCAATCTTGGGCCATGTTAATAGAAGTATAATATTGAGACCCAGGGAGGGGCATTCCCACCAGGTTCTGATTAGTCAGACCACACTGGGAACACTGGGTCTAGTTCTCCAAGACAGTTTCTCAGTGGAACATTGGCAAATTCTTTCCTTCATAAAACATTTATTGAGCACCTACTATATGCCCAACACTGTACTAGATGTGAAGGGAACATAGATGAGTGAGGCATGCTCCCTGCCCATACAGAGCTCACAGTCTAATGGAAGTATTTCACACAGCATTTGATAATTTACAAAGCAATACTTATAAAGCAAAATATATTCAATCAGCCGTGCCTAGGATCCTTTAAATGTTCTCAGGTATCACATAGAACACACATTCTCTCTCTCTCTCTTTCTTTCTCTCTCTCTCTCTCTCTCTGTATTATCATGGTCTTAATTTGAGGTAGAAGGCTAACCCAGGCTCCCTCCCCTCCACCTGCCCTTCCAAGTCCATCTCATGTGATTTTGTACCTTGAATCCCTTTACCCAGTCCTGATTTGTACCTCGAGTCCCTTTACCCAGTCCAGCTATGAGGCTGCAGACTCCTCTCTCCCTGGCTTTGAGCTGGAACACCCTTAGAACCCCAGGGTGTGTTTGCTGTGGTGGGTGTGATATCAAGGGTAGGCCCTTGGTATCAGTCCTTTGAGAGTGACGCCTAGTATCACAGAAGCTGGGAAGCTAAAAGCTACATTTCCCAGACTTCTCTAAAGCTATGATTCTGGACGCAAATCAGGTTTTGCCACCTGGACGTGGGATTTGGAAGGTGGAATTGCAGCAAGTGCTATCTTCCCACTGCTTTGGCTCTTGCCTTAGGCAAGCATAACTAAGGCAAGCAATGTTCCAGTGTCCAGATTTGCCCATCAGGATGAGCTACACTATGCTGATAAATAAGCAAGCCCCACATTGCATGGCTGATTGGGGCTGCTGGCCTCTGTGTACCACACTTGGGAACCCAGGCTGGTGGAAAAACCATCAGGTGGAGCATTGAGGTCACTGTGACAAAGGAAAGAGAGAATACAGAAAATTACAGAATAGTACTTAAAGCTTCCACTATGAAGTGGCACATATTTCATTGAGTCACAGGGTCACTTAACTCCAGGGGGGCAGAGAAGGTTAATCCTACCATCTGCCTGTGGGAGAACTAGAAATACTTGGTGACCAACCCTGATGACCACCACACCAGTCATCAGCTTCTGAACACTGAGACACACTTGTGGGGTGGTGGTGGTGACTTCCTGACCCCAGTCCCATAGAAGCCTCCTGACTCCTCACCATCCTGGTTTTGACGGGCGTACAAGCTCCTTTGGCCACATCCAGAAAGTATTTCCCAGAAGGTCAGCCTCAATCTCACTCTTGCAGCCCCTCTGGTGATTTTGTAATCACCTAATTACTGGTGTTAAGTCCCTTTCTGCTTAGCAGAGACTCAGTGTCTTCTGTTTCCTGCAACTGAACCGTGGTTCACACCCTGCTGCCTTCACACCCTGCCCTGGTGTCCACGACCTCTCCTCTCAGCCCTGACCTCACTTAGCCCTCTGCACAGAGACCATCAGCTCCTATTTACCAAGGAAATAAGTGAGGCCTACGAAATTCCAGTGACCTATTCGAATGAACAGAATCCAAATGTGGTAGAGCTGGGTCACAAACCCAGCCCTCCTAATAGCTTGTTACCAGCTCACTCCACCAAACCTCAAGCTATGTTCAGAGAAACGCACTGCGAGGAGAGGACCAGGGAGGTCTGGGCATGCATCTCATAAGGAAGACAAATGACAATTTGGGGAGAATGGCAGACAAAGATTTGACTTAAAATCCTTTAAAAAGGCATGAAAAGAGATTGCATTTTCTTTTTTTCCTTTTTTTTTTTCTCTTCCTGAGACAGAGTCTCACTCTGTCACCCAGGCTAGAGTGCAATGGCTTGATCTCGGCTCACTGCAACCTCCACCTCCCAGGTTCAAGCGATTCTTCTGCCTCAGCCTCCCGAGTAGCTGGGATTACAGGTTTGTGCCACCACACCTGGCTAATTTTTGTATTTTTAGTAGAGATGGGGTTTCACCATGTTAGCCGGGCTGGTCTCAAACTCCTGACCTTGTGATCCATCCATCTCAGCCTCCCAGAGTGCTGAGATTACAGGCATGAGCCACTGTGCTGGGCCAGGAGACTGCATTTTCAAAAAACAAAAAAAATGGCTACAACAATATTTCTGGTCCGACATGTTCTTCCTGAACCTTGTTGCCTAGACCATTCTCACACTGCTCTAAAAACCTACCTGAGACTGGGTAATTTATAAAGAAAAGAGGTTTAATTGACTCACAGTTCCACAGGAAGCATAGCTAGAGAGGCCTCAGAATACTTACAATCATGGCAGAAGGCAAAAGGGAGGAAAAGGTGCAAAAGGGGCTGTGTTACACACTTTTAAACAACCAGATCTCGTGAGAACTCACTCACTATCATGAGAACAGCAAGCGAGAGGTCTGCCCTCATGATCCAATCACCTCCCACCAGACCCCTCCTCCAACACTGGGGATTACAATTTGACATGAGATTTGGGCAGGGACAGAAATCCAAACCATATTACCTGTCATTCCCCAACATGAAGTGGCATCTATTTCCCCACCCCATGAACCTAGACAGGCCTCTGTGACTGTCTGGATGAGTAGAATGTGATATTGATGCTGTATGACCGTTGTGACTGGGTCATCAAAGTTACTGCAGCTCTGCCTGGCTGGCTCTGCTGGAATGTTCACACCTAGAACCTCGCCACACATTGTGAGGAAGCCCAGCACACAAGAGGCTGCACATTAGTTTTCTAGCTTATAGCACCAGCTAAGGTCCCAGCCAACAGCTGGCATTGACTGTCGGACATGTTCGTAGATGGACCTTCCGATGCTTCTAGCCCCAGCCCTTGACCCAACCCAGCTAATGCTGGGTGGAGCAGAGACTGCCTGTCTCCACTGAGTTCAACCAAAATCTCTGATTTGTGAGCAAAATAAATGTCACTTTTGTTTTCAATCAGTAAGTTTTGTTACACAGCAATAGGTAACCACAACAGGTATCCACATTCAAGAAGAAGTCAACGTATTCTACATAGCTGTTCATTCTCTGTGCTAAGAATTTCTAAGCAGCTGCTGCTTGGCATTGTTGGGTCTTGGAAGTCCAGAGGTGACTGAGACACCATTCCTCACCTCAATAAGGTGTGATCTTACAGGGGAGATATATGGGTAATGAGGCATTACAGTCTGCTGATTGTTAAAAAGGGCCATGAGTGCAACACCAAAGCAAGTTCAATGGACTCTGATTGGGCGAATCAATAAAAGACTCACAAAATAACACCTTGTGAAAAGAAGGAGTCCTGTGAAAAGAAGTGAGGAGGGCATTTTAGCAGAGGGAACAGCAAATGCAAGAGCATGGAGGCATGACTGAGCATGCCACACCCAGAGAAGACAGGGAGGCTCTTGGTGGACTGCGGAGAATGGAGCAGAGGTCAAGAAACCAGAGTCAAGGAAAACCAGCAGGAGGTGGTCATAGGGGGTTTCCTGTGACCTTCCTGCAGGAGGTTGTCCTGCAGGGTCAAGAAACAGAAGCGACTTTGGAAGGAGAGTCAAGGTGGTTGGTGACAGTCTAGATGGAAAAAGTGAGGGAGAAGAAAGCAGTGATGATGTAGAATTTCTGGCAGAAGAAACTCTTTTGTTGAGAAGAGGAATTCTGGAGGAAGAGTGATTCAGGAAGGAGTTGATGGGTTTGTTTTTATATTTGCTGATTAAGAGGTATAAAAGAATACCTAACTGGAAGTGGCTTAGAATAAAGGCACATGTTATCTTATATAGCACACAATCCCAGAGGTCCCAGGGTTCATTCATTGATTCAATCACATCATCAGTGACAATATTATCTCATACTTTTGGTCTGCCAACCTTGGCACCTTAGATTTATTCCCTCATCATCACAAAGTAGCTGCTGGAGGTCCTGACACCACCTTTAGATAGTAACTTCTGGCCAAAGAAGGGTGCAGCTTCCATTCCTGAGCCTATATTAATAGAAAAACTTTCCCAGAAGTCCCTTGGTCCATTGATCAGGATGAAGTCATATGCCCATATCCTAGCTGCAAAGGAGGCTGGGAGAACAACTCTCTGGTCTTCATAGCCTCCATGTAGGAGGTGGATTTTGACAAAAAGAAAAAGGGCAGTGAAGGATGAATGGCTGTTGGGAGGGCATCAACTGTGTCAGCCTGTGCAGTATCCAGGTAGGAATGTTGGGGAGTCACATATGCTGGTCTGAGACCCAGGAGAGCAGTCTAGGCCAGAGAGTTTAAAGGTAATGTTATATATGCTTTTCCAATATCTTTTGAATACTGTGCTAAACATTTTATGTCATTATTTTGTTAATCCTTCTAGTAGTCTAGGGGACTTGGGTCCAGGCAACTGGAAGCGCTCTGCTTCTTTGAAACCATATGGGTTCTTCTTGTTCCTCTGTGGAGTGGACAGAAAAGGTCCCTGAGGAACCCAGTGCTCCTCTAGGCTCTCTCCCCATTTGACCTGGATGGATAAGTACAAATAGTTGCTCTCTTATGCCTGTGTCCTGAGCCTGGGAAAGCAGAGCCTCATTTAGTGAAATTCTGGTAGCAGAAAAAGGAGATCCTCTGAGGCAGGGTTGTAGTGCTTGGGGGAACTGCTCAGCCCTAGACATATGAGGGAGACCTGGAGCCCAGATACAAAATACTGTACTCCTCTAGGGATTTTTGGAATCACTGAAATAGCTGTGGTGCTGGGCAAAGGAGGAGGAAAGACGGAAGGAGGAGGAGAGTGAGAGCTGAGCTCCCCTCTTGCTGGGGGACAAGCTGAGTTGAGTCTGTGGGATGAGTCAGTTAACAGCCCTGGGGTCTTTCTCTGTATTCCAGTTGCCAATGAAGGTGCGGAGGTGGGCGATGCTGCTGCCTAGGCTGTTCTTGGGAAGGGATTAGAGGACACAGGAAAGGGAAAGAGCTAATTGACCCCAGTGGGTGGTCACCACTGAATGTTACCTAGGGACGTTAGCCACTAAGAAGATAGGACTTCAAGACAGACTTGGTCTAACTTGAATTCTATCACAGAGGTTTTTCCTTCCAGGCTTACCTGAGATTGAGCCCTATGCTTACACTAGCTGAAGTAGCTCAACCTGGGTAGAGTGACTGCAGAGCCCAGAGCCCCTTGAGGGCATTTATAGTAATAGGACTTCCCAGGGGGTAGGAGAAGTCGTTTAGGGTCCAGCATAAGCTACTGGACCCAGTGTCTGGCATCATGCATGGCCGTGGCAGATACTCCACATGGCCACCAGCATTCCATCTATTCCCCCATTTGCCCTGCTCCCCTGCAGGTAAGCAGGGCCCTGTGGCTAGTTCTGACCAGTTCATCAGTGAACAGTCTCATAACCCCACCCCCTCAGTGAATGAGAAGTCTTCTGATGAGATGACAAAGCCCCAGATTAAGCCAGCCCCAAACAAGTTTGAAAGATAGTTGCCCTAAAGAGTACTGCTGCAGATTTTGAGTGAGACGAAAATAAATCTTTGTTGTTAAGATGTAGGGACTATTTGTTATGCGGCATAACTTCACTTATCTTTACCAACACACAGACATGCAATATGTGTGCAATATGCAACCATTGAAATTAAGCCAGCTGCTGACTCACTATTTGAACTTGAGCCAGTCTCTTTGTCTCTGAGATTCAGTCTCTTCATCTGAAAACTGGGGATGGCCACATTTGCTTCATAGGAGTGTGCAAGGACTGAAAGTGACAGTGCTTGGCCGATGAAGGGACACATACTAAATGGTCCATTCTTGGTCATTTCATTCCCCTTCCATGAATGGATACAGAGAGGTAGGAGGTGAAGACCCTGACCTGGAGGAGGTAGGTCCCAGTGTCATCTGGGGCACAAAGTGAGATGGGCAATGCAACATCCCTCCAGGTGGGAAATGACATTCCCTGAGAATCAACTGAATGTGGGGCTGGAGCGTCCATTCTGTGATGGGTATTACAGTGGGGATGAGGTGAAGCCTGTCCTTCTGCTTTGTCAGGGCTCCCCCGCCTCTTCTTCCCCATCTCAAAACTGGACGGAAATCCAGAGGTCTTCCTAAGTGGGGGCCACTTTGCTCCTTTGTGCTCCCACTTTCTCCAGGCTTCCTTCAGAAGGGAAGTCAGCATTCAGTTTTGCTAGGCTTCCACCTCATTCTGGAGATCCCTCCATAGAGGTGAGGGAGAGTTCTAGGAAATTTTTGCCAGACTGGGTCCTCTTACCCGGTTGTGATAGGAAATCTTTGCTCAGAGGCTGCTGTTGTTCCCATATGCCCAGCTGTGCGTGCAGACTTAGGAGAGGGAACTTTTCCTGGTGGGAGTGGGTGTTGTGGGGTCTGCTGATGTCTCAGGTGATGGGCTGTGAGCTGGATGAAGGTGAGTCCCACAGGACCAAGGGCAGGCCCATAGCCCACTTCCATGTGCGCAGGAACACCTGAGTGATTCCGTAAATATGACAGACTTGGGTTGGAGTCCCTTCCACAATGCTAACTTCTTGTGTGGTCTTGGACAAATCCCTCATGCTCCCTGTATTCACCTTTGGAAACGGGAGAACACACACACCTATCTCACAATGCCTGGCACACGGTGGATGCTCACAGCCTAGTCAGCCACAGGCCAAACCTGCAGTCTGGTGGGGCATCCCACTGGGAGGCACAGCCCCAGCTGGGGACTAGGATAGGGACGATTGGTCAGCTGGCTCTGCTCTGGACAAGGACAGCAGGGCTGGATGTGCAGTGAGGCAGGCAGGCTGGGCAGTAGATAGGGTGGCTCGCTGCCATGGCATGGGCATCCTGCGTGGCCTTGGAAAGCTGGCTGCTGAGCCTGGCCTCCCTCCCCAGCTGTTCCTCCTGCTCCAGATAAATAGTTTCCGCCTGAGCAGCCTCCTCCCTGCCATCCCCAGCCAGCTTCCTGTTGCAACACCTTAGCTGAACAGTAAACAGGGGCCGTATCTGTCTCCACCACATCCCTGGCCCGCTGCCAGCCACAGGCTCACCCTCTTCCAGCCCAGCCCCAGCCAGATGTGCCCGAGGCTTCCACAGCTGTTTCCTTGACCCCTGAGTCAAAGCTCTCTCTGTCAAGGGATTGCCCTGTCTCTTCCTACCCCTTCTATGTTAGCCCTGCCCCCTCCTCCCTATCAGGGTAGGAATTGAGAGAGCGCTGGGGTTGCCATTTAATTGTAGTTTTCTCCTCCACTCCCCACTCCTTAGCTGCCTCTGCAGCCTCCAGCCTTTGGCAACACCATAAACAATGTCCATTGTGTCTTCACTGTGCCCCCAGCACCCTGCATCCCAGATCCATCGGGGTTGTCTCCCCTGCCAGGCACCCAGGACGTCTGAGTGCTCCTGGACTCTCCTGACTGGGAGGAGGCAGTTTAACAGGCTCACCCACATGAAGTGCTCTGGACTCAGCACCACACCCCTCCCAGGACCCATCTTCCTTTTAGGCTCACATATGGTCTTACCTTCCCAACAGGGGTCCCCTCCATCCCTCCTGCCCTCACCCCGGCCCCATCCAAGCTCCCTGGAGGGTTGAGGTCCCCACACTCATTCCCACCGGGAGAAGAAGGCTTCTGTTGTCTCTGGGGCTCCAGGACCTGCTGGGAGACGGGTCCTGGTGTTGGGTGTGAAGGGAGCAGGGCCTCTTTCTGGTCTGTGCAAGAGTTTGGTGCTGTAGGTTCAACTTTTCTAGGCCTCCACCTTCCCACCTTAGCATCTGGCCATGGCGTCAGCATCCCTGGGAGACAGTAAGGATGCCCCTATCTGTCAATGGATACTCACAGTTGCATCTCTCTTGTTCTTTCTCTTGCTCAATTTTCCCCCATTCTCTCTCTCTCTCTCTCTCTCTCTCTCTTTCTCGCGTGCACGCGCACACACACACATGCACACCAGCATGCTAGGAGAAAAGGAGGGGGTGCAACATTTTCAATAATCTTTTACGATAATTTGACACAATGGTCATTCAGACCATGATGAAAAGACCATCTGGGGAAACGATGTGAAAAGAAAGATTCTTCTGCTCAGAATGCAGCAGAAACCTGAGGCTCAGCCTGAGCTGGGGAGAAGGCTTCCTCCCAGCCATCAGGGCTCAGGTTCCAGTCTCCCAGACCCATGCCTCAGCCCCCTGCACTGAGTTTCAGAACCTGGCCTGGCTCCTGCTCCTGCGCCAAGCCTTTCCTGAGCTAGCTCACCTCTGTTTCTCCACAGTCCCTGTGTTGCATCTTGAATCCCTTTTCTGTAGCCCTGGAGATGTTTCCACGACTCGTTGTTTTCTCATTTGTCACAAGGTCCCATGCTCTGAATTGATCGTGCAGGGTCAAGGACCTGATTAAAGGACAGCTAGAGAAAGGGACTTAGAAATCATTCTTGCCATCCTCTCATCTTATAGAAGGACACAATTGAGGCCCAGACATACTAACTGGTGATGACAGCAGCTGAGATTTGCTGAACATTTACTATGTGCCGTATCTTGAGCTAAGCACTTTACACATACGATCTTACTCAATTCTCACAACAGTCCTCAATAAAAGTACTCTTATTATCCCTATTTTACAGACAAGAAAACCAAGGCTTGGTGAGGTTAGAGGACTTACTCCAGGACCCCCAGCTACTAAGTGTTAGAACCAAGATTCTAACCCGGGTTAGTCTGACTTCAAACTCCAGTGCCTTAAACCACTAGCTGTACTGCCTTCCCTGTAGAAAGGGGATTTGTGAAGCAACTTGTCAAAAATCCCAGAACAAATTCGGATGCAGCTGGCTCCAGAACCAAGGTTGCTGTCACTAGGTGTGCACTGTTAAAGGCCAGGACCTTGGTGAGCAACTGCTGTGGTGAGGGCAGGGCCAGACCTGACCTGAAAACCTTCTGCTGCCTCGAGTCCTGGTTCCTTTCTTCTCAGACCATTTGGCTCTGGTCTGGGAGAATGTCTGGGAGGGACCTGGGAGCCCATCTTGATAACTCTTCACTGTGAGTTGCTCAAGGTCACGGGAGAGCTGGGGTACAGCCTAACTCCCAGACCAGCCCTCTCCACCCTGGCTCCATTCTCTGACCCCTCCTGTGATGGGCCAGGGCTTTCCAGGGCCACGTCAGCTCCAAGACTATTTTGGTGGTCAAGATTTGGTGGCAAGTCCCAACAAGTCCTCTCTGAGGGGTTAAGATTAGCACGGGGACCTCAGCTATGACTCACAGAGGTGGCTGGGTCAGGCCAGCCTGGCTCCTGTTACTGCTCTCCTCTGATTCACCAGTGGAAAAAAATTTGGCCCAAGACCTTTCCCCAGCTGCCAGCTTCCTCCCTCTTCCAATCAACTGGGCGCTGAAGAGTGGGGATGGGGCTTCCCCATTTCTCAGCCTCAGAACCTGGGCTGCCAGCAGTAGCTGGACAGCTGGTTTGGGTTCAGGGATTCCCTTCTTTGGGGCCCACTCTGATGCTCCCAGAACCTTCTCTCATTTTATCCATATTCCTGGTCTCCCCAATATCTAGCCAAATGAAGTCTACCTTCTCTGCTTCAGCAAGAAAACCCCAGGTCAGGAGGGGCCTGGTGCAGCCAGGTTCTGTCTCCACCCTGCTGAGACCTCTCAGAGTTTACTGCACCTTTTCAGGTGTGATGGCCTCCCTGTAAGTGTAAGGGATGCACCATGTATGTGCCTTAGGTCACTCTCACAATCTTAAAGTCAGGGAGGTGTCAGTGAATTAGCTGTGTGTGTGGGTACACATGTGTGTGCATGTGTGTATGTATACATGTATGTAGAGGGAGCATAAGGAAGGAAACTAAAGGGCAGGCCTGGATAACCCATAGGGCTCCTAGCACCCTGCATTCAGAAATCCCAGATCAGGGCTGGCAGAACTCAGTTTTCACCATCTATAAGAGAGAAGTTTGGACTTGATGGCCTGCAAGTGTCTCCGCCCTGCTGGCCAGATTTTTCCAGAGCCATCTACTTTTCAAATGCTTTGCATCCTGAACCACCCCTGGTCTTGTCACACACAGACGTGACTTGGGGCTACAGATAGACAGTCATCATATTCCTAAGCTCCTTTCCTGGTCTGCATCCTGGCAGCATCTTTGAAGGGGCAGCCATGGCCACCCGCCAGGCATCCCTGATCTCTCCAGGAGGCAGAGGGAAGAAGCTGGAGGAAGGGGAGGGTCTGACTTCCGGTAAAACCTCGTGATTTCTGCCAACAATCAATCAGCGGCCGCCTTTCTGGCCCCACCCACTGCCACCTCTGCCAGCTTTGGATTCAAGCTGGCTTTCACCAAAGGCCTCAGAGGCCCTGGAATGGCTTGTGCAGTGGTCATTGGGACATTTCTTTTTCCTTCTCTGTTTTTCAAGAACATGGCAGAGACATGGCTGCTGTGGAGCTGTGAATCGTGAATGCAACAGTCCTGGTTGGAAGGACCTGGGGCCTGGAATGTGCTGCTGTGGGCATCAGTGGAGCTGCCATGTGAAAAGGATGCTGCTGCCCCCTCCCCAGCATGGGGCAGTGAGCAGGGCCAACGGGGAGGAGCCTCTTCTGCATGCTGTGCCTCCAGGGACACAAGGGATGGAGGCCACAGTGGGGTAGGCCCCGCCAGGGAGGAAGGGTACCTGCTCCTGCCTCTTGCCTGGCATGAGGCCAAGCTGGAGAAGGGTAGTGGGAGCAGCTGCAGAGTCCCTGGGACCACCTGCCCAGGAGCCCAAAGGCTGGTGAAAGAAAGCGGCCAGCCCTGGAGGAAAGGCTGGACAGTAGCCCTTCAGAATACTGTAACCCTTCTGTGTAGACAGACGCCGCTTAAATAATCAACAGAGGATGCGAACAGATGCTCCAGCTGGGTCAGGGTCCTGATCTCACAGGGTGGGGCTGATGGCCATGTGAGCTGGTGCGCAACAAACAGCAGTGTCCCTCTGGGGGCAGGGAGTGGTGTGGGCGGAAGATGGCTTTAGATGCATAGTGTCAGGGGTGGGGAGGGATTGTTGTATAGAAGAAAAGATGATTTGGAAACCATGATGGAGGCAGAGGGAGGGGAGGTACTATGACATGTCAAGACAAATCCACACAAGTGGCATCTCCTCGCCCATGAATGAGTGGTCTCTGTAGCCCCTAGTCACTGAGAGCTGAGGACGCTGAATCCTCAGGGTGTGTGGCAGGCTCTGCTTTGGTGAGTGGCTGCACCCTACAAAAGCCTTAGCTGAGCTGGGGCTCCAGGCAGGTCATGGAAGCTATGGCCACACACAGGGTGGGCTCACGCCAGGGCAAGAGGTTGCCTCTCTGGCTCACCCCAAGCCTGCAAGGCAGGTTTGGCTGTGCTGCCCAAGGCCACCCTGCATGTGGGGAGCGCAGCTGGCCTGCCTGGAAGAGCCCGGCATGACCTGCATCCTCCCCACTTCGTTCCTGTTGCCCCCAGAGACCAGTGGGGCCAGTTCAGGTTGTTCCAGCTGACATCTATCAGCAAACGACACACCCACCCTCACTGGCCAGGCCTTGTTTACACCACCGCCTTGGCTCCAGACCTGAGCATCACAGGACACAGGGTGGAAATTCAAGGGAGATCTCATAACACTGCCTGAGAGGAAGCCCATCAATCAGGTGCCTCCCAGAGTCACAGAGTCTCTCCTCCATTGAGGGGGACAGCAGGTGGAGTCTGTGGGCACCTCTACAATCTTCTGCATCCTCATCCCTACTTTTGATGGGCTAGAAACAGGGCAGGCACGTGGATACTGGACCAGCAAGACAATTGAGGTGACAGAGACCTCTCTCACATCAGAAGAAAACCTCTGGGACATCACTGTCACCTTCCAATGTCAACCTCTGTACTCACGTCATGGTAGGGGATGCCTATGATTTCTAGAGACAACAAACTCATCCCTACCCTCAGGACACTTATCCACCCCAGCCTGCCTTGCCTAGATACCTGCTACATACCTGTTCAGGCTCAGTTCAGATACGACTCTTCTAGGAAGCCTTCATGGACTGCCAGCCCCACCAAATTTGTGTCAGGTACCCATGTTCCTCTGTGCTCCCACAGCCCCCTGGAGTTCTCATGCTGTAGCATTTGTTCTTCTCCGTTGACATTGCTGAGATGACCACGTGAACTCTATGGCCTGCCTGCTATCCTGTGAACCCCACGCAGAGTGCTGGGGAAGAGATGAAGAAGGCACAGTCTCATGCATCCCCAGTTTCTAGGATGTCTTGTCCGTGTGTTAGTGCTATAACTGAACACCACAGACTGCACAATTTATAAAGAATAGATGTTTATTCAGCTCATGTTCCTGGAGGCTATGAAGTCCAAGAGCATTGGCACCTGCTTCTGGCATGGGCCCACCTGCTGTGCCATGACACAGCAGGAGGCATCATGTGGTGAGACAGAATGGGCGCACTTGCTCAGGTTGGTTCTTTCTTTTTTTCTCCTCTTTTCTTTTCTTTTCCTTTCTTTCTTTCTTTTCTTTTTTTTT
>NW_012115599.1:1924349-1930077 GCF_000951035.1 Colobus angolensis palliatus
AGTCTGGTCTTGAACTCCTTACCTCAGGCGATCCACCTGCCTCCGCCTCCCAAAGTGCTGGGATTACAGGTGTGAGCTGCCACACCAGGCTCTTCCTGTTTTTATAAAGCTATCAGTCCTATTGTGGCGGCTCCACCCTGATGACCTTCTCTAATCCTAATTCCCTCCCAAAGGCCCCACTTCCAAATATCATCAATGTATACATTTGGGCATTCAGTTTCCAATACATGAAATTTGGAGACACATTCAAACTATAGCACAGAGAAAGGCAAATATCTAAATTACTGTTAGAGAATGATGGCCTCACTCATGCCTGTGGTTGACCTGCCAGCAACTTTTCCTTCAGCTTTATCACCATCATGATGATGGTCACTAACCCCATCTTTTGGTACAGGTGTACTGAGGTGTAACTGAGCATACAATAAGCAGCACCTATGTTAGGTGCCCAGTTTGATCATGTCTGACATACACATACATCTGTGAAACCATCACCACAATCAAGATAATGAACATATTCATCATCTCCAAAAGTTTCCTCCTGCTCCTTGGTAATCCCTCCCTCCCTCCCCTCCAACTTCCACTCCTTGTCCCTGGCAGCCACTGCTTTGCTTTCTGTCACTATAGATTAGTTTGCATTTTCCAGAGCTTTCTATAAACGGAATCATACAACATGTGCTCTTTTTCCTGGCTTCTTTCACTTAGCAGAATTATTTTGAGATTCATCCAAGCTGTTGCATGAATCAGTAGTTCATTCCTTTTAATTGCTGACTAATGTTCCATGGGATAGATATACCAGAATTTGTTTATCCACGCACCTGTTGGTGGATATTTGGGGTTTTTCCAGTTTGGGGCTATTACAGATAAAGTTGCTCAACATCTGCGTATGAGTCTTTGCACAACTTCTTGTAGACATATGCTTTCATTTCCCTCATCACTGCCTCCCCGTGTGGACACCTCCAGCATGGGAGCAGGGACCCCGGTTGGGAAGACATCCTGCGAGTGGGAGAGGAGAAAGGTGGGAAACACCTTGCTCAGGCCTGGCTGGGGCCTTGCACAGGCCCCCAGGGGGAGAGGTGGAGCATCCTGGGAGAGGCCAGCTTTCACACACCCTACACACCCCTTAGGAGCTCCTGACTCGTCCTCCCCAGGGTCTCTGCCTCCACAGGTGGCTGCTTATGGAACAAAGTTTTAGAGGCTTCTTCACTTGTTCCCCATTTAGAATGGAGAAATATCCACCAGCACCATTCTATTCCCATTGGGCAGAAGGCAGGCACCCCGCCTTCCTTCCCCATGATTGACATCCTTCATTCCTAAGTGCACACACACACACATACACACACACACACACACACACACCCTCTGCAGCAGAGGGACAGGAGCTGCCGGGCTGAGGGCTTAGAAGGTAAGAAGTCCCTCAGACCCCCCAGCAGGTTCTTGGCTGGGAGGTGGAGTTGACCTGACGTTCCTGCTCTCACCTGGAAGCAGCTGCCCAGCTCAGGTTCAGGTGACTGAGTGGCAGCTGACATAGTGAGGAATTCGAGAAAGCCCATCGCTTTCCTGGCTGCTTTTAATCCCTGTCTCTCCCTCCTGCCCTGGACCTGAGGTCCAGAAATCTTTTGTGCCCCTAAACCTCCCACATTGGGCCTCCCTGAACTCTTCCCCACCTGGACAAACCCCAATTCAAACCTTCTCCCTCCAGCTGGCCCAGCCACGAGCCACCCCCTTCCTTCACTTTAGGGCCTCCCCATCTTCAAAGTGAGCCACTTCTGTCCTTGGGCCCATTCCCAAGGCCATTCTTGCTTTCCTCCCCCTTCAAGAAGTTTCCTTTGATCAACTCAAGTCACTCCCTCAACCTGATTTGCCAACCTTCGCCCTCTTTCCCCAAGGCCTGTGTCCTGAGGCAGCCCCCTTGTGGAGCCTCAAGGAGAGAGAATGGGATTGTCGGCATCTAAAAGGTGACCTCAGGGTCCCCTTCTCTTCCTGCAGTCTCAACTGTGGGCACTGGGGAGGGGGACCTATCCCTCTGTTGCTGGTGGGCTCAGGCTGCTACATTAGAACCAGGAACACAGAATCTCCAGGGCCTGATGAAGCATGAGAGGAAGCAAGAATAAGCCGTTTTCCTGTCTTTCCCATTGGATCAGGTCCCTAGAAGCCAGGAAAGGGGCCCAGTTGGAGCTAGAACCCGAGGGATCTGACTTCCCATCGGGTGCTCATCCCGCCCTTAAATCAAGGCCACACATTTTAACAAATGCTTTTCTATGCCTAATGTGCATGTTGACAATGAAGGCCCAGAGAAAGACAATGAAGGCCCAGCCTTCAGGGAGGCCGCAAATCAGTGAATGCGGTAGAGGAAGGGGGGATCCAGTGGGGACGGCACTATCAGAACTGGGTTGTCTAATCCCCAACACAAAGAACACAAGCTGTGAGCCCAGCAAAAGAAGAGGGCCCTGCTGTCTGGAAAGTCTTCACGGATAGGCTGAGTGGGAGCTGGTCTAGCAGAACGGGTAGGTACATCTGGAGAGCATTGTGGAGGGCCCTGCACGCACAAAGCATGGCCCCCTCAAGGGGACTGAGAACCCCTGCCCAGCACACTCACAAATTACCGCCAGCTCAGCCTTTTCTCTTTCTTCGCTGTTCCACTCAAGCCTCCCCAGCTCCTTCCCCCTACCTGCAAGCTCCCAAAGGCCTCCTCTCAAGGGCATCCAGGGATCCGTGTGGAGTCAGATCTGGGCAGAAAGTGCTGGATGCCAACACTTCCCTTTTCTTCCTTGGCCCCTGGCATGAGATCGTTACTAAGAAATGACCATCCCAGGCCTCTGCTGCAGTCCTGGGCCCCACCTCTTCACCTGGCAAATCATCTAATCACCTACAGCTCCCAAGACCCTTTGAGTGGAGCAGGTGAAGACGTGATAATGTGGAAATATTGTTGTCTTCTACTGTAAATACCCCCAGGCCCAGTGGCAGAGGTAGGGGTTGCCAAATATAGTATCTGGGCACGGATCTTGATGAGTGTGTGTGTGTGTGTGTGTGTGTGTTTATATCAGAATCACCTTGGGAGCTTATTAAAAATACGTATGCTCAGACCCCACCCTGGACAAACTGAGTCAGAATGCCCAGTTCATTGGGAAGAGGTGTGTTTATATTTTTAACATTCACCAACTGATTCTGACCTCCCTCCACAGCCTCACCTTCCCCCTGAGTGGAAGACAAAGAGGGTGAGGGACAAGAGAGGCACAGGTCTGGCCATGAGTCCTTCCCCGTCTGGTCAGGAGCAGCCTTGGAGTTGCCAAACTCATCTGGCTAGTCCAGAGACATGAGAGCTCACTGTGGGTCTTCAGAGCCCTCAGATCCATCCTTGCAAGGGACTCCATAAAAACGAGGCATCCCCCCTCTCAGGTTCCCAGCCTTGGTCCTGGGATCATACTTTGAGATGCTTATAACTTCCACAGCTACGGATTCGGTCACTGGTGCTCCTGTTTCAGGTCTAACTTGAACCACTTTTGAATACAAATACACCTTTGGTTTCCCCTTTACACTATGGTTTAGTTTCTCCCCCAGCTATGCTGGATAAATGTCCCCCTTCTTCCCTCAACTCTCTGCTCTCCTTGGCACAGGAACCTTTTCTTTTAGGGCAGGTCTCCAGCAGGTGGTGATCAGTTTACAGTACCCACCACTTCCACCACCAGTGCCAACTTCATCCACAATTGTGGCCACCCTCACTGCTGCAACCACCATCAATACCGCCTCCCTAGTTCTCCCCACCACATCCAGCACTGCCTTTTCTACCATCACTGACACTACCAACAGCAACAATGCCTCCAGCGTCTCACCACCTGCACACCGTCACTGGCACTACCACCAGGTATCACTGTCCTCTTCATTACCAGCTCCATAAGCATTATGATGCCCACCATATTTTCTTTTTAAAATCTGCATGGATATGGACTGGCATCCTATCCTGACCATCAACTTGAGCGTGACTCAGATTCGTGGTTGACACCTCCGCTTTACTTTGACTGCTCTTGTCCAGGAATTGGCACAAGTTGCCCAATCTGCTGAAGCTGATGGCCTTCAGGGGACGCACACTACTTAGGGCATCCCCTCAGGGGCCCCACACTGCTGGGGGTGTCCTCTTAGAAACCCCACACTGCAGGGGAAGGCATCCCCTCGAGGACTTCACATTGATGGAGAGACCCTTCCTTGATTAACCACAATGATGGAGAATCTGAGGGAGGAATCCTGTCAGGGAGCCCCTCCACTGATGGGAGAGGTATCCCTTCTGAGAGTCTCCAGACTGATGGGGAGGTGCAGTGTTTCCTCGGGCTATCCAGATTGCTGTGGGGACCATTTCCTCAGGAAGCCCTTCCCTCACATTGAGGAGAAAGAAAGCCTTTCAGAGGACCACTTGCTAAGAGGGTTGTCTTCAGGGAGCCTTTGACTAATAGGCGAAGGCCATGCTTGCAGAGGTGGGAGATGGCCAGCAGGTGCAGGAATACCTGCAGAAGGGCCTGGAAAGAAGGGCAGTGTTTCCAGTGGCTATCATTTGAGAAAGCAGAGCTGAAAGACATGCTGCAGACCATAATAAAAACCATCAGGGAACATGGCAGATGGCCGTTGGGCCTCCTGCAGCCACAAGATCAGGTGGCCATGATGGTGAGGCCTGGAGAAAGTGACTCTGGACTGAGTGGGCCCCTTCTGCTCTGTGTTCCCAGGCCCCAGCTTCCCCAGGGGCAGCCCAGCCCATCTCCAGCCTGGGCATGGCCGGCGAGAGTGTGCCAGACCCACAATGTTTCCATAGCCGCTCCCTATTTCCAGGTTGTGTCCACCCTGCCTGACACCAGCCCCTGCCCTGGCAGCCCCAGGGCAAACGGCAGGCCCAGGGGCACTCAGGGCCAGGAATATGTGGAAAGGTGCTGTTGAACAAACCCAGAGGAGAGTCCTCTTTCCCAAAGGGCCAGGGAGGGTAGCCTGGGAGCTCAGTTGTCTTCCTTCTCTTTCTCACCCAGGAGGGAGGTCACACGGCATCTGCTGATGAGCTGGACTCTGATCAGGAGGCAGCATCTCTTGGGGACTTGCACTGATATTAACTTCAATTGTGTCCAGCCATTCTTTTCAGTCCCTCAGGGTCTTCCTCTGCCACTGCCAGGTTTCTCTTTCAAGGTCTTACTAGAAGCTTAGCCCCTCCATGAAATCATCCCTGGTTTTTTTCCTTAGAGAACATCATGGTTCATTTCTTATGCAATCTCATAGTTACTTTGCTTCCCCAATACATAATAATTCCAACCCTGACCTCAAACAGAGCCTTGACCTTGGCCTCATACGGATCCTGATACTGACCATTGATTGACTCTAACCCTAACCAAAGATAGACCCTAACCCTGGACCCAAACTCATCCCCCACCCCTATCTGCTGGCTTTAAGAGACAGGAGGAAACCAGGTAAGAATGGGTGGTAGCCGGCCTCAGCCCCTCTGCAGTGGTTCTAGTTTTCACACACAATAACTGCTTCCACGAAGTATGTGTGTGCTTCCTTTGTTCTATTTAGAATCCCTTTCATCACAAGTCCATCCCATCTTCTCCAGGGAACAGAGGAAATAGGAAATGGGTCTCTGGTTACAAGGGGCGGAATTCTGTGCTGAGCCTGGAGTTCAGAGGAGCCCGCGGCCGCCTAGTGGGCCCGGATGTCACTGCACCATTGTGTCTCCCTCTTCCGCGCTCGGGATGGGCTG
>NW_012115599.1:1930797-1946785 GCF_000951035.1 Colobus angolensis palliatus
TAGTAGAGACGGGGTTTCACTGTGTTGGCCAGGCTGGTCTCGAACTCCTGACCTCAAGAGATCCACCCACCTCAGCCTCCCAAAGTGTTGGAATTACAAGCATGAACCACCCTGCCCGGCCACCACTGTTTCTTTCTTATCCAATTGCTCTGTGTTCCCCTTTTGGCCCCTTCCACTTTGTTTTCCCAGCAAAGTCTTATGCATCCCATACTTGGTTACCAAGTTTACTCTTGCCTAACATTACAGGGCTCCTTGAGCAGATGCAAGCATCCATCTTGCCTCTTTAACCAGAAACATGAGCTGCACTTTCTCTTGTCTCTACCACAGCAGAGCCTGGCTCACAGCAAAATCCAAAAATAGCAGTGAGGAAGACCTTAGAGATTCAATGCTTTCATATAAAAAAGGAGGAAAATTGAGATCCCCCAAGAGGAAGCCTATTTCCCTGGACAGTCCAGCCTGTTAGTGACAGAGCTGGAAGCCTGACCAGTCCTCCACCCCACCCAGGCTGTGCCTTCTCCTCTCTAAGGAAATGTCTCTTGTCCATCCATACCTATTGATTTCAACTGAATTTGATTGAATTCCTCTGGACTGGCCAATGATCTAGAAATATAGTATCAGATAATCCATAGACACATAAAGACACGTCCGGAACTATGGGGTCAGTTTCCTGGTATATGAAAGGGAGGATGAGACCAAGTCAGCTGAGTCAGAAGCAAACAGGATGCTGAGACTTGGTCCAAACTCACCGAGATCTGACCCTCACGGACAATTAACTAGATGCGTGGACAGGTGGACAGACCAACCGAGTTCTGAATAAGAAAATGACGCGAGCACAGGAGTCTGTCCTTCCTTTACACCTACTCACCGCACCCCAAGATTCTCATTGAAATGACCAAACAGATCTATGGCACAGAATAGAGGGCCCAGAAATAGACCCTCATAAACACTGTCAACTGATCTCTGACAAAGGAGCAAAATCAATATGATGGAACAAAGACAGTCTTTTCAATGAAGGGTGCTGGAACAACTGGACATCCACATGCAGAAAAAGTGAATCTGGACAGAGACCTTACACTCTTCACAAATGAACTCAAAATGGATCCCAGATCTAACTGTAAACTGCAAAACTATAAACTCCTAGAAAATAACAGAAGAGAAAATCTAAATAACCTTGAGTATGGTGATGACTTTTTAGATACGACACCAAAGGCACAAGTCATGAGAGAAATAACTGAAAAGGTGAATTTCATTAAAATTCAAACCTTTGCTCTATGAAAGACACTGTCAATAAAATGAGAAGATAAGCCTCAGCCTGGGAGAGAATATTTGCAAACGGACTGTTTTATACAAAATATGCAAAGAAGCCTTAAAATTCAACAATGAGAAAACAAACAACCTACTTTTAGAAAGATCAAAGACCTCAGCAGACATCTCATCGAAGAAGATATACAGATGGCAAATAAATATATGAAAAGACGCTCCACCACAGATGTCATTAGAGAAAAGCAAATTAAAATGAAACACCACTACATTATTTAATGGCCAAAATCCAGAACACTGATAATACCAAAAGCTGGTGAGGATGTGGAGCAGCAGGAACTCTCTTTCATTGCTCATGGGTACGCAAAACAGGATAGCCACTTTGGAAGACAGTTTGGCAGTTTCTTTTTTTTTTTTTTTTGAGACGGAGTCTCCCTCTGTGGCCCAGGCTGGAGTGCAGTGGCGCGATCTCGGCTCACTGCAAGCTCCGCCTCCCTGGTTCAGGCCATTCTCCTGCCTCAGCCTCCTGAGTAGCTGGGACTACAGGCGCCCGCCACCGTGCCCGGCTAATTTTTTGTATTTTTAGTAGAGATGGGGTTTCACCATGGTCTCGATCTTCTGACCTTGTGATCTGCCCACCTCGGCCTCCCAAAGTGCTGGGATTACAGGAGTGAGCCACCGCGCCCGGCCAGTTTGGCAGTTTCTTAGAAAACTAAGCATACTCTGTGTACCAGATGATCCAGTAGTTGCACATATTTGGTATGTACCCAAAATAATTGAAATAATGTTCATACCAAAACCTGCACACAGACGTTTGTAGCAGATTTATTAATAATAGCCCAAACCTGGAAGCAACACGATGTCCCTCAGCAGTGAATGTATAAATGACTGTGGTACATCCAGACAATGGAATATTTTTTCACTGCTAAAAAGAAATGAGCTATCAAGCCATGAAAAGATGTGGGAGAAACTTAAATGCATATTCTTAAATGAAAGAAACCAGTCTAACAGGCTACATGCTATATGACTCCAACCATATAACATTCTGGAAAAGGCACAACTATGGAAACAGTAAACAGATCAGTGGTTGCCAGAGGTTAGGAGGGAGAGAGAGATGAATGGGCAAAGCACAGAGGATTTTTAGGGCAACAAAATTATTCGGTATAGTCCTACAATGGAAACACAAACCAGCCAAATTGCCACCTGTGTGCGAAGCCTATTGTCAGATATGTAAGGGTCCAAAGAGTACTGCACCCAGTTCCCTTCCTAGAAGAAAAATATATACTTGAAGACATAATCCAGCAATAAAGAACTCAAGAGAGGGGAGGGTATAGAATAGGACTGTCAGTGAGCACTGTAAAACATAGACTTGGATCTCAGTAATTGTGTTTATGGTTTAAAGAAAAATGACTACACTTGTCCAAAATTGGAGAGAAGATATCTGGGGCCTATGTGGCCATTGCTATGTACAACTTCCATTCTAGATTCATTAATTTTTTGACCATAAAGAATTGACCTGGCCAGGTACAGTGGCTTAAGCCTCTATTCCCAGCACTTTAGGAGTCTGAGGCAGGAGGATCTCTTGAGGTCAGGAGTTCAAGAACAACCTGGCCAAGATGGTGAAACCCTGTCTCTACTAAAAATAATAATAATAATATAAAAATTAGCCAGATGTGGTGGTGGGTACCTTTAGTCCCAGCTACTTGGGAGGCTGAGGCAGGAAAATCACTTGTACCCAGGATGCGGAGGTTGTGGTGAGCTGAGATCGTGCCACTGCACTCCAGCCTGGGCAATGAAGAGAGTCTCTATTTCAAAACAAAAAACAAACAAAAAAGAATTGACCTAAGTCATTGAGGTGATAACTTGATACAAAGATGGTTACATGGGCATGCCCATATGTAAAAATTCATTAAACTGTATACTTAAGATTTATGCATTTTATTGCATGTAAGTTATACCACCATGAAAAATAAATAAACAAAATGAAAGTACCAAAAAAAGAAAAAACCCACTTATATGAACAGCATTGGAACTCTGACGACTAGGAGTAAATGCCATTAGATGGATGATCTTTGTAGGGCCAATACTTGTCCACATGATGTCTTTTTGTGAGTTGGAAAATATCATTTCCTTTCTCAAGATCCTTTACTTCCATCTCTTAAAAACTGTGCTAATAAATATACAGGCCTTTAATGACTATGATTAAATAATGCCATCTTAGCTTTGGTGCAGTTGTGCAGTCCATACCATAACATGCACAACCCTATGGTGTAGCTTTGCCTCCTGCCTGACTCAATCCCTTTTCCTCCAGCCTCTGCCTGCACCTAGAGTGGGAGTAGACTGTCACTGACCTGTTTTCTTGCTTGGTTGGCAGATCTCATCAATGCTCGCCTATTCTTTACTTCCAAACTTAATTTCTAGAGTCATGCTTTGGATTTCCCTGCATAAAGCAAGCTTGTCACAAGGTTTGCCCTAAAATTCCTTGCTACGATGGCCAGAAATGAGCGGATGACTCCCACCTCTCAAGGCAACGTGGAAATCCCCTGTCATTTCCTAAATCTCTCCCACATGTCCTAGAACCTGCTGGTGTGTAGGGGATGACCTCTGGTTTGTCACAGCTGTCCTGTGTGTAATCAGGCACCCTAAAGTGAGAGACAAACTCATGGGCATAGTTTGCACAGGACCCTGGGCTCATGTCAGGAAGCCTACCGACCGGGGATGGGAATGCAGCCACTCTCACTCCCCGTGAACCAGCGTGAAGCCACCTCCCACAGGACTGCCCCGGCGCCCCTGTCTCCACCTTCCTACTTCGTGTATCCCCTGAGGGCAGCCACTGTCTTTACTGTCTTTCTCTTTTCCTGAATTAGTGACACGAATCACAGGAATTTGAGGGCACCTTTATTCTCATGAGCTGTAAGCTTTTCTAGTCCCTGGATATGTCTACAGTCCCATAATTCTTATCATAGAATTAATTAATCAATTTTCTCTCAAGGAATAATGAGATTAACAAATTTTAACAGATTTCCATTGCAAAGAGGTCAGTGGCCCTAGAATTTATGTGCGCCTTTCCATAAAGATGAATTTTACAAATTGCGACAAATGAAATGTATAAGAATGACATCGTTCTTGTGCAAATTATTCTGCCCTAAATTGCACCAGTTTGGTAAATGTTGTTATTGCAGAACATAGAAAGAGACTTACCCATTATTCTCAAATGAGATCATAGAGTTATGATTTACATTCATCGTGGCCAATAATTCTAGCCACCCAAGATGTTATAAAAGAGGTCTGAGTATCTCTCCCCTTGAAGGAAATGACCAGTTGTGAGCAAAACCTTCAGGGTCCATCTGGTCCCACAAAAAAACTAGGGGGTTGGGTAGACCTGCCTAGAGCTTACTTGAAAGAAAGGAAGGAAGGGAGGGAGAAAGGAGGAAAGGAAGGAGGGAAGAAAGGAGGCAAGTTTGTCAGCAGGTGGCTATGCTAATATCTAAGTATTATCTAAATTTTGGGGTGTCCGATGACTCATTTTTAGGCTCCTTCGTGACCTGGAATTTCCCTTTACTGCTATCTTAAAACACTGTTTCCCAACTGGGAGGGATTTAGTAATGTCTGAAGACATTTTTGCCTGTCAAAACCTGGGGAGGTAGATGCTGCTGGCATCTAGTGAGTAGAGCCTAGGGATGCTGTTCAATGTTCTGCAATGCACAGGAAAGCCCCAGGAATTATCCAGCCCCAAATGTCAGTAGTGCTGAGGTTGAGAGATTCAGTTTTAAAAGAACCAGAATTAAGCCTAACTCAGAGAATGGGGGTCACCTCTGATAAACACAAGCACCCCAAACATGTTGGAAGACTTCCCTGAACTTTCTCGGGCAGCCACTCGGTCCAGGTGGGTCTCATTTTGCTCTCTTTCTCCCTCAGCACCTGACAGTGTGGCTTGTAACAAAATCTCTGTTGTCCCAGCATATGTGTGGAGGCCTTTCCTCCTTGTTGGTTGTGGTCAGAAACCTTAAGGGCATTTCAGCACCTCCCCACATCCCCACATACCCATTCAAGGGTTGGCAGACCTGTGCCTTCCCAGATGGAAAGGCGTTTGTGGCTTGGAGACCATTTGTGCTCCTGCTGTCTGTTCTGGCTGACCGATGAAGCTTTCTCTCAGTCTGGGCTCTCCGCCTCAGAAGCAAGCACCCCTGAGTTTAAATCACAGTGCAAAGTCTACCCCTTTGCCCCTCTCGTTGCCCAATCCTGACACATGGCCCTAGGGTCTGCAGGGGCCTTTGTCTGTGAGGCATAGGAGACACAGTGCCTGGGGCCACAAGACTTCTAAGGGCCCACTAAAGTGTCTTAGTTGTATCTACTATTAAAATCAGGGGGAAAATACAGATAAAGGAACATATAATAATTGAATTATATTAGCCTTTTACCAACACAGTTGTAAAATGTAATTATAAATACATACTTTTTTATGGAGGAAGAAGTTCACAAAGGCAATGGTGTCTGGGGTCCATGAAAGTCACAATGGGGCCCTGGATTCCTGGAAGCACACAGCCCCAGGGTCAGGGAGGCAGGCAGGCAGGTGAATCAGGGTTGTGGAAGCTAAAAGAAATCTGGTAGGGATCTCCCTTTCCCTTCCAGGAAAGATTTTAACTTTTTAAGAAATCATTTATCTATCAAGGCCTGCTGTTTTCACCAGGGAATCTCTTAGACTTACTTTAGTGAGTTGACATAACCCTGTATGACCTTATTTTTCTGTCTGAGACATCCAGTATTGGATAGAGCCGCCCCCACAGGTTGTAAATCAGGCTCAGAGAGCTTCCCAGGCTTCCCTCCAACTGCGAGGTGGATCCGAGGGCCTTCGGCAGCTCAGGCGGGGCTAGTCTCTCCTTCAGGAACCAACAGTCCCCGAGTTTGGCTTTTGCAGTGAGAATGCACTCCTCAGATGTTTGAGGATGATTATTTAATTTGTGCCACATCTAGGTACTGCCCTTAGATTTAAAAAATGTGGGCAAGCCTCCAAAGTGTACCCAGGGTATGAGCCATCTTCGCCAGACAACCTCTCTTCTCTTTCCACATCAACTTGAAGCCAACTTGGGAAACAGGAAAGGAAACAGTGCGTATAGCAAAGCAGAGCTATAATCAACATGAAACAGCCTCAAAAGGAAGGGTACCCAACATGAATGAATGGTGACTGTCTAGCATATCCATCTATGACATGCCAGTTATAAAAGACACACTCATACTAACGTGGCACAGAGGACAGCAGCCAAAGGATGAGTAAAAGAATGTCAAACAAATGAGGAAAAAGAGAGCAGAAGTCACAGTAACATCCAACGAAACAATATGATTCGACAAAGGATCACTTAATAAATGCTAAAGGATACATCTGCTTCAGTACTCACCAACATTTATGTACCTATTAACCTACTGCTCGACTTTATAGGGAAAAATCTGCTAAAATGCAAGGAGAACTCGACAGGAGCATGGCATTATGGGAGATTTAGCAAGCCCATCTCACCATTTGATGAACAAACTACACAAGCAAGAGTATACAGCATCTGGATAATAAAGCAGGAATAACATGCTTACAAGCCCCACATCCTACAAACAGAATACACCTCTTTTTCAAGTATTTATAATATATTAAAAATGATCGGCCCAGTGCAGTGGCTCACTCCTATAGTGGCAGCACTTTGGGAGGCCAAAATGGGCGATTACTTGAGCCCATAAGTTGGAGACCAGCCTGGGCAACATGGCAAAACCTCATCTCTACAAAAAATTAGCTGGGTGTGGTGGCATGCGCCTGTAGTCCCAGGTACCTGGGAGGCTGAGTCTGGCAGATCAAGGTTGCAATGAACTGTGATCACACCACTGCACTCCAGCCTGGGTGACAGAGCAAGACCCTGTCTCAAGAAAGAAGAAAAGAAGGGATGGGAGGAGGGAGGGAGGGAGGGAAGGAGAAAATGGCAGCTCAGAGTACACTTTGGAAACTATCATATATTAAATGAATTTAGAGTGAGGATTAAGACCAGGTCTGATGTACTCTTTCCTCTACCATAGTCCTCTGCTGGGGCCCTAGTTTTCTCCAAGTAATACTGGGAGCTGGTAGGTAGTTTCTAAGGGACCTTCCATCTCAGCCCTTCTGGGACTCTAGGAAACAAAAAAGGAGACCACACAGCCCTCAATTTGCCCCTATTCTAGCTGGAAGGTAAGTTTTGCAACCTGGAAGCCCTCAGTGACTAGTCCACCTGGAGGGGAACGTGAATCACCATGGGCTGGGATGTGAAACCTTCATCTGATCCTATCAGACAGACACGTATTGGGCACCACTGGTATGTGTCAGCACTGGACATGGAACAAGTGGGCATCAGGGCTATAGAGGGCATGTGACCGGCTGTCCGCAGAGAGCGCTTAGCAGGGAGTGGGCACACTGCCCCAGTATCTTTATAAAACAAGATACACTATGTTAAGAGCCATACTGGAGCCTCAGAGGGTTGGAAGAAACAGGGTCAAGAGCTTTTGAGGACTAGGCTGGTACAAAGAGGGGAAGGCACTCCTGCTGAACGGGTGACATGGACAAAGACTTGAGAACTGAGCCAAGTGCAACACTGACTGGGCAGGGCCCTGAGCAGGGCTGAAGCTCACTGTGCTCTCAGTGCTGGAAGGGCAGATCTTGGCTTTTCTTGCTTCTGGGGAGAGCCACTGTCTCACTAGCAAATGGGTCTCAGCTTACCTCCTCAAAAACTTTTGCAAAGAATGGGATGTCTCCAACATCCCCACATTCTCCTCTTCTTTCTAGCATCCTCATCGGCCTTCCCAATCCACAGTGCTTTAGGGACTCAGAGGTGGGCCACCCCCTGCCCTTCATGTCTTCTTGGCTCCTTTTGAGGAACTGAGACAGGCCCCTGTCTTTCCCATCAGATAGCCATGTCCCAAGGGCAGGGCCTGTGTCTCTGCTGTCTGGGGACCCTGAAGGGGTATGTGATCTGTGTTCTCCCATGCTCTTTGGCATGGTTTCACCCACAGCTCCCTGGCATTTTGGAGGAAAGGACTCAGCATTGCAGCTCACAGACCAGGAAGGCTGGAACATTAGCTTCATGGAATGTTAGGGATCCTCTAGCCCAGCATTTCCCAGCCGCCAGTCCACAGGAAGGCATAGGGCCAGGGTGCATTCTCACTGGTCTGCACAATTTTTCCTCCCCCACATTTCCTACCTCCTAAACCTAAAAACTGAAACACATCCAAGTGACTCCCAGCCTCCGCAGACAGATCCAGGGAGTCTGGCTGGGACTCCTGAGAGGCTGGGGTGATGGTATGGCATTGTTGTCTCAGTGTTGAATCCAAATCCTGTCCCCTTCCTCCAGCATGCTAAGGAGCCTGCAGAATCCCATCTGTCCTCATCCCCTGCCTACAAACCCCAGGACAAGTCAAGGTTTGCCTCCTCTGCAGGGTTTTCGTAAACTTTTTCCTCTGACTGATGCAGTCTTTCTGCTTATCTGCCTGGCAAACTCCTATTCAACAGGCATCGCCTGTCCTGGGAATCTTTTCTTGACCAGTGTCCCTTCTCTGAGGCTCAGCTGGTGACCCTGGTCTGTGAACCCATGGAACACTACCCTCCTGTCTCACTGCACATACATTCACACACATATACCTTCACACACTCAACCTCTGTGATTGTGCAGGTCTATTTTCATTCTCTACCTCACCTTTCAGACTGTGAACTCCTTGAGGAAGGCGACCTAGGCTCCTCCGTCACTGTTCTTGGGGCCTGGCATGGAATCTAGCATCTGGCAGGTACCCAGTAAATATTCATTGAACATATGAGGGGGTGGATAGATGGACAGATGGATGCTTGGATGTGTGGATGGTAGATGGATGAATGCGTGGGTGAATGGGTGGATGGAATGGTTGAAAGAGGGTCTGGGCTTTACTATTTATACTCCAACATGAGGGTGGGAGCAAGTGTTTCTGGCTCAGACCCACAAGGAGGTGTATGCACTCCTGTTTCTCTACCTCGTGCTAGGTGAAAAGTGCATCCTGTAATCAAAGTGGAAAGATTTAAGGATCATGTCCTTGTTACCCCATCCCCTTTCTCTCCTTCAGTGGCCAAGGGGACAGTTCTCAATCCACTCCCTAGTCTCTTGTGTTCTAGAAGAGGCTGTGGCTCTTTCGATGACTGTAGCCTCAATGCCCAGAATAGAGTATGTGTCTATCTGTGTGTGTGCAAATGGCAGGGTACATGGGACATGAAGAGGAATGTCAGGCTGCACTCTCCTCCCAAGATGGCTTCAGGCTGCCATCAGGTCAACCCTTCATCATCCCTCCCTGCCATCCAGTCCACCTGGTCAGTCATTTTGTCCGCTGCAGACTTATCCCCTGAGGATGTACAGCCACTGTTAGAGGCTTGGGTGGATCACAAACATGAACAAACACTCACACATATTCACATATTTATACACATCCACATTTACTCATGCACACACACTCACACACATGCACTCACACGCTCACATGCAAATGCACACACTTGTGCACTCTTACACGTATACCCTGTATCTAATCAATTGGGAGTCAAATGGGGATCAAGGCACAGGGTCAGAATCCCAATAATTTCACCATGCATTATTCCCTGCTGTAGGTCAGTCAGGAACAGGGCCGAATGTCCACCTCTTACTTGAGTTGAGGCAGAGTCACTGGAAAACTATGTGGCCTTTTTAGTGCAGTGACCCAGCCCCAGCTTAAGGGATCAGGGGACATCAGCGTCTCACCAGCAGTTCCCTCATCTTCTTCCTGGTCTCCACAGCAATGGCAGAAATTGCTCCAGTGGAGGACATAGTGAGATTAACAAGCATCAAGTTTTTGGGTTTTTTGATAGCTTTATTAAGGTATAATTTACATGCCAACACTCATAATGTCAATGTCATCAATGATTCTTAGCAAATTCACAGAGTTGTGCAATCCTCACCACAATCCGGTTTTCGAGCATTTCCAGCACCCCATCCAGTTTCTCTGGTTGAGGAAGTTGCCGACCCTCCCTGGTTTACTGAGCATGTTCTTCATAAATTGGAAGATCTTCTTTTGGGAGAGCAAGGAGGTTCTTAGTCATTGCTCCCTTAGCATGGGTTAATTTAATCCACTGCTTTTGTAAGTTTCTTTAATTCATTAAGCAAATATGTAGTACTCTTTCTACCATTGGTAGGGCTGGTGAGAAGCTGATGCTCCCTGGGCCCCTCAGCCAGTGACCAGGTCACTACACTGAAAAGGCCACATCATTCTACAGGGGCTCTGCCCGAACTCAGGGAAGAGGTAGACATCCTGCTGCCTTCCCACAGGCTACACTAGGGAATGCCACACTTGGGAACAAGATAGGCATTAGGAGCCCATTCCCAGTGAGCCGAAGTTTTGTAGAGAGAATATAGTAGCTACACAACAACCACAAAACATATCAGAAAGCATAGATGGGGTTAACAGAGGTACAAAGAGACAGGGTGCTGTCAAATTTAGAGAAAGTAGAGCCCTTTTCAGGGGACAGAAGGGACAGTGGAGTGACAAAGGCCCTGAGGCAGGGCTTAGAGAGTGGGGAAGGGGCCAGGAAGATTGCTGGGGGATGTCAAGCCCGTTGGGACATTGTGAAGAGGGCACTATCCTGGAGCTCCTCCTGTGAGCTCCATTCTGGGGAACCTGCCGGGCCAGATATTTCGGCGGGGGTGGTCAGAGGCCCCTAGGTAGTCTGGCTGGCCCTTATAAATAGCAATTTTCACTCAAGAGGAGGCAAGGCAGAAGGCTCACCCAAACCCAGGCCAAGGCAGGATCTGCCTCCAGATGCTGTCACAGGGGAGGCATGGGCAGAGTTCCCTTGGAGTATGACCTGAGAAGACCACTGCCATGGCCACGGAGGCACCCGGGCCAAGCCAGCCAATCCTCACCTCATTCTTCCTTTGCTTCTCTCTCTCTTCCAGGACTTAGTTCCATCTCACTTTATTTTTTTCCTCTATCCCTTGCCCCCACCCCTGCTCTCATTTCCTCTTTCCACGGTGCAAGGGAATTTCGGCTGGAACAGCCCACAGTGTGTGGTGGGCCTGGGGGGGCATCCAGAGGTCGCTGGAGCTGGGAGGGCCCCAGGCAGGGGCTGAGCAATGTGTCACTGCCAGGGCTTGGCAGGGGCTGTGGCCCTGGGGGGTTGGGAGCAAGGGAAGGTGGGAGGTGGAGGGCAGAGCTGGGAGGCCTGGAGCTGCCAGAGGAGACCTGAGGTGGGGGTGGGGAGGACACTGGAGCTTAGAAGAGATCTTCTCGTTGGCCACTTCCTATCCCAGCTCCCAGTCTTTGGTAGGGTCTCTTGGCTCTGATTTGGGAGGTACCACCCCAGCCAAGAATTCCTCTTTCTTTCTTTTTTCACTAAATTAAATAATAAAGGGACTGTGTCTATCTCTATTTCCATGTAGCCAAGTCTGAGCCTCGGCTGATTCTGGAAGCCAACCAGGTACGTGGAAAGAGGAAAAAGCCACAGCCAAGGAAAATGAAGCGATGCCTTGAAGGCCAGATGGAGGCCGTGGGCAGGGATCTGCAGGAGGCCCTGGACTGAGGGGCCGAGGAAGGGAGTGCTGTCTGGCCTCAGACAGACAGGGGAGAGTAAGTCGGGGGTGGGTCCCCCACAGTGGGCTGCTGGAGGGTGGTCAGCCCAGGTTGGAGTTAGAACACGGGCATGGGTGTCCCATCAGGGTGGAGCTCCCTAAGGCTCCTTGAAGGTCCCACAGAGAGCAGGGAGGTCTCCAGGCTTGGTGAGGGGTAGGAGGGAGGCGTGGTGGGCTGGCCTGGTTGGAGGAGGAGGTCATTCAGTGCTTGAACCCATTCCCCAGCCTGGTACCCTCAGCTCTGCACCTTCCAGCTCCGAGCTCACGTTGGCCCACAGCCCCACTCCTCTTTTCTGCCTCCCTGACTCCCATGTCCCCATGCCTGGCAGAGCCTCCCACTGAGGGCCATTAGGGCTACAGAAGGGAAATAGGGCGGTAGGGAGGAAGGAGCAGCGACCCTGTCCATGAACTATTCCTGAAAAGACATGCACCCACTGCTTTGCTGCTGGTAGCTGTTACTCTCTTCCTCCCCTCTCTCCATGCCTGCTGCTTCTGGCTTGGGTGGGAGCCCTGACAAAGGAAGCCCCCTAACCAATATGCTGTGCGTGCTCCAGGCTCCTCAGACCCTCTCTCACACCCCAGCCAGAGTCATGGCTCTACCTTCAAACACCACCCCTGCCTCACAGCACGACCCACTGATGTTCCCCTCAGCTCTCAGGATAGAGTCCAAATTACCAAGCATGGCACCAAAGGTTCTGCCGGGTCCCTGATCAGCCCCCCTACCTTTCCAACACCGCATCCCATACCCCCACCTTGCCAGTGCTCTCATACCCACTCTGCCCCACTAATTTCCCCAGCATTCTGCACTCTCCCTGCCCCCACACCGCCTGTCCCCTCTGCCAGGATAGTACCCACTGACATGCACCTGGTTAATGCCTCTCATCCCAGCACCAAGGACAGCGCCTGGCACAGAGCAGATGCCCACAAACGAGGATACACTGGTGAGTCTTTCAGACTCTGCCCTTGCTCCCTTCCCTCAGGCCAGGTTGGGCTTGTCATTCAATATTGCTCACGTTGTATTGAAATAAGCTGGCCATTTATGTAGGTGATAGGATTTTGGCATCCTCATTGATGTATTTTTCCCTCCCAGTATTTATTTTCAGCCCACGGCTTTCTCCCATCTAAGCTGGACTGTGAAGCATCAATGCCTCAGGGAAGGGATGTTTCAATAGAAGGTTTCAATAGAAAGCAATAGACCTCTTAGAGTTCACAGCCTACCCTGAGGGGATGGAGGAAGTGATAGAATGCCCCAGCTTAAGATAAAGGGAGAGAAAGGAAGATGGGAGGAGAGGAGTGGAGGCTGGACAGGAAGACACTGCGCCTGGAGGAGCTGTGTATCCAGAGGTGGAACAGGCATCCTGAAAGGCATGGTCCCTCCTCAGTCTGCTCCATTCATTACCAGCACCAGGCAGCCCGCGGGAGCCCATAGGTGTAACTCCAAACTCTCTGATCTCCACTTGAGTGGGCTCCCTTGGAGGTCCTCCCTGATATCTGAACAGTACGTGCTGCAGATATCATTCCCCACCCAACTCACCCAAGGTGGACCTCCACCATCACTGTGATATCACAGGCATGCAGGACTCTGAAGGGGAAGTGGGACACAGGAGGCTATGGAAACAAAAGTTCCCCACACCCATTTCACACCTGATGGAACAGAGCCTGCTCAAAGCATTGCTTACTGCAGGACAGCAGCAAAGACAGCACATCCATTTTTCTCATCGCTTTCATACTAGGCCAGGAGCCTTGGGCTGACTGCATCCCCAGCTCTTAGCATGCTCCCTGGCACATTAGAGGTTCTCAATATATCTAAGGCAGGTGTCCTCTCCCTCTCCCTTACTAACAGAACCTCACAGCTGATCAGGGAAGCCATGAGATTCCTTAAAAATACACAGCTTTCTAGAATCCCTTGCAGCTAGGATGGCATTAAGACAGTGTTCTGGATAATAAAATACAAGTGGAACAATGAGATAAAATATCTAGTGGTTGGAGCTCCTGGGCAAGCTTGTCAAAGGGGTTAACTCAACTAACATGTTCCTTTTCCCCTTTCCCCTTCGTCGTTTGCCTTTCATCCATATTAGTGCCTGGAACATGGACATGAGGTTCAAGATTCATGAGGTACAGAAATCAGCTTGCAATAATGATAACAAATTTCCTACCCTAAGGATAGCAAAGCAGAATGGTAGAGAAAGTATGGGTCTCTAATAGCATTGTGGATGCCAAACTGTGCCATCCTTGGATTACTCATCTTTGCACTTCTTGGTAGTTAGTGTATCATTTAGCAATTGCCTCAACAGTGCTGCATGACAAATCATCCCCAAAGTCAATGGTTTAAAATAACAATGACTTATTCCCACTGTTGCATCTGAGGATCAGCTGGTGTTGGCTCTAAGCTGCAGGCTGAGTCTGCCCCATGTGTCTCTCATCCCCCTAGGACTAGCACTTACCCAGAGCATGTTTTTTCCGTAATGAGAGTAGAATCCTGAGAGGGCAAGCTTAGCAGTCCTAGCATATTTCAAGTCCTTGCTTGCATCCCATCTGCTGGCATCTCTTTTGCCAAAGCAAGTCATACAGATGAGCCCACGGAGTTGTGGGTTAGCAAAGTATACTCCACCTCTAATAGCAGGAACCAAACGTTCACATGGCAAAGACCACAGATGTAGAGAGGAATGAAGAATTGCGGCCAGAAATTTGGAAATGCAGGCTGAATGAATAAATGCTGACTGACCATTATGTACTAGGAACCATTTTAGGTGCTTTGTGCTTGTTAGTTATCTCATTTAACCTTTGAACAACTGATGTGAAGCAGGTTTTATTTTATTTACTTTGCAGATAAAAGGAAGTGATGGCTTAAAGAGGTTAAATATTTCATCTCTTGTTAAAGGTAGGGCTGGGACTCAACCCTGGTTCTGGCCACTCCAAGGCCTATTTCCATCTATTATATCATGTACTCTAATTTTTTCCCCAGGGTCTTCTGGGAAAAAGCAGGTGTCTGACTTTGGAATCTACACTGCATGGAATACTAGCTTAGTATCTTGTCTCTGAATATCTAGACTGCAGGCCAAGTAGATTCTAAGTTATAGGTGGGAAGTGGGTAAAGAAAGGCTCTGAGAATCCAGATCACATCATTTATAAGAAACAGAAACTTAGCCTGGCCAGTTTAAGCAGAGAAAGGTTATTCAGTGTCCGCCAAAATTGCACAAAACTGTGGAAAGACAGGCTCAAAAACAGATGAGAGTAGTGGAAGGCTGAAAAGCCAGAGCACAGCCCAAAGCATGTCACAGAAGGGGCTCTGAGATGCACCAATTCTGAACGCTGGACACAACAGCTGGCAGGCACTGCTGCTGCTGCTGTTCTCCCTCGAAACTGAAGGCTACTGATGCTGAAGCTACCACCAGAATCATTCTTCCCTGTCCTGGGTTTGGTTTAGAGTCCAGGCCAGGGAGTCTCCAGCCCTGATAAGACGCCCCCATCCCAGTTGCATGGGAGGTTGGTATCCAGTTTCAGCATCTGTAGCAGGAGTGGGAGTGGGAGGTGGCTGAGCCTGTGCCTCTCCACAGCCTCTCAACAGGCTCAGCCAGCAATCAGCCGCTACTGTGGTCAGTGAGTGTATGAAGGAAAGGGAAGCCTGCCCTCTGGATTCCAGGCCTGTGCATACCCCTCTAGGGATGTGAGCAGCGGTGAGGCAATGGCATACAGAGTTGGAGCCTGAGCATCCTGCCCTCTGGGTCCTCACCTGGCCCAGGGGCACTTTTATGATGGTATATTTCTTCTCAAGAGCTCCCAGGCTGGTGAGAGAAAAGTCTCACCCATAGAAAACTTCTGGAGATGATCAGAACGAGGGCAAGAAATGCATCTCAGCCTTTAAGTGCTATTAAGAATCAAGGAAGGCTGGGTGCGGTGGCTCAAGCCTGTAATCCCAGCACTTTGGGAGGCCGAGACGGGTGGATCACGAGGTCAGGAGATCAAGAGCATCCTGGCTAACATGGTGAAACCCCATCTCTACTAAAAAAATACGCACTTTGGGAGGCCGAGGCGGGCGGATCACGAGGTCAGGAGATCGAGACCATCCTGGCTAACACAGTGAAACCCCGTCTCTACTAAAA
>NW_012115599.1:1946870-2066378 GCF_000951035.1 Colobus angolensis palliatus
GGAGGCTGAGGCAGGAGAATGGCGTAAACCCGGGAGGCGGAGCTTGCAGTGAGCTGAGATCCGGCCACTGCACTCCAGCCCGGGCGACAGAGCAAGACTCCGTCTCAAAAAAAAAAAAGAAAAAATCAAGGAAGAGATTGGGGATGTCAGGGAGGGCTTGGCTGAGCTGGGCCTTGGAAGAAGATGGTGTTTCAGGACGGAGGGATGAGGGAGGGCATTTTGCTGTGAGTAGAGTGGTGGGCAAGAGAAATTTCTGTCCCTTTTCGCCTCTCCTACTGAGATATGCCAGTGACTGGCCAGCTTTCTCCAGAGATGGGGGTGAGGAATGACAGAGGGGGCCTGGGTTCAGACCCCAGCCCAACTAACCATGAGGTTTGCAGCTAGAGGCTTCTTAAGTGTTGGGAAGAGCACTGGCTTTCAATCTTGTTCCTGCCTTTTCTGATTTTGAGAGCTGCTTCATGTATCTCTGAGCCTCAGTATCCCCACCCTTAAAGTAAGCGTAATAGTAGTGCCTCCCCCATGGAGTGTTACAAGGAGGTGAGGGATATAAAGGGCTTAGGACGTGGTCAGGCACATAAAAGCACATCTTATAGTCAGTGTGGCTGCTGCTGCTGGCAACGACACAGCGAGGTCAGAAAAGTGCCTAGCGTGCAGGCAGGGTCCATAGTAGGCACCAGTGCATGTTTCCTTCCCCATTCCCTGATTCCATTGCTGTCCCTCCCACCCAGGTGCACAGTGTCCTCAGCACTGTCCCTACCCAGGAATCCCTCAGCTCTCTGATCTTGGAGCATGTAATGAAGGGTCTGTGGGAGGACAGGGAGTGCAGGAAGTGTGGGCACCTTCAGCCTCACCTCCTCTTGTGTCCTGCAAAGTGTGATAGGGGCTCAGGCCAGGAGGTGCTCCCTACACCCTCCTGGGTCTGACTGGGAGCTCTCTGAGGTGAGCCTTGCCGTGTTACCTGGATGGGTACAGGGCTGGGAGTGAGGATGGTCTCCAGGACAGTGGAGGGCACAGACTATAGCCTTACCCAGAATGGGCCTCCATCCCCCACTCACCTTCTCTCCACTCCACACACCCCCAAGGTAGAATGGGGGCAGGGAGCTCCATGGCAGGACATAGAGGCTTAGAGGAGCTTCAGGTGCCCTTGACCTCAAAACACCAGGGCTGCGTCAGCTGGACTGCCCTGAGCTTTGGGGGGAAGGGGGCGGTGTCCCTGTTCTGACACCCACAGGAAGGCACAGCTCACACCCCCAGTTCCTGGGGTCAGGATCTGGATACTTCGCTCCCTCCAGCCCCGCAGGTCCAGGCTCCGGGCTACCCTTTCTTCTCTCCCAACCAACCTACTGAGCAGCCCTGGGCCAGCCCCAGCTGCCGCTCCCCTCCCTGCCTCCCATCCCCAGCACAGAAGCCCTGTCAAGGATCACTGCAAAGCACCACGTGGAGATCTAATCTGGGGCGGGGGCGCCGAGCTGAGGCGGGGTGGAAGGGGTCGACGAGAGGAGGAAATTAATGATTAAATAATGGGTTCCAAATGTAGCGGCTCCGAGTGAAATCCCCAGCCGCAAGCCGGCAGGCTGCACGCCCTCGGCCCGGCTCCAGGAGCCCCAAGGAGGCCCAAGTAGGCGGCGGAGATGCTGGTGGCGGCGGGCAGGCGGCTTACCCCTCAGGCCCGGTCAAACAGTCCCGGCCAGGACGCGGGGTCACCGGGTTGCCTGTGGGGCCCTGGTGATTCCTGATGACAGGTGGGAGCCCTGCCACTTGGAGCGTGGCTGCCGCAGAGCAGGGACCCACCGGGGGGAGACGGCAGCAGAGGCTGAGTGGGCAGTGAGGAAGTCTTGGCTGGCAGGGCTGCAGACACTCTTGGCCTCCATGCCTGGCACCCACTCCCCAATTCATTCCACCACTTCATCGTCCTGGCTACCCTGAGCCTCAGCTCTTCCTAGAGCAAGTCCCCAGAGAGAATCCGAGGAGAGGGGAAACCTGCCAAGACCACATGAACATATACCCCTTCCTGTGTCGAACTGTGACGCTTGCCCGATATGTGGGTGAGACAGTCCCCTACGGTGAAACTTCGGTCTTATCTAGAGCAGATTCCTCCCATTGTGCCTCAGTTTCCCTCTGAACACTGAGGGCTGCGATTCCTCTGTAGCACTCCCTGGAAGCTAGGATTGTTTTGTATGCATTTTTCCCTCTGACCAGTAGGGAAGGTGTGTGAGCCAGCCCCCTGGACTCTACGTAGGTTTCTACTAGAGAGTTCTGCCCTGGGCTCTTGACACACCTCCTGTGTGTGAGGGGAGGGCCCAGGTCTGGGAAGCTGGGGACAAGTATCTTGGCCCCATCGCTTCTTTTCTCCTCCTCTGGAACCCTGCTTGGAGCCTGAAATTTTCCACACCGAGTCTTTGGCTGCGGACGCTGGAACTTTTGCAATTTCCTGAGTTGAAAACTGCTCCCCCACTCCTACACCCTCCACCACGTTCCCGTAGGTCTTGTGGGGGTGGTCACCTCAGCAGGGGCCCAGAGCCCAGGCTGTAGGCAGAGCACACATCTAGGCCTTTGGCTGTGATGTTGAAAGGTGCACTCTTTGGCTGGAAGCTCCCACGTCGCTGTCTGTCTTTGTCTGCCTGTCTCACCCCAGGCCTCCCAGGAGGATGACTCACTTAAAGGCCCAGGAGAGTGGGGATCAGTGGGGCAAGAGGGAAATCCATATCCAGGTAAATTGAATGGAATGATGGGAGTAGAATTTCTGTGTGTAAGTCCAACCATACAGAACAGGATCTACCCTGGAGCTGGGGCAGTGTCCCCCTCCGAGACCAGGTGGGGAATGCTGTGAAATGTTTGGGCCTGGGAAGGTGACACACAGCCCCGAAGAGCATTGGGTTTAGAGCCTGGGACCAGACCAGACTTAGAACAGATTGGAAACCAAGGCACCCAACCCTACTCCTGGCCATTTCTATATTGCCGAAGCTGCCACAGTGGCCCCTGGTTGCTTCAAAATGCTGCGTCTGGCCCGGGGACAGCTGCCAAGCAGGAGCCTGCAGGTAGAAGCCGAGAGGGAGCAGTTCTCATATGATTTGTGCAACAGTGCAGGGCCATGCCATTTTCCACTCCTGCAGCTCTCCAGAGCTGTTCTGTTTCATATCATCTGGGGGCTGGTAGCCCAGACCAGGTCCAAGCCTGCCATGGGCCTTGTGTCACATCCTGCTGAGTTCTAGGGCACCAATCCTGGGTCACTTTTATGGACTTCCATTCTCTACCACTCTGGACAGGCAGGCCAAATAAACACCAGGCCCAATAAGCCTAGGGCCTTCCTCTCCCTGGGTCCCCCACACCGCCTCATCCAAAATCCACACACCATCAGGGATTGCGCGTGCAGAAGAATTTTAATAAAAACAAGCAATTCAGAAGGGCTGGCAGGGCAGGCAGGCTGGCCTTGTAGACTGGTGCTATTCCTGGACTGGGAGGCCAGGAGGCTCTCCTAGGAACAAGCACTCCCAAGACAAATACGGAGCAACAAGCCGGCTTTGTCTTCTACCTTTGAAGACAGAGTGTCCAGGCTGGGACTTGGCCACACAGGATGAGAGAGGAGGGTCTCAGAGGGAGGGACTAAAGGGGAGTCAGGGCTGACAGCAGTGTGTATTTGTGGCTCCGTCCTTTTTGAAGAGGGTGGCCATTTAGGTCAGTGTATGGAAGTAAGGGGACAAAATCGTCATTAGCTTTGCCACCTGTCCGTTCTCAAGTTGTCACCTCACTCAACACCATTCCCCTGCTCGCCCACAGCTCAGTCAGGTGCTTGCAGTCCCCAACATGAAAATCAGTCACTAAGGGCCCCCAGCCATGGCACAGATGGAGTAAAAACCAAAATCAAAAACAAAACTGAGAACTTTTAATCCCTTGGTGCTGTGGAAATGGATTTTTTCCAAAAGGAATTTAATTAAAGACAGAAAAAGACCAACATAAACCAAGAAATCACACACACATGTGAAAAGTGCTGTGACGGCCCCGCAGTCCTGGCCTAAGAAGAGAAGTCTGGGCACAGGGTTCCAGGGCCCCCAGAAGCCAGGCCTGTGGAAGGCAACCTTGTCTGCAGCAGTTTCAGAAGGCCCTGGGGGGCTCTCAGTCATCCACAAGGTGCGAGCCAGGCAGTCTCATGGCCCCAGTCAGGGAAGCTCAGCTCTCGGCAGCTGCCCAGTAACCATCCAGACTCAGTGGTCAGGATCCCAGCTTTCCACCTCGAGACACGACCTCGCACTGCTCATGTGCAGGAGGGTGAGGGTTGATGCTCCCTGGTACTGAACAAAGCTCACATAACAATATCTGCCCATTTTAGAGACTTATCTGACCCTTCTCTCTGATGGCTTTTTCCTTTCTTTTCTTTTAAGCAAAAAATAGGTCTGTTTTGTGATTTTTAAAATTTGACAAAATTTTCTTAGTCCAAATCGATCCAGCAAATTGTGGTCAGCAACTTCGTCCCCCATATGCAGCCACATCAGGGCTCTGGATGCGGTCAGCCTGTTCCTAACAGTTCCTCAGGCCCCTTCGCTCTCCTTTCTGACCCGACTCCTATCTTTTCAGATGTTGACAGTGTGACTCATTTCTTTCCAAAGCCCTCACTTTGTCCCTTAATGTGTGGCTCAGCTCAGGCTGGTGGCTTCTCCTTGTCATCAGGATGTAAGATTCTCACGGCTACAGTGCTGCTGCCCCCTGGGGAGGCGCCTGCCCCAGTTCAGCCTAACTCTGGGCCCTTGCATCAGGGCACAGGCCCTCCCAGACAGCCCCCTTCTAGGCTTACAGGGCCTAAAAGGGGGTTAATGAATGAATGAGTGAACAGTGAACTCGTTTGCAGTCTGCACACATAAAGGCCTTTCCCAAATGCCTAGGCAGAGCCACTCATTCCGTATTAACCCCTTTCTCGTAACCCTTATAATGCACTTCTCATATCAATGTCCGATACTGGTTCTCTCCAGGCCTTGCTTGTGTACCCTGTATCCTCCTAACATTTAGAACCATGTCTGGCACATAGTAGATGCTCAGTACCATGGAATTAGCGACTGAGATTGAGATGACTTAAATATTTGTCCCCTCCAAACTTCCTGTTGAAATGTGATTCCTAGGTGGGGCCTGTGGGGAGGTGATTGGATCATGGGCAGATCCCTCATGATTGGCTTAGTATCATTGCCTTGGTAATAGGTGAGTTCTTGCTCAATTAATTATCATGAGATCTAGTTGTTTAGAAGGGTCTGGGACCACCCCCTTTCTCTCTCTCTTGCTCCCGCTCTCACCATGGGGTATGCTGGCTTCCCTTCACCTTCTGTCATGATTGGAAGTTTCCTGAGGCCTCACTAGAAGCAGTGGCTGGCACCATGCTTCCTATACAGCTTGCAGAACCGTGAGCCAATTAAACCTCTTTTCTTTATAAGTTACTCAGCCTCAGGTATTCCTTTATAGCAACATAAGAGAATACTGACACAGAAATACAACTTGGAGTTTTCTCAACCTGGGCTGTGATTCTCTTTCCTCCTTTTGTGTCTGCACCTCTCACATCTCAGTTTAAGCTTTTTCTTTCCTTTCTTCATCAAAATCATTCAAGATTTCCCTGGAAGTCTCTTTCTCTCTCTTTACCCCCCCTCCCACTCTCTCTCTCTCTCTCTCTCTCTCTGTTTCTTTTTTGAGACAGAGTCTTGCTCTTTTACCCAGGCTGTGCAGTGGCACAACCATGGCTTGGTTCACTGCAGCCTCAACCTTCCAGGCCCAAGTGATCCTCCTGTCTCAGCCTCCTGAGTAGCTGGGAACAGGTGTGCACCACCACACCCAGCTAATTTTTTTTTTATTTTTTGTTAGGACAAAGTCTCACTATGTTGCCCAGGCTGATCTTGAACTCCTGGGCTCAAGCAATCTTCCTGCTTCAGCCTTACCATATCTGTCTTAAGATTCTGGGGTTGTAAGGGCCTCTGCCCTCTATTAGGCTTTGCTTTCTCAAAGGCAGTGGCCTTCCATTTTAATCTCCATCTCCTCTGTCACAGCACAGTGCCCGGCACTCACAACTGTCCTATGAATAAATGGAGAAGAACCAACAAAATGCATGAACTAATGAGTGACTATTTTTCTCCGAGTTTTTGGAAATCTCACTGGCTATTTAATGGTCACTATTCATCAGAATTCCTCCCACTTTCACTTTTCTTGTTAATTTGTTCTTGCAGATCAGAATTAACTCCAAAGAAAAATTATTAACACTGGGTGTTATAGACTTCTGGAAGATAACCCTTCTATCTTTTATCCACTTTCCATCTCTCCCTCACAGAAGCCACATAGCAGTCAGCTTAGTATCAGTCAGCATAAGCAAAGTGATGATATGCTAACAAATAGCCCTCAGTATCAGCGACTTAACATAGCAGGTCTGGGTAACTCTCCTGGCAGGCTCTTCTGTGCGATGTCTTAACATGGCCCCTCCACATCACTAGGTGCCCACACAGCTGCTGCAACAAGACAGAGGTGGAGAGCTGAGCATGGCCAGGCAAGTTTTATTAACCAGAGGTGCACACAACACTTCTGCTCACATATCTTCAGTCAAAGCAAGCCACATGGCAACTCTTAATTCCTAAGGAATGGGGAAGTGCCACCTCCCATGTACCTAGAAGGTGGGGAGAACAGGTATTGGGCAATAGTTAGTGGTCCCTGCCACACTGGAATTGGGGTCAAACTCAGCCTGCAGAGGTTCCAGCTGTGGCTGAGAAGAGGAGATGAGAAACAGAACAATGGAAAGAACTCCACCCTGGATCTGAACCAGGACTTGGACTTCTCAGTCACACTAATTACCATACCAGTCACTTCCTATGATTTTTGCCAGGAGCTCTGCCGGGAGCCCTGAGTAATCACAGCTTCACAGTTACCATCAGGGCAAGCTTTTTCAAACTTCCCTCAGGCAGCGGATTTCAGCTCAGGTCCCTGGGACTGGGGTCTGAGCATCTTCCCCTGAGGGCCTGTCATTCAAACCTTGTCCCTGTCAAAGGGACACTCCAGGGAAGAGTGACTGGAAGGAGGTGGTTTGCTGAGTTGAGTCTGCTGCCACAGCTTCACCTCTGCTGCAGCCCTTCCCAGTCCCTGTCTCTTCCCTCTCCTATAACCCCATGCATGCAATTCCCACATCTCATGAAGTCTCTTCCCCTTTGGCTTTCTTGGCCAAACCCTTGGTCTGAGTTCCTCAGGTGCAATCTAATGGCAGGGCCAGAGCACCTATTTGATCTCTAGTTTAAGAAACAATAAGAAAAAGAAAGGGGAAGAGGAGAGGGAGGAGAAGGAGACTATTAAGCTCTCCAATTAGGGCAAGACTGGCTACAATTCTTGATACGGCATTTGCCAGGGCCCCTTAAGGGTTAGCTGCCTGGCTTTTTGATCCAGCAGTCCCTTGATTCTATCCTCATCAGCCCTGCCCCCTTGCGCAAGCCTCTCTACTACCTCTACTCTTCCTCTCAAAATACCCAATGGCTCCTCCCAGCTACTCCTCAGGCACTAAGACCCCCACTCACACCAACAGACTCACTATGAGTCTGTCATCCTAATGCCTCAGATGAAACAGGGAGGCTGAGATCCCATGCCTCTAGCCAGCTGCCTGCACTTTTTCACCCTCAGTCCTGCCAATGCTGTGGAACATGGCAAAGCTTCTCTACCATCCATGAATCCATGATTCTTTTCCTTTTACTGGGATGCAGACAATGGAAGTCTCACCTTTTGGCTCTGAATACCATATGCCAATGACTCTCAAATTTGCCCTCATGCTCAGAACATTCTTCTGTGCTCCAGACTGTCTTTAAGATGTTCTACTTGGAAACACCACAGCTACTTCTGTCTTAGCATGTCCAAAACTGAGCTCTCCAGCTTGCCCCTATATCTCTTCCTCCCCCAGACTCCCCATTCTTTTCACAGGCCTCTCTGCATCATGGCAGAAACCTGCAAGTGACTCTTGGTTCCCCTCCCTCACCTGCCATATCCATCCACTACCAGAACCTATGGATTCTACCTCCCAGATGTGTCCAGAATTCACTCACCTCACTTCTGTCCATCTCTACCACCACTACCCTAGTCTAAGCCTCCTTCATCCCTTGCCTATGCTGCAAACCTACCCTGTCCTTCACTGAGCAGACAGGGTCTTCTTCTTAAGGTATTGATTGAGTTATGCTACCACCTTGCTTAGAATCCTGCAGTAGGTTTTCAGCTGCTTTGTGATAAAGTTCAAACTCCTGACCATGGTTCTCAAGGCTGTGTATGGTCTGGCCCCACCTGCCCCCTCTAGTCTCACTCCTGCCTTGTCAGCTGCTTGTCATGTTTTTGAACAAGACAAGCTTTCTCCTATCTCTATGTCTTTGTCCCTGTTATTCTCTTATCTGGAAGGCTTTTCCCTCCATTTTTCCTCTGGTTGATGTCTTCTCATCTCAGGTCTCAGATGAAATATCCCCTCCTCAGAAGGCCCTTCCCAATCCTCATTCTAAATGAGTTCTTTTGCTATTCCTTCACCTGGCACCTGGCTTCCTTCATAACACTCCTGAAATATGAAACGATGAATTTGTAGGTAGGCTGTTTGATGTGTGGTTTTCCCAGCAGATTGCAAGCTCCAGCAGAAAGGGACCATGTCTGGCTAGGACCTGACTCTGGTCCCAGTGCCTTGGACAGTACTTGGTACACAGTCAGTGCTCAATAAATGTTTGGTGAGTAAATAAATGAATCATTGGCCTTACAGATGAAAAAACAAAGGATTGGATTGGCCAGGTGACCTGCACAGTGTATGAATGACCAGAGTAAGACTACCACTCAGCTCTCCTGAGAGTTCCCTGTCTTCCCTCCTGCCCAACACTACCACCATATTGTTTATGCCACCATTGCTGTTACAATGAACAAGACACTGGCTTCTAAGGATGGTGGCGCACTGGGGAAGAGAACACAGGTAGAGGCCATTCTACAAAGCCACCACATCTTCTCCCTGCTCCAGCCTCCCAAACCTCCCCGCTGTACCTCACACACTCATCATGGCCAATCGGCCTATAGAAGGGCTCCCCACTTGGCATGCCACTCCCTCCTTCTCTTCTCACTCGTTCCTATCATTCTGGGTCCCATGGAAGGTTCACCTACTCCAGAAAGCCTTTTTCAACCATCGAGATAAGCCCCATAACACTCTTTCCTAGTGCTCTCTAGCTCTTTCATTGATGTAGAGTTCTCCCTCCTCTAAAGACTGTGAGCTTCCATGGATGGAGGCCACCCATTTGTACCTCCTGGAATAATTCCTGCTCTGTTCCAGGCACGGTCTGAATGTCAGGGATACTAAAGGGAACAAGACAACATCTTTACTCTCGTGGAAATTAGATTTTAGTGGGGACAGACAATCGATAAGTGAATAAGTCAAAGCATAATACAATTTCCTCTGGGGGTGATAAAGGGACACAGTGGTGTTGAGGAGGGCCTGATTTAGACCCAGAGTTACTGGGAGGAGATTGGCATCATAGCAGCGACCTAAAGGGATGGGAAGGAACCAGAGCTACCTGGCTGAAGGACATGGAAGGAGAGACCAGCCTTTGCTGAGAGAAAAGGCTTCTGCTTCTGACCCCAGGGATGCAGGGGTGGAGGAAGGGTCTGTGGGGAGGTCCCTAGGGCATGTAAGAAGACACTAGTAGGTAAGGATGCCGCCTTCCTGTGGGTAAGGATGGCTTCTTCCCTTGTTTCTGTCACAAGTGACCTAACAGTGCAGAGTTTCAGAGCAGGTGGTCAACATTGCCTTGTTCATTGATTTTTCATGAGGTCCTTTTTTGATTCCTAGCCTAAATCCAGGCAACTCCTACCCAGTTTAAATCTCTGGGTTTAATGGGCAGACTTTCAGGGATCATTCTTCCTAAGCCAAAGAACTTCCTTTCTTTCATGCTGCTCCCACCTGCCTCTCTCTAGCATGGCTTATCATTACAGAGCCTGAATCTTCCTCAGAAGTCCCATTTCCTCCCTGGGTGGGCCGAGAAAGAGCCTTAGGTCCCTGTCTCAGAAGCAGGTAGGAAGTCATCCCAGACAGATGCTGGCCCCTAGTCTGGCCTTTTGGGGCATCCTGGCCTTGCCCCATCTTCTTGGTAAATGCTGTTGCCTCCCAATCCTCCAGGGCCAGGGCTGCTGGCTGAGGCACATGTGGGTGAGTATGGTGTATTCACTGGAAGGAGTGTGCTGTTCATACAATTCCAGCCTGCAGGAGGGTGGAGGTCAGCACGAGGGCCTGAAACACTCTCTCCACTCAGAACAATTCCCAGCCCCACTGGCTTCCAGGCCTGTCCTGGAGGGACAGAGAGGACAGGACTAGAGTGAGTCAAGAATGACTCAGAGGTGAAGACAGGGGTGATGCAAAGCAGACATTTGTGAAGTGCCTGATCTAGGGATCAGGGTGTTGAGGAGGCCTGGCCTTCCTGTCTGGTTCCTGGGTGGGTCTTGGGCCCTTGGGCAGGGCACTGGCTCCCCAAGAATGAGTGCTGATGGGGAGGCAGGGGCCCAGAGCCCAGGGTTCGTGGTGCTACTGGCCTGAAGAAACCTTGTAAGTAAAGTGGGGCCTTCCCGGGACAGAAGGTGAAGTTGACATGCTCAGGTTGGGGTAGTATTCTTCAAGGTTCTAGTTCATTGCTTACTTTTTAAAAGGTAAAACCCTTCTTCTCACCTTCGACTTTCAGCCTCATCTGCCTCAGCTTAGCTTTCTGGAACCATTTTTCTGCCACTGTCTATCAGGTCTCCCCATGCTGGGCCCCCACCACTGAGGACTCCACTTCCCCCCACCTCTCTCTTCTGGGTGTTCTCTTGGTCATATGGCTTCAATAGCACAAGCACATACATGCATACACACACACACGCACGTACACACATGCACACACATGCACACATACACGCATGCACACACGCACACATACACACACACAAACACAAGCACGCACACGGAGTCTGCACTGAGTGGCCTTCTCACATACAGCACACACCACGAGCAGACCCTAACTTACATCTGTAGGCTCCAGGGCCTTTTCATTGAACCACCGTTCCCTCATCCTCCTTGATGGGCAGGACTCCACCAAGGCTGGAAACAGAAGGCTGAACAGCATCAAAAAACAAAGCTGAACATCAGCATACTCGGATGGCCACAGGCCACATGCATCCTGGCTAGAGCCTTCCAGAGCTGGCCCTGAGACAAGAATGTAAGTGAAGTCATCTATTTAAGAGGTGTTTCCAGGAGTGGGGACCTGAGACAAGGAATGGAGGGCCGTCAGTGGGTGCCCTAACAAGACAGTTACCACTGTAGACAACTACAGTTTAGAATCTGACCAGAGATTCTCCAGGGGCCAACATAAAACCCCTGCTCAGTCATTTTACCCAAGAATGAGGAGCTGGGTATGTATTGGTTGAAGCTGTTTGTAGGGAGTGTTAACATACCCATACTTCTAGCTTGCTGCATGGAGGACAAAGCTACCAATGTCCAGAGAAATCCCCTGGAATATAAATGTGGGGGCTAGTACTTGGAAATTGAGCCGGAATGCACTAAAATGGAAAGGGCAAGAGGATATGGGCATAGACAGCATCTGTTAAAATTTACCAAGGGATTTGTTTAAAGGAGGCAGAGATAAGGAATGGCTTCATACAGGAGTCAAATTTGAGATGGACCTCGTAGGTTGGGCAAGGTTTTGAAAACCAGAAGTAAGAGTAGGGTAAAGCAAAGAGAGGCATTCAAGGAGAGAGAAACAGCAAGATTAAGGCCATGGAATGAGACCACAGGAACACTGGGATCTTAGAATGAACTGTGGGTTGAGAAATTTTGTTAGGTGTTGTATAATCCTTTGGAAGTATGAGGAGACCAGAGCTCTATGCATGGGTGGGAAGTAGAGTACTGAATGTGATGAGACCCAGGCAGGTTTCAGGAGAAAGATGATGAGTAGGGATGTGGGTGCATTGAATTTGAGGTCCCTGTGAATCATCCATGTAGAGATGTTTGGTAGGTGATTGTACACAGATGTCTGAAGTTAGAGTGGGAGGACTGAGCTGGAAATGGAAATTCAAGAGTCACCTGCTTAGAGGTGGAGGTCAAAGCTAAGGGACTGGTGAGCCTACCAGCAGGAAAAGGAGCAAAAGAAGAGAAGAGTCTAGGGGAAGATGAGGGAAGGGGGAAAATGTCTTCACTTTAGATATGAAAAGGAGAAACAGATGGAAAGCAAAGACGTAGATGAAGAATGGACAGAACTCAGGAAGCCAACAGAGGAAGTTTCTATCAAAGGAGTCAAGGAACAAGAGGAAATCCTGCCAAAGCCAAGGTGGATAGGGGCCATAGACATAGCAGTTAGACAGTCTGCTGAAGACCAGAGCAGAGGTGATCTTGGAGTACAACGAGAAGGGATCTTGATAATAAAGGGGCCTGAATAGGTGTCATGGTTCACTAATCCTTCAAAAGCCTTTCTTCTGTCATTAAGGTTTATTAGCTGAGGGGAAGCACAGGTGATGGAAGGCATTTTTTTTTAAAGGTAGAAGGAGGTTGGATTTTTTAAAATTCTCTCTATATATAAAATAAGTAATAATGGAAATATTTATATAAACACATTTATATATGTGTGTTTTAATATATATTTAAAATATATATATTTCATATATAAATGTGTTTTATATTATTATATATGTGTGTGTTTTATATTTTATATATATTTATATATGAAATTAGAGAACTCCTGGACTATGGTATCTATCAAACTTAGGATTAAAGCCTGTCACTGCTAGTAACTAGCTGTGTGATCTCGGAAAAAAAATCACTTAACCTCTCTGAAGCTTTGTTTCCTCACCTGTAAAAGTGAGAATAATAATACCACCTTTAGGGTTGCACTGTGGATTAATGGGATGATGCTTACACAGTGTTCCGCAGAACGCCTAAGTTATCATTTAAAAACATCAAGTTTCTCTCTATTTATCTATTTTTCTATGATGTAAAAGAAGTTGGTTGAGCCCCATTAATGTAAGCAGTTATGTTTTAAATGGTCTCATAATATACAGGGGTTTCTCAAACTCAGAAATCAAGAAGCTTGAGTCTCAATGCCCATGTGGAAACAAGAGACCAGACATGGGCCCATGAAATGTATTCCCCACCAAAAGTATCAATGGTCCATGGAATTTATTTCCCTTCATAATTCCAGAATCATGGGATATGCTCTAAGTGCAAAAATGAAATCGAATAATATTCAATTACCTACTTTCTCTGTCTATGATTTAGATGTAGGAAAAAAAAAATCCTCTAAAATTTTTTAACCATTTGTCTGCCCTCTTGGAAGCTTGGGCTTCATGTTTATGCTGCTTATAGGATCCTCAGGAAAAGCAGTTTTATCCTAGTGATATCCCTAAAATGTGTGGCAGAAGCAAACCAAAATCTTTGAATAATAAATGCTCAATCCAGATAGCACTAGATTTCCATAAAGACCCTCTGAAGATGAAACTCGGAGGAAAAAAAATAATCTGTAATTACTAACTAAGACTTAGTAAACACAACTAGTAGTTGGATTAAACACCTAGGAATTCGGATAATAGAACTATCAGATAAATACCGTAAAATAAATATGTTCTAAATATTGAAGACAAAAGAAAATATTAAATATATGAAAAAAACAAAAATGCCTTCTAAAAAGACCAGGTGAATCTTTAAATGAGCCAAGTAGAACTTCTAGAACAAAAAAATAGACTTACCAAAATTAAAAACTCAGTGGGTGGGCATATTAAACACAGCTACAGATATAATTAGTCAACTGGAAGACCGTTTTGAGAATATTCCCCAAAGTGCAGGACAGAAAGGAAAAGAGATGGAAATATAAATAAGAGTTTAGTAAATGTTTCAGGAAGAAAGAGAAAGTACCAAATATAAATTTCTGAATGGAAAGAATAAAGAATGAGGAAGAGGCAATATTTAAAGAGATAACAGTTAAGAACTGTCTGTGTTCTTGATGAAAATCATGACTTCTCATATTCAAGAAATAAGAATTCCTAACAGGAGAAATAAAAAGAAATCCACACCTAGACACTTCATAGTCTATTAAGTGTCAAGAAATTGCAGAACCCAAAGGATAATAAAAGCAGCCAGTAGAAAAAGACAGATTACTCACAAAGCAAAAATATTTGAAAGTACAGACTTTTCATCAGCAACAACAGAAGTCAGATGACAACTGGACCATCTTCAAAGTACTGAGAGAAAGCAACTGCCAACTAAAATTCCACACCCAGATAAAGTATAATTCAAAAGTGAGAATGAAATAATGAGATTTTCATAAGAACAGCAGGCGCATACTTGCAGGCCCTCACTGAAAAACCTACTAATGGATGCTTTTCAGGAAAAAAGAACTTGAACCCAGAGGTTAGTAGTGGGATGTGAGAAACTATAGTGAACAAAAAAGTTGGTAAACATATAGATAAATCTAAAGAAGTATTGATTCTATAAAACAAGAATTATCATGATGATTAATTTGGGGGCATTACGCACGTGGGAATGAAATACAATACTTTAAATACTAATACAATACTTTAAATACTTTTGCATGCTAATTCTTTAGCATGCAAAAGTTAGAAGATGCTTGGTCCTTGTACTGTTTAGAAAGAGTATAGATATATTGAATAACTTTGGATTTTGTTAAGTAGCAATGGAGAAAAGGTAAGCTCCCATAGAAACATAAACAAATATGTATTTTTCAAATAAGAATGATAAAATGGAATATTAAGCCCTCCAATAATTCAAAAGAATAGAAAAACAGAAAAAAACTAGAGAAATTGGAGCAAATAGAAAATCCAAAGTAATATAATAAAATGAACCCAAATGAATTAATAATCACAGTAAGTATAAATTAATTAAACCTTCCAGTCTAAAGGGAAAGATTTTCATCACTTTATATTGCTTACTTGAGAATACAGCTAAGTGCTTGTAGAAGATACATTGTAAACATAAGAACACAGGAAAGTTAAAGGCAAAAAGATAAAAAGTATATATACTTGGCAAATACTTACCAAAAGAAAACTGGTATAGCTATATTTTTTCCACTTTGACCTGGGTATACAACCTTTATTAGTGTAAAGTTTTTTCTTAACAATCACCTCATATTTGTGATTCAAATCAGTTATAGATAATTTGAAGCCATATTTCTTTATCATATGAACTATTATTGAGCCATGTTTTCACCATGCAGTACTTACAAATTTGACTTTTTAATTTTTATTGAGATATATTTTACATACAGTTAATTGCACACTACAGCCTAAGTTTTGATACATTTACACACACTGGTGAAAACCACACCTCAGTCATGGTAGAGAATATTCCCATCACTTTTATGCCACTTTCCAGGGGGTCCTCCCCTCCTCCACCCCCAAAGCAAGCCACTGTTGTGCTTTCTATCATGTTAGTATTATCTGTTCTTGAACTTTCTATAAATGGAATTATATAGTATGTACTCTTTACACCTGACTTCTTTGATTTAAAATGATGTGATTGAGAGTCATCCCTGCTGCTACATGTATCCGTCGTGGTTCATTCCTTTGTATTGCTGAGTAGTATTCCACTGTATGATTAGACCACAATTTTAAAAATCTATTTATCTGTTGATAAACATTTGGGTTGCTTTTACTTTGGGGTAATTATGAATAAGCTTCTGCATATTATGACCAATCATGAACAAGTCTTTTTGTGGATCTGTGTTTTTATTTCTCTTGGGTAAATACCTAGAAGTGGTGTTGCTGGTTATACATTAGGTATGTGTTTAACTTTATGCAAAACTGCCCAACTGTTCTTCAAAATAGTCATCTGTCAGTATCCATGGGATATTTGTTCCAGGATCCCCCTACAAAACTCCATGGATACTCAAGTTCCTTATATAAAATGGTGTAGTATTTGTATATAACCCATGCACAGCCTCCCATGTATTTTAAATCATCTGTAGATAACTTAGAATGCCTAATCCAATGTAAATACTATGCAAACAGTTGTTATATGATATTGGTTTTTTATTTGTATTATTTTTATTGTTGTATTATTTGTTACTGGGTATTTTTAATAATTTTTTTATCCGTGGTTGGTTGAATCCATGGATGTGGAACCCACAGATACAGAGGGCTGACTATATTGATACCAGCATAAGTAGAATTGTTGTTATTGTATTGTTTATCTTTTTATTATTGATTTGTATCTTTATTCTGGATATGAGTCAGATAGAGTTCTTCTAGTTTGTATCTTGCTTTTTAATTTTTCTAATAATATCTTTTCATAAGCAAATATTTTTAATTTTGATGAGCAAAAGTTATGTTTATAATTTTTTAAATTTTATGGTTAGTGCATTTTTTGTCCAACCTAGGAAATCTTTTCCCCAAAGTCATAAAAATACTATCTCATGATTTCTTCTTGAAGCTTTATAGTTTTAGCTTTTACATTCTGATGTAGTCCATGTCTAATAAATTTTTGTGTTAGGAGTCAGCATTGAACTTTGTTTTCCATATGGCTATCCAGTCGTTCCAGCACTATTTGTTGAAAAGACTTTCCTTTTCCCATTGAATTACTTTGGTACCCTTGTGGAAGCTGCAATGCAGCAAACAAAATGTTATATTTTCCAGCTACCCTTTGCGGCCAGATGTGTCCAAGTAATCAAATAAGCTCTAGTCAGTAAGACATAAGTAGAAGTATTGTAGGAAACTTCCAGGAAAACCCTTTTAAGGGGCAGAGACATTTCTTTATCTTTGCTTCCTTTTCCTTCCTGATACTTGAAAGAGGGTGAAATGATTGGAGCTTCAGCATCAATCTTGGAATATGAGGTGTCCCTGAGAATGGAAGCCAGGGCAGTGAAGCAGAAAGATCCAAAGAGTGTGGATTTCTTATGACTTCATGCACTGCTCTACTAACTGTGGGCTGCCTACGTTTAGGCTTCTCTCATGGGCAAAGAGAAATAGTTTTTTCTTTAAGGCACTGAAGTTGGATCTCCAGTAGGCACTGCCAAATCAAACCTTAGCTAGTGTAATTGTTTAATGATATTTCTTCACCAATAAACTATAAGACCCAATGAGGAAGAGACTGTTTCTGGCTTGTCCCCTCGTATATTCTGTAACTTGGTGCAGTGCTTATACAAATTAGATTTATGAAAAGAAAATAAAGAAGGGAAGGAAGGTAGGAGAAAAAGAAGGAAGAAATCAGGGGGAAATGGAGGCTATCTGTAGATTCTTAACTGTATAATTGATCATAATACAAGAGTGTTTGTTAATGAACCAGTGTCAACCTGAAGAAGGATTTTAATGTTCAGACTATACTGGTTCCTGCCTTCCTCAACATTTTCATCAATAGTTTGCATGACAATAATGGTTGGATGCAAATCAATTTGACAGATGCTGTAACTATTAACAGAAATAATTAGTACATTAGACTATACAATCAGGAGTCAAAAATATCTTAACTGGTTGGTAGGCAGAATAATGGCCCTCTCAAAATTGTCCACGTCCTAATCCCTGGAATCTAAGAATATGTTACCTTTCATGGTAAAAGGGACTTTGCAAGTATGATTATGTTAAGCATCTTGAGAAGGGAAAATGATCCTGTATTATCTGGGTGGGCCCAATGTAATCACAAGAATCCTTTGATACTGCTGTGGCTGATCAAGGGAAAAAAAAAAGAAAAAGAAAGAAAGAATCTTTTGAATAGTTAGAGAAGGAGATGTGAGGGTGGAAGCAGAGTAGGAGAGAGATTTGAAGATACTGTGCTGCTGACTTTAAAGATGGAGGAAAGGGCCTTGAGCCAACAGGTGCTGGCAACCTCTAGAAACTAAAAAAGACAAGGAAATTGATTGTCTCTTAGAGCTTCCAGAGGAATGCAGCCCTGCCTAGGCCTAGATTTTAGCCCAGTGAAATCCATTTTTGACTTCTGATCTGCAGGGCTACATGATAGTACATGTGTGTTGTGTGTTTTAATTTTTCACAGCGGCTGTAGGAAACTAATACTCTGGTTGAGATGATAAGGTGCATCTAACAAAACTAAGTGTTTTAAAATGTAGGTTTAGTACAAAATCCTATATTAAGGTCCTAGAAAATAACCAAATACAAATTGCCAGGACATAGAAGACTATTTCAGTTTGTAAAGGGCCTAAGAATTTTAATTGACTATAAGCTCAGTGGAAAACAAACAGAGACAAAAATACATGCAGTCTTAGAATGAAAAAATGCACCATGTCATCATTTAGGAAGGGTCCCAAGGGTACCATGCTGTCTCTGATGCATGCTGCTGAGTTGTGGCTTCAACCCTTTAAACAGGATATTGACAAATAGAAGGGGCAGTGAGATGGGAAGGAATCCGCAATCCATGTTTCAAACAGAAGAAATGGGGTATGAAAATTTCATCAAAAGAAGAAAATCTAAGAATACTTGCCATTTTGTTAAAAAACATAACTTATGCTTTGTGCTCCCTAGGGTAGAACTCAAACCCAGAAGTACAAAGAGATCTATTTCAGTTCCACATGAAGAAGAAATCTTTAACCACTGAGTGGCCCTGAGATGGGATTATTTCTTTGGGGGCAGGCATTCTGGGGTCCCTGCCCCTCAATGTATCTGAACATAACTTGGAGGTATATTTTAAGGTCCCTCTGGCGCTCAGAGAATGTGTCCCCTGAATGGGAAATGTGTTAGGTATGGGGTTGTGGAAAGGAGGGGAATTACTTTACTTTCTCATCCAACCATCTCACCTCCACTCAAGCCACAATTACAAGAAAAAACCTGGACAGTTAGAATTCTGGCTTTGTCTTGGAAAGCCCCAAATTTTGCTGATACAAGAAGAGGGGCTTGAGTTCTTGTCAGGCAATTCACGCCTGCTCTCACCTCAAGTCTCTCCACCCCATCACCAAAGAAAAAAAGCAAATTAAAATAAAAACATGTTATTACATCAATAGGGCTTCTCATAATCAGTTAAGTCTTAAAATTGAGGAAATACAGTATTTTCTGTTTTGTGTCAGTTCTCAAAAAAAAAAAAAGAGAGTGCCAAAATTAGCTGTGGTGTTCTATTCGTCACAGAGCCTCACTCCTGCTGATCATGGAGATAAGGAAACCCCTCCCCAACTCCTCCCTTCCTGGGGCACTCTGCACCCAATGCCCCAGGAACCCCAGCTTTGTGGGGGAAGCATGGGGGAACTCCTTTCCCAAAGGGAGACATGGCTCTTGACTTTCGGGAGGGCTCAGGACTCTGTCTCTTAACATCTGCATGGGGAGAGGTCAGATGAGGGACACAGATTGATGAAAGAGTAGACAGCCCATTCACGGTAGACAGCCCAAGGGAGTAAACAGCCCAAGAACCTCCTTCAGGTTCCAGGGAACAAGGGACCCTTGGGTGCAAAGGAGCTCAGGTTGGGGGTGCTAAGAATGCATCCTTCCTGGAACGAACTTGAAGCCACAGATTAGTAGTTTCAGTCCTGCACATGGCACCCCCAACTATTGCCAACTTTAAGGGAATTTCCATCTCCCCTTTGCCCCTCAGTTCACCCTCCAACCCTGCCCAATCCCCAGGATGGGTGGGAAGGGAACTGTGGAAATTCCCTTTTTAGGAACATGGGGTAACAGAGAGCAGGATAAAGGGATACTGAGAACGAAAAAAGATCCTTTGACCCCCACCCACCCACTTTCATCCGCAGCCAGGGCACCCTCCAAAAGGAAGAGGGACTCACCAGACTCATCTGCAGGTGCTGTATTTTCCCAAGGCCTCTAGCCCACCCTCCTCCATTCTCCCAGCCAGCCCATCCCACTGGGGAGTCAGCAGGCCCAGCCGACAGCCGGGTTGTGCAATCAGAAGCCCAGATGTGGCTGGGACTCTGGCTTGCGGCAGCTGCCTCTGTCATCACCCAGGGCCTATGGCCTTCATTTCACCCTTGAGCTGTGCTCTAGCAACATTCCTGTCCCCATCCCAGACAGGTCCCACCCAGCCACCATCCTCCTCCAGCAGGTCCAGAAAACAGTGGCTGAGAATCAACGGCCTAGCTCGGCCACAATATGTCATGCAACCAGTGTGGGAGGCCTTACCCTACCTAGGCCTTAATAGATATAAGCTCAAGTTTTAGCCCAAGTTCTCCAGTGAATTTTCTCCTCATTCCTGAGGTCTTTGAGTTTAGTGATGCATTTATTGCTCCCCACAGGAACTGGAAAAGATATAAAATCACTTTTATTGCCCTTGGGTATTCTAAACAGGGCAAGGTCACATCCCATTGTGCAGCTACCATGACCACTGTTTTCATAAAACCTTAGGTGTGGCCAATGTCAGGCAATGCCATTGATTGTTTGGCCTCAGAGTTGGCAGCTGGTCAGACTTACAGTAGGCCTACTCACTCCTCCAGATAGGAGAGCCTGGCTCAGCAGATGCACTGTAATTATTTGCTAAATGGAAAAATAAAATGAAGATTCACAGAGATGGAGAGAATTGTCCAACGCCACACTGAAAATCAGCAGCAGAGATGGGATCAAAGCCCAGGTGTTAAGTCTTGCGATCGGATTCTTTTTCTCCACACCATAATCTCTGACTTCATAATGATAATGGTGGTAATAATGGTGATAGTACTGGTGGTTGATGATAATGGTAGCTGTCATAATGGTGATGGTGGTGGTGATGATGACAATGATGATGGAAATAGTGATGATAATATTGGTGGTGATGGTAGTGGAAATGGCAATGGTAATGGTGATAATAATGGTGATGATGGTATAATGGCGGTGGTGATGATGGTGATGATCCTGCTGGTGGTGGTAGTGTTGATGGCAATAATATTGGTCATGGTAGTGGTGATGATGTGGTTAGGTGATAGTGGTGATTATGGGAGGAATGGTGATGATACGGTGATGATGATGGTAATGATGATGGTTAAGGTGATTATAGTATGATGATGGTGGTAATGATGGCAACACAGCCTTGATGTGATAATGAAGATAAATTACCTTCTCTCAGGGAATTATCTTTAGGAATACATAGTTCATTCCAATACTTTTTTATTTAATTCTTCAATCTTGGAATGATTTGGAGTTTGAGTCCTCATTCAAATCTTCATTCAGCAGCAGAAACTAAGTGTTGTGTGGCTGCCATGAGAATGCCCTGTTGGAACTCCTGCTGTGATGAGCAGATGAACAGGCGGCCCCTGCTGCTGCTCTTCTAGATCCACCATATCACTTGTGCCAAGGCCCTGCTTCCCAAGGACTACTCAGTCCAGTGACCAAGTACAGCGAAGTGACTGGCTCAGGCACTCCCCATCAGACTCCACATCATGGATGAAATTTTCTTAGAATTGCACTGCAGTCTCAGACTCTCTTCCTCCCTAGCCCTTCTTTCTTCCTTCTTTCCTCCATAGGGGTCCAACATGCAGTGCCATCTGAAGGCTGTCCTCGGCCTTCTCTAGCTCCTTCTCTTTTATTCCTCACAGTTGTTTCCCCCAACAAATCTCTTCCATGTCTGCTCATGTCTTGTTCTATGTTTTTCAGCAGAATCATATTAATAAGCCTGGGTGATCAAACTGAGTAATACCACTCTAGTGAAAATAAAAATAATGGCTAAAATATTTTAGCAATGAGAAGGATTTTCTTCTGTGACTAAAAAGCTGTATCTGAGGACAGTTCCAGGCAGGAATGTTTGTAAACTTTGAGAAGAAAAGTTGAGTTTGCCTTTGGCTAATTAAATCCTTGCTAGGGATGTGACACACAGTGGAGAGAAGGGAGGAAGGAAGGAAGGGGATCCACAGGACAGAGATCCCGAAATGGGAATAAGCTAGATATGTTCCAGGGATGGTGAGCAACTCAGAACGACAAGAGTGGAAGAGAGGAGGAGGGGAAGAGAATAAGCTAAAGCTGGGCAGAAGTGGGGAACCAGGTAAGGACCTTGCAGCCAGAGCAAAGATTTGAGATAAGAAAAGAGGTAACAGAAGACTTGTGAAGGGGTGGCAGTGGCATTGCAGAGGGGCAGGGTAAGAAGGGGTTTCAGGGAAGGAACCACTTGGCGGCTGTGGGGGTCATCCTGCCAAGCAACAAGGAGAGCTGGGATTGAAATGGTAGATGTGGCGGAAATGGAAAAGTGGTGCTGAGAAAGGATGGACCCATTTTTCTGCCTCATTGGACACGGGAGGTAAAGAAGAGGAGTCATGTCTCAGGGGCTCAGCCTGGGAGGAGACTGGAGAAACAAGATGGGTGAAAGGAGTTACATTCTGGAGGGAAGACTATGAATTGTTTTGGGCCATGATTCTCCAGTAGTAATGTCCACTGAGGACTTGAAAACGTGAACCTAGAGCACAGAAAAGAAGCTTTAGATTGGGTTGTAGCAAGGGAGCAAATGAACTCTCCTTTAGGAGCCATTGGGTGCATTATAGATGCCTAAATGGAGAAAGCAGAGTCTTGGGAAATAACCTGCCCCTGCCGTGCTGGCAGAGAGGAAGGAAATGGTGATAGAGAGAGAGGGAGATGGGAGGTAAGAAGACAGGAAGGGCAGAATCCCCAGTAACCAAGGTTTAGGCAGACATTTGCAATCCTGAGGGCTGGATCCCATAACCCACGTCCTTCCACAGCCTTCCAGCCTGAGGGGTGCCCATATTGGCCCTGAAGGAAATGGGGACAGGCATCTGGGGCTTCCCATGGACCTCAAAGAAACTCTTCTCTAGGGTTATGCCGGGACAGAAGGGTGACATTCTGGCAGAGCTCAGGACTGTGGAGCCTCCCACAGGACAGCCTCCTACAGCCTGCTCCTGTGGTCCAGTGGACACGTCGCTCTCCTGGGGTCAGCGCTGGGGCGGCAGCAGCCTCTGTGTGAGGTGGTGGTGCTGGCATCTGCTTCCCTGGAACAGGGACTAGGAAAACAGATGACCTCAGGCTGAAAGCTCTTAGAATCATTGCTCAGAAGAGGGCGGAAAAGACAGGCTAAAAATACATGCAGACCCAGATTCTCTACCTCTCCAGAAAAATTCCAAGAGAGTGTCCTACAAAGGCATCTGATGCAGGCCCCTAAAATCGGCTGTTTCCTCACCAGCCTATCCATCACTCTCTCCTCGGGGCTTATACACCTCTCTTTCACACAGGCCTGGCTCCTCTCTATCCCCAGAGCAGGCTGGGCTCCTTCCTACCTCCCAACCTTTGTCTGCATTCTCCCCTCCCCAGTGTACTTTCTCTTCTCCTCGTGGTTTATCCCCAGCTTGTTCAGGACTCATACTCATCCCACAGATCACCTTTAACCTCTTCTGGGGAGACTCCCAGGCTTCTAAGTTCCTCTAGACTAAGAACCTGAATGATGCAATGTGACACTGGATGGTCTATCTTTCCCTCAATTTCTGAAGGTTAGATTGATCTTCTTATAAAAGAATCTTCTCAATGGCAGCGGGGGGAGGAGTGTGAGGAATCTCTGTATTTTTTTTTTTTCCTTTTTTAAAGAGATAGAGTCTCACTATATTGCCTAGGTTAGACTTGAACTCCTGGCTTCAGGGGATCCTCCTACCTTAGCCTCCTGAGTAGCTAAGACCACTACACCCATTTTGTTGTTGTTGTTGTTGTTTTGTTTTGTCCTTTTATTCTATCTCTAAAAGCAAACAGCCTAATATTGGGCACATAGTAGATGCTTAATACATGTTTCTTCTGATCAATTGAATAAATTGGATGGCTTAGTTCATTTTAATATGCTCAAATTCTTAAGGATAGGGAAGAAAGAGTGGGGAGGGGCTCAGAGAGAGTATGTAGAATGATGGGGGTGGCCAGGAGCCCTCACCCCAATGAGTGGGGATGTGTGTGTGTGTGTGCACATGCACCTGCCCTTGAATACGACATGCATGGAAGAAACTGTGCTAAGCCAAAGGAAAGAGTTAGAATGTTTGGAATGCTTGAGCAACTTCTAGGGTTCTCAAGATGGCCCTGAATACCCTGAAGAGCTGGTGCCCCCATCTTTTGTACTACAACTGCCTAGGCTTTGCCCTGTGCCTCCTCTCTTTGGCTGAACCTCTGGGGACCCTGGTGAGATCCCACATCAGAAGCTGGATTTCAATTGCTGCTGTTGTAACTAACTGTGATTTTTATTCTTTAGTGGCAGGAATGAGGATACATGGAGTCAAGGGTGTGTCTCATGACTGACCATTCCTTTATAACTATACCTTTGCTCTTCCCCCAGGGCCCTCTCCTTCTCACTGCCTCCGTCCAGCTGTCTTACTCCAAATGTGGGAGCCTCTGAACTATGGAAGCCCTGGGCCCAAGCATACAACCTGACCCCTAGTAGGCTCCTAAAATTTGTAGGTCAATAGAAGGAAGGAAGGGAGAGATGGAGGGAGGGTGGGAGAAGAAAATTAGTTTTTAGATCTAAAACTTCTGGCAGAAAAATGGAAATGAGGAATAAATATGTAGACTTTCTGTAGCACAATTTAGTGTGTGATTATAACACAAACAGTACAGTGGATCACAAAGACATCAGTGTATCTCAGTTTTAACAAAGTAACTACAGATTATGGTCAAAATAGTAAAAATTAAACCTTTCAATATTCTGGAGAAGAGCCAGGATTCTTACCTCCACAGCTCAGCTTGACTCACAAAGGGAGGGAAGTCCCCCTAGCTTCTCTCCAACCTTGGGCACGGCAGGCGGAATGATCATGAAACTTCTCATCTTCCTCCTATCTGGTCCTTGAGAGACGCATTGCTCTGGTCAGAGCTGGATGCTCTCTTGGCCAGGCTTTCTGAGAGTGGGGTCACTCAGATACTACCTTCCTTTCCCTCTCACTTCCTGGGACTCAGACTTCCCAGGCAGGCACGACTACTCTCCTGCCCACTCTTGCTTCCTGTGCTGTGTCACACCTCCCAGACACAAAAGCAGCCATGTCTTTCTCTGTTTGCCTGTGGCTAGGTGGATGGGACATTCCCAGCCTATAGCTAGGTGGAGACGTGGATGTTAGGGACTTGGGGACAGGAAGCACCCCTTGGGCTTCCAGGAAAGGGCCTCCTGGACCAGCCCAGCTTATCAGAGAAGTCCTGCTTCATCAGAGATTAAGCTACTACTGTTTTTCCCTTTTGGATTTTATCCTTATGCTGTGACTCCCTTGGCAGGAAACCTGAAAGGAAGGGAGGTGAGCAGCAGGATTCAGGCCCCAAACCTCCCTAGAGTCCCAAACAAGAAGTCAGGGCAGCAGTAATTCAGTAAAGATGCTGAATATGCCATTCTCAAGGTCACACTCCCCACCTATCCTGTCCATTCTGTGAAATTCTGCCCACAAGGCAGTGGAATAAGGCAGTGGAATAAGGAAAGGCTAAGAGATAGGAGACCTACAATTCCATCCCATCTCTGCTCCTAAAGAAATCCTTCCTCCTCTGTGGCCTCAGTTTCCTCAATGTAGAATGAAACTCCTCACTTGAAGCAACTTTATGGGCAGAATTTAGTTTGATACTTACAACCTTGTGTGCAGGAGAGAAGCCGACATGATCCCAGGCATTGGGATTTAAGGGTAGAGCGGTGGAGTTAGGAGAGGAAACTCACATGTGTGAACCAACTGGCGAAAAATGCAAGACAGAGTTTGATTGAATGCCTGAGTTAGTGGATCAGACCAGCACTGCCTGGCTTGTGGGCTGGAGCTCTTGCAAGAGATCTGTACATCCATATGCCCTACAAGCATCAACTGAAGGCTGAATACATAATACAACTTGCATATATATGTGGGACTATTTTTCAAATCGTCAATGCTGCTGTCACGAATAAAATGCAGATTCATTTAAAAGCGGTCCTGAATGCAGACTGTCTTTGGGTTGCTATGCATTTTCTCAAACAGCAGACCTTATAAAGACAATTGTTGTTTACAGGGACATAAAACAATATCTGGCCTTTTATTTAAAATACTCGAGGGAAAAAAGGCAGGGGGTGGATGAAACTGGAAGGAGAGAATGTTAATAATTATTGAAGCTAGATGATGAGTATTTGGGGGATTATTATACTGTTGTCTCAACTTTTCTATGTTTGACATTTTCCATAATAAAATGATTCTTTAAAAGTATAAATGCTCTTATGTGGTCATTCATGAAATCTTTTGACATTAAAAAAGGGATTCTTCGTGGAAAGCGGCTCACAACACACTGTTGAGTGAAAAAACACAGTTATAAAGCCATATGTAAGTATGAGTCTAATTTGCTTTCTTTAAAACAGTAAGGGTGTGTGCATGTGTGTGCAGGAAAAAGCCTTCATTTCAGACCCTTACTAAGATGTGAATGGTGGTTAACCCTAAGTAGAGGAAATGAGGCAGGTTATAGTTTCTTTATTTTGTTTATCTGTATTTCCAATGAACACACTTTCCTTTTGTGATCAGCCTGAAATATTTGTTAAGATTTATAGTAGGTACTCTTAATTCAAAAAGGCTGGGAGTTGCTCCTTCAGGGAGATGGGCGTGGGTGCCAGACCTTGGGAAACTGTCATGGTGGACAGCCTCACCCTGGGTCTCAAGAATGGGTAGGATTTAGAAATCCCCAGGCGGGTGGGAAGGCGTGCTGGGCAATACAAAAACAAGCACATGTTGTCTTGAGAGAGTGACCTTCTCAGGGCAGGGGTGAGCCCAAGGGCCAGGGGCTGTGGAGGGTGTAGAGCAGGGATGGAGGGGCTGGGTGGGGCAAGGTCTTGAAGGGCCAAGGGGTTCTGGGAAAAGAGGAGCCTGAATTTCTGGCTAAAAATTGCCCTGGGTATGTGTGTGAGTGTGCACGCGCATATTAGCTGTGGCATTCAGAGCAAGGAATAATTGGAAAAACATGGCCAATGCTGAGCCACATGCATTTGGGGACATGTGGCTCCAGTTCTAGGATTGTTTGTCATTCCTTATTTCAGGGAAGCAGGAAGACAAAAGATGAAGCATTGAACTAAACGAAGATTCAGATGACACCAAGGAGTCAATGTGAGGCCAAGACCATCAGCTATCAAAAGCCACCTTTTGGGGCCTCCACCCGTCCCATGACCAATCATACTGTGAGGTTGTCCATATGTCCTGCCAGCTGCCGCCAGGACCAGTGCCTTAGCAACAGGAGCTTTTGCACGCTGGGAGAGGGAACGCTGGCACCTTCCCAAGGGTTTGCCGGAAGGGAGCTGGAGGGGCAGCAGGATGGAGAGGAAGAAGGCGCATTACAGGCAAACTGGAGACAATCCGGGAAACTCCCAGAAACCCCAGCAAAGACTACAGAGAGAGCCTGGGGATCCACAGAGGCCTACATGACCTCAAGGCCCAGAGTCACTGGCTTCCAGAAGGCGGGGAAGTTGATGACCCGCATCTCTGTACCTCTGTGTCCTTACTGGTAACTAAAGCAGAGGCCTGGGGGCCTGGTGGGGAAAGGGGCCCAGATCAGACTTCTAGGGGATCCAGAGAAGGCAGAAGACCTTAGAGCACTCAGAGCCTAGGCTGGGCAGGTAGTCTCTCGCTGGGAAGACCTGCAAAGGGATGGCCATTTGCACTCCCTTTGAGCAAGATGGTGGAAGGTGGACTTGCAAACTGCCAGCATGGGGCTTCCCTGAGTTCTCTTCACTCATTGCTACCTAGAAGACCTTGACTTCACCTAGAGTGTAGAGTCTTGAGGTTTTAAAACTGAATGCAACAAACCTTGCTCTGGCCTTTGCCAGAACACTACACATGGTACTTGACTCTGGAAAGACAACAAACGCAAGATTCCCTTCCCAGTTCTGCATCCCTAACTCCTTTCGTCTGGCTTATCTCCTCCTAGGAGGCCTGGGTGGCAGCCTTCGCCAGGAATGTAAGAGCTTCCTCTTTGCTCTTCCAGCCAATTCCCTTTCCCCCTTCACTTAGCTAAAATGAGGTTGGACTTTCTCAAAATGTTTACTAGGAAACTAAGAAATAAACAAAACAAAACCAAAAGCAAGTGATGGAGGTTGGTGAACTATTATAGGATTGCAGACTCTAACAGCAATCTTCAGTCAAAGAACCCAACTCAAATCTCTCAGGATTTTTTTTAGAAGTGCTTCTTATTTCTTCTTGTTATTTTATCGTACTAGTCCTCACTCTCATTATGTTTTGCTAATCCTTTTGAGCACATGTCATGTGCCAAGCATTTTGCAACATGATCATTTATCATTTTATCAGGCTCAGCATTGTGTACATATATCATTTTATCATGTTCAGAGGGGTTAAATAATTCATCCACAGCTGTTCCCCTGGAAAGTGGCAGGGCTGGATGTTGAAACCAGGCTCTCCAACCTTAAGACCTATGTATTGATCACCCTCCACCCCGCCTCTCTTTGACTGTGTGTCCACATCCCTGCTTGTAACTCAAGGCATCTAACGTGAAGTGCCCTTCCAGGGACACATGTGAATCTTTGGACCCATTTCTGGTCCTGGTAAAATTCATGCAGAAGCTCCTGACACTGGTTATGAACAGTTTGCAACTTCAAGAAAACAAATAAATGGGATTGTCTTACATTTCCTTTACCTTTTCTTCCTATAGACTACGGTGCACAAAGTTACAGTATCTGCTTCATGGTTCATCATCATTAGTTCACATGTGGATTTCCTTTATTTCTTATTTATGTATTTGTTTATTTTTAAGAAAATAAACACCCACGGACCACCACCCATCGCAAGAAACAGAACATTACAGATAATTTACAACTACCTATGTTCCTCCCCAATCCTGTTGCCTGGCCCCATCTCCTTCTCATTGTTTTGCTTTTTTAAAAAAACTCATTTTAACTTATATATGTATTTTTAAATATAATTTTCTTTAGTTTTATTTGTTTTCAAACTTGTGGGATTAGAGCTGAGGGTCAGAACCTTGTGAAGTTTCTTTTTTTCATTCTAAATTATGTTTCATCCAAAATTTAGGGATTCATCCATGTAAGTACTTTTTTTCTTTTCCTTGTTCTTATCACTACAAATAGACATAGAAGTTTAACAAGATTTTTCAGCACCTTTGAATCTGAAATATCTTGCAGTAGCTCTAGAATTTATCTCTTTTCTTAAAAGACACTTCAAAAAGTATCTTCGGTGTGGGTCTTTTGCAGCTGGTCATCTGAGCCCATGTATAACTAAGAGTATTTTTATTATGTCTTTCAGATGACAAGTTGGGTGTATATAAAAGTCTTAATTCAAAGGTTTTCCTTCAATATTTAAAAAATATTAATCCACTGTCTTTTTACCTCTGCTGCAGCTATTCAGAAATCTGATGTCAATACAGCTCTTGCAACTTTGTAGTTGTTCAATCCTTTCTCTAAAGAAGCCTTTAAAATGTTCTCTTCTTTAATATTATTATATTTTACTGTAGTGTATTCAGGAGTGAGATTTTCCTTCTTTCGCCTATTTACACTTTATTGCACTTTATTGATTCATTTAATCTCATATTATTTATTTTTTAATTCTGGCAAATATTTCTCTATTATTTTATCAAATACTTCCTATATATTTTTATCTTCTTAATTCTTACACTTTTATCTTCTTCTGGGACTCTTATTATCAGGATGTTAACACTTGCATACTCTATCTTCTTTAACTTTTCTTGTTTATATTCTATTTCTTTATCCTTTCCTACCACCTTCTGGAAAGCTTCCTCAATCTGATCTTCCAATTCATCAATTTGTTCTCCAGCTGTATTCATACTATTATTTATTTCTGTACCATGTTCTTTATTTCAACTATTTTATTTCTCTTATCTAATAATTCTACCTGGTACTTTAAAAATTTTTTAAATTGTCATTTCATATTATTACATATATGGTGCTCCATTTCTGTAAATGTGTTTAGGTTATTTTCAATTTTCAGTCCAGTTTTCCAATATCCTACTTCAGAAGGAATGTGTTTTTACTCTTGAGGTGGTGGCATTCCCTCAGGGTTATTTGGGCACATATTCTCCAAGGGTCTCAGTTACTGTCTTAAAATACATAGTAGGGAAAGGAAGGCCACACTCTAGTCATGGGGCCAAGACATTTAGTCACTTGTTTACCATCATACTACAAAGCAACTCCTCAAGCCAAAGGTTGGTGGAAAGAACAATCTCTCTGGGTAGAAACCACTAGCCTAGGGTGGGAGAGGAAGAAGATAGAATATGCAGCTGAGCTTGTCCCAACTTGTCTCCCCCAACTACCTCCTCCAGAGGAGTAGGTGCATTGCCCAGACAATACCCCTACAGATACCTGTTCAAACTCCATGGCCACTGTCTCCAAAATCTGCAGTAAGAGGTAAACAATGCTTGTCCTACTATAATATAGGGAAAAGGCAAGATCAGATCTTAAACCACTTTTCTCCTATTTAACTTCTGATTGTCACTATCAATCACTTTTCATTCAGGTTTTTACCAACATACCAATTCAAAGTACCTTTCAGTTTCTGTGGGTATTTCTAACTTTTTTTTCTTTGCTGGTGTGTGTGTGTGTGTGTGTGTGTGTGTGTGTGTGTGTGTGTGTGTGTGTTGCTGGTAATGTTTGTGGTTTTATTTCCCGGATTCTGCATTCCCCTTTATAGGTTCCCCTTTATAGATGGTGATTCTTGGAGAGGGAGCTGTTATGCTGTGAGTATTCACACCTAGGCAGAAATCAGATACCCTCATCTTTACCAATTCTATGTTTATGTTCCTACAATTCTTTCATCTGGACATTCCCAGGAAACAGATTATCTCTGTTTCCTTTTTGATTTTTAAATAACATTCTACAACCCACCTGAAAAACTAAAACTTACTTAATGCAGAATGCTCTAAAAGCACACAAACACACAAAGCAAAAGCCATCTACAATTTTACTACCCTGAGATTTCTTCTATGAATTCAATGTGAATAGATCCTGTCAGAACCTTCAGGAGGGTTGTAACTGTGTACACGCCAGCCAGGTGTCTCAGATTCCTATTTCCTCACACCCACTACTAATAATGTATGTATTATTGATTTATTAAAAGTTTGCCAAGCTGATGGTGGAAAAATGTGTAATTTCTTACTGCTATAACTTGTAGCTCCAGGTCTGAAGAATAGTTGGGCACTGTTCCATATGTGTACTGGATGTTTGCCCTTCTGTGAAATCCTCATTCTTACCCTTTGCCCAGTTTGCTTTGAGCTGTTTGATTTTTTCTCTTATTGATTTGTAGGACTTCTTTATATATTACAAATATTGACCCTTGCTATATGTGTTTCATACATTTTCTTCTCTAAGGAAAAATGATTTTTATTTAATTGTGTTAATGTTGTCTTTGAAAATAAAGATGTTTAAATTTTTCATGTGGTTGAATCTTTCAATATTTTTCCTTTAAGACTTCTGAGTTTTGTGTGCTGCCTAGCAAGGTCTTTTCCACTCCATAGTTAGAAAAAAAAAAAAAGTCAAAGGATAAAATAAATATTTCTCCAGAGCAGATAAGCAAATTGCCAATACTTACCTGAAAAGATGCTCAACATTATCATCCATCAGGGAAATGTAAATCAAAACCACACGGAAATACCTCTACACACCCATAAAGATGACTATAATCAAAAGGTCAGATAACAGTGTCTTCAATGAATGGTGCTGGCAAAACTGGATATCCTTATGCAGACGAATGAAACTAGAACCTTGTCTCTCACCACTTGCAAAAATCAACTCAAAATACATTAAAGACTTAAATGTGAGACCTGTAACTGAAGCTACTAGAAGAAAATATAAGAAAAGTGCTGCATGACATTGGTCTGGACAAAGATTTTTTAAACTAAGATTTCAAAAGCACAGGCAACAAAAGCAAAAATAGACAAATGGAATTACATCAAACTAAAAAGCTGCATAGCAAAAGAAACTATCAACAGAGTGAAGAGACAATCTACAAAATGGGAAAAATATTTACAAACTATGCGTCTCACAAGGAGTTAATATCCAGAATATGTAAGAAACTCAAATAACACAATAGCAAAAAACAAATAGTCTGATTTTAAAATGGGCAAGTGATTTGAATAGACATTTCTCAAAAGAAGATATAGGAATGGCTAAAAGGTATATGGAAAAATACTCAACATTATCAATCACCAAAGAAATGCAAATCAAAACCACCATGAGATACCATCTCATCCCAGTCGGAATGGCTTTTATCAAAAACACAGAATGATAGATGTTGGCAAGGATGTGGTTAAAGGGAAACCCTTGTACACTATCTGTGGAAATGTAAGTTAGTACAGCCATTATGGATAACAGTCCTCAAAAAATTAAAAATGGAACTATGATTTGTTCCAGCAATCCCACTATTCGGTATATATTCAAGGGAAATGAAATAAGTATGCTGAAGAGATATCTGCACTCCTGTGCTCATTGCAGCACTATTCACAATAGCCAAGACATGGTGTCAACCTAAGTGTCCATCAGTGGATGAATGGATAAAGGAAACATGATGTGCATATACAATGGAATACTATTCATTCATAAAAAGAATGAAATCCAGTCATTTGGGACCACATGGATGGACCATGTTCAGTGAAATAGGCTAAGCACAGAAGGCCAAATACTGTATGATCTCTCTCATATGCGAAATCTTAAAAAGCTGATCTTACAGTAGTAGAGAGTAGAATAGTGGTTACCAGAGGCTGCGGAGAGAGTAGTGGAGAGAAGATAATGGGGAGAGGTTGGTCAACAGGGTTAAAGTTCTAGTTAGATAGGAGAAATAAGTTCTGGTATTCTATTGCACAGCAGGGTGACTATAGTGAAGATTAATGTACTGTATACTTCAAAATAGCTAGAAGAGAGGATTTTGAATGTTCTCACCACAAAGAAATAGTAAATGTTTGAGATGCTAGATATGCTAATTACACTGATTTGATCACTACACAATGTATGTATCAAAATATCACACTGTACCACATAAATATGTACAACTCTTATGTGTTAATTAGAAACAAAATAAAACTTGTAAAAAATAAAAATAAATTTTATTTGTAAAAACAGGTTATATAATAACAAGCAGCAAAATTGGAGTCTTTATACACTGCTGCAAAACAGTACAGCCACTTTGAGAATAGTCTAACAATTTCTTAAAAGATTAAACATAGAGTTACCATAGGACCCAGCAATTCCACTCCTACATAAATCCCCAAGAGAAATAACACCAACTCTTCACACAAATGTACACAAATGTTGTACACAAATGTTTGTAACAGCAATATTCTTAATAACCAAAAAAATGGACACAGTCCCCAAATTCCTTACACTAATGAATAAATAAATGTAGTATATCCATACAATGAAACACAATTTGGCAATAAACAGGAGTACTTAGATATGCTACAATATGGATGAACCTAGAGAACATTACAATAAATGAAAGAAGCCAGTCCCAAAAATACCACATATATGTTTCATTTGCATGAAATGTCCAGAATAGGCAAATCTATGAGCAGGAAAGTAGACTAATGATGCCTTGGGCTAGAGAAGTAATGCAGGGGGAAAATGATTTTTCAAGGGAGTGATGGAAATGTTCTGAAACCAACTGTGGTGGTGGTGGTTGTGTAACTGTGAATACACTAAAAGTCATTGAATAGTATACTTTAAAAGTGTGACTTGGATGGTATGTGAATTATATCTCAATAAAACTATTTTTAAATGGTTATATTTTATTCTAATTTTATACAATTTGCTCTATAAATCTTTAAACTATATGGAATTAATATTTTGTGTGGATGTGAGAAAGGAATTTTATTTTTTAAAAAGATAATTATTAGTCCCAACTCCATTTTTTTTTTTTTTTTGCACAAACTATTCATTTGGCACTGCCTTGAAATGAAATTTTTATTACATACTGATATGGTTTGGCTACATCTTCACCCAAATCTCATCTTGAATTGTAGTTCTCATAATCCCCATGTGTTGTGGGAGGGACCTGGTAGGAGGTAATTGAATCATGGGGATGGTTACCGCCATGCTGTTCTCTTGATAATGAGTGAATTCTCAGGAGATCTGATGATTTTATAAAGAGCTTTTTTCTCCTTTTGCTTGACCCTTCTCCTTCTTGCCGCCATGTGAAGAATGACATGTTTGCTTCCCCTTCTGCTATGATTGTAAGTTTCCTGAGCCCTCCCCAGCCGTGCTGAACTGCGACTCAAGTGAGTATCTTTCCTTTATAAATTACCCGGTCTCAGGTATGTCTTTATTAGTAGCATGAGAATAGACTAATATGTACACTAAATTTTCAAAAATATACATGAATCTGTTGCTAGACACCATTCTCTATTTCCTTATCTATTTGTGCTTGCATCAATATTGCATAGTTTTGGTTAGTGTAGCTTTATAGAATATTTTGGTATCTGGCTGGACTCTTCTCAAACAAAATAGCCTATGCCATTTTCTTTCATTTACTCTTTCAAATGAACTTTACAATCAATATGCTAAACCACATAATTTCATAAAAGAAAAGAAAATTGGAACTTGATTGAATTCTATTGAATTTATTGGTTGAATTAGGGGAATATTACCATCTTTGCAATAATGAATCTGTCTTTCCATTGAAACAAATGTTTCATCATTCAGTGACATCTACGGTTTCTTTGCAGATGTTGAATATTTATTGAGAAGTTTATGACTTTTGTACTATTGCTAATGAGAAATAATTTAGTTTTATTTTCTAATGATTGTTGACAACATATAGAAAAGCTATGTTTATCTTAAATCTAGCTAACTTAGGATATCTTCATATTAATTACAATAGCTTTTCCATTTATTCTTTGTATTTTTAGTAGCTGTATTATCTAGGAATTTTTAATTTTAATTTTTTAAAAGAAGGCAAATCTGCCTTAAACAAAAAGCAAATGCATTTGCTCTCAGAAAGAAAAATCCACAGGAAAGACTGACATTAGGAAAATATAGTTTTTCTCCATATCTCTCCTTGGCCTTTGGATCTGTAAGATTCATTCTCAGGCTACATGCACTTGCTCATGGCCATCACCAAATGATCTAAGGGCATGGAGTGTTTTAATTGGCTAGGCCTGGGTCACAGGCTTGACTCTTTTGCTGAAAGAGGAGTTCCATCCAGATTACATGGAGCAAGACTGTATAAAGTAATGGATCCTCAAGTGAAATTGGTGAGGAAGAAGCAACAGATGCTGGAGAGTCAATAGATATTCAATAGACAATGAAATGAAATTTTGAAAATAGTGGTGTTGCTGCCTCTTCACTTCCCATATTTGTGCTACCCATTTTTTTCTTATTGCATTGTCTAGGATGTTTAAAACTAAGCTGAAAAACTGCAGCAATAGTATTCCCTGACTTTATTGGTATTTTACCATTTTGGATAAAGTTATCTGGCTAAAGTTTAATACTCTTTACTAAGAAAAAATATCATTTTAGGGCAAGCTGATTGAAAATTGTTAATTAAAAGTAAATGTTGAATGAATGATTATGCATTTGATGTCTTATTTGTGTGATACATTACATGAATAAATTTCTTAACATTGGATTATTTCTGCATTTCTGATAATTGCTTTTATAATGTGGGGGCGAGGTAACAGACTTTTTTTTTTAAATAAAAAGCAACAAGCAATTTGTGACATTTTTCCACTATGGGTGAGCTCCCGGTTAAAGGAGAGAAATGTGGTAGCATCTATGGAGGGCATTTGTGAGCCAAGTTTGAGGATATGGCAGCCGGCTCTGTTTTCAGACCCACACTTTAGGTCTGTGCCCTTCCAGGACATGAGCCACAGATGGTAACCATGTTAGAAGCAGGCACCCTGGATAGCCCAATTCACCAACTGCTCCTTCCATATGACCTCTATTAGAATGGTCTTAGAGGTAATAGACAGGATTAAAGTCTGATGGATGGGGAGAGGCACTCAGAAGACAGATGAGGACACTGGGACAGCCAACCCGTGACTTGCCCACAGTCACACAGGTTTTGAGCCCAGGCAGTCTGCCTGCAAAGCCTGAGTTCTTAGCCTCACTACCATATTGCCTTGAGGGCTGATCTATAATGCTCAGAACAAAGACCATAAATATGTTGAAAATGAAAGTTCAGGAAAAGAGGAACCAGTTTCCTTCCCCACGCCTACGTCTAACATTACCTGGGTCTGAAGCTTCTTCTGGTCCACAGAGACCTTTTCATCAGGATCAGCTACTTAGTCCCCTGCTGTCTAAAAGGGTTCTCAGAGATGGAGGTCTCCTATTCTCACACTACACACTTTTTTTTTCTAGAGATGGAGAGACCTTAGGAAAATAAAAATTTTATGGAAATCCTAGTCAGGCCTTGACTGGGAAAGGATTGGCCCGCTCACAATGTTCATGCAACTACCAGCTCTGTGTTCACAAACACTAGAATTGACATAAAAATGAATCAGAGTTGCTGGAAAATCCACAGGACTTTAGTAATCCCTGAAAAGTCTGACTTTCTGACACATGCTGAAGAGAGAGTGGGAAAATGTAGGACAAACGTCGGTAACAACGAAAGCCAATGTTGGAAGCCCTTGGGTTAGCCGTCTCTTCCTACCAGAGAACGGTGTTGATTTTGTAGGACTGCACAAAAGGAAAGCAACTCTTTTTCATATAAATAAGTATGCATCTTTTTGATGCATACTTCTTTAGTCCCTTCTGTGTGCAAGGCAGCCCACCAGCTGCTTAGTATATAGTGGTGAACACATGCCTGCTTTGACAGACTTTAGAGTCTAGTGAAAGAGACAGTCAACCAGAAAACAAATGTTAAATTCTGTTATGAAGGGAAGTAAAGAAGGAATGTGCTGTGGGAGAGAAGGAGAGAGGATACACACATGGAAGTGTCAAGGGTGAGAAGAAGCCATCTCAACGAAGAGGAAGAGCAGCCACTACATAGGCAAATTCTTGGCAGCAGAAGGTTTGGCTTCTCTGAGGAACTGGAAGACTCAACCATGTACAGGAGCATCCTATGCAGGGGGCTACTTCTGTGAGAGGATGTTGAAGATGTATCAGGACCAAATTATGCAGGCCCTTTTTTGACCTTGCTAAGGAGGATGGATTTTATTCCAAGTACAATGAAAACCCATAGAAAATGTTTTAGGCAGGTGAATAAAAACCTAATTTTAAAAAATTGCTCAAACAGCTAGATGTAAAATAGATAGAAGAGGGAAGCTTAGGAAATAGGGACACTAGTTAAAGGCAAATCCCCAGGTGAAAAATTACAGAAGATTGGACAACATTGTGTCAGTGGAAATGGAGAGAAGTAAATGATCTAGAGATGTATTTTGGAGGGAGAATCAGCAAAATCTGCTAATGATGTAGACATTGTGGGAAATAAGAAAGAGGGGAGAATCCACAATTACTCCCAGGCTTCTGAATGGTGTGACTTGTTGGGTGGTGATGCTATCTTGAGATGGAAAAGCTTGAGGGTGTGATGAGTCTTGAAGGGATAAATCAGGAGTCCTACTTTAAGCACACAGAAATTAAATATCTACCTTTTGAACTCCCTCTTCTCTAGGGCAACACACTAGGCCTCACCCATGGGGGACCCTAGTCTGGTGGGGGTGGCATCAACCACCAAGGACTCTAGAGCACAGAAGAGTCCTGAAAAACCCTATCTCCTACTCTTTGGTCAAGCACCGCAATAGCTGTTCTCCAACTGCCCCACAGTGCCCCAAGCACTGCTCCCCCATTGTTCCATCTGGATGGAAGGATTGGTTTGACCCCGGGAGTAGCTCTTGGGCTCCTTTTGAGAACTGGCTCCCAGAAACCTCCTCCCGCTGCGTCAATCCTTTTCCTCTAAATGCTTCCCAGCTTTCCAGATGGTCTCCAGATACCCCCGCACCCTCCCCTTGGGTACAATCATCATTCCCAGGGTCAGTTCAGCCCCTTGGATCCCTCAAACTTGGGAGAGTCATGAGTCCATCTGTCATCACCCACCCCCTGGGGACTGAGGAGGGCAGAGAGCCAGGCCAGTGGGCAGAGCACATCTGCATCTTCTTGCTCAAGCCCAACTCTTTTGGTTAACCTATGGGAGAACCCAGCTGGGAAGTCTATAAAAAAAAAACACAAGAATTGTTAGTGTGAGTCTTCTACCCACACATGCCCCCTCCCCATCATCAAGCACATCTTGCTCATCATTCCAGACTTATCTCAAATGCCCCCTTCTTTGGGAAGCCTTCTTAATTCCCAGGCAGATCCAGTCACTCTCTCTCCTCGACTTCCTTGACCCAACCACAGTGACAGCTCTGACCATGCTGTCCTGATCATGTAACGGCCTGGTTACTTGTCTCTCTTTCCCATTAGATTGTGCTGTCTAATATAACTTCCCCTAGCCACAGGAGAATGTTATATTTAAAGTTAAATTATTTACAATTCAGTAACATTAAAAATTCAATTATTCAACTGCCCTATCCACATTTTAGATACTCAGTAGCTACATGTAGCTAGAGGCTTCCACATTAGACAATACAGATTGAGAACATTTTCTTCATCACAGAAAGTTTTATTGAACACAACTGCATTAGACTAACGACTACCTGAAGACCAAACTGGCTCTTATTCATCTTTGTACTCCTGGCCCTCAGCATGGTACCTAGAAAATAGAATATGCTAAATATGTTGATTGAATGAGTAGAAGAGAGACTAAGTTCTGAATACTACATGTCAAGAAGAATACAGACAGCTCCATGAAGCATGTTCAAAAGTCAGAGACCAGGAGAAAATATGATGTCAGGGAAAGGTAGAGAAGACAACTCAGTTTGGACAGGATGGTCTTTATCTGACCTGAGACACTAGAACGCTGATGCTGGTGCCCTCCAACGGCACCATTCTGTTGGTGCACAGCCACACAGGGCTTTTCATTCCTACCAGCCTCTTTCCATGACACCTCTTTTCACCTCTCTACCAATCTATGCCTCTCATTGTCTTTGAAGACCCCTCAGAAGGCTCTCCTGGTCAACTTCAGCTGGTCCCGCTCTCCATGGTCTACTCAACACCCCCCAGCATAGTTTTGAGGAGCTCCATCTGGCTGCTGTGATCACTGTTCGTTCTGTGTTCCTGTGCATACATCTCGTGTCCATGAGTCCTCTCTCTTCTTTAGGCTGAGCAGTGGATCTGCAAGGGTGAGATTCCCTGAGACCTAGCTCACTGGAGAAGAAAATGTATTTTTCTGATCAGAACAAGTAGAAGTTCCCCAAAGGTTAGTGTCTGTTTTCTCATAAGGCAAAAGGCTTACAAGGGAAGGGCCATAGGTCTAACCTTGTGGAATCAAACCAGCCAAAGTTTTGTCCACCATGGCAGACACAAAGCAGACATTTGAAAAAGCTTAAGATGACACTGCTTCTCCTCTGCAACCTCAAATGAATTTTATGCAATGGTTTTTCCTCAGGGAAAGTGGCTTGGGCCTGGGTGAAGTGAGGAGCAGAGGCCTGAACCCTGAGGTTTTGAAGAAGCAGAATGTCCAATCCTCCACTGCCTCTTTGTTGCTGTTTTCCTGTATCAGCTTCTGTGTGGGCACTTTGAGCCTCGTCAGCTTCCCTTGCATTTTAAGAATCCATGGCAGATGGACTGGATAGCCATGTAGCTCTTGTTTAGCTCCCTAAGTGTTCCTAAATAACCCTAGAGCTATCCCTGCATTCACTGCTTCATAGAGATGCCTCTGCCATCAAAAGGGTTCTTTGGAGTCCTACTCTGACCCTGGGCCACTTCTCTGTGGCCCCTGAGCTTGTCTGGAGTTTACACGCAAGGTTCCTGTTAGTAAAGTTCTGCTCTCCTCTTGGGGTCAGTTCAATTTCTTCCCTTACTAGAACCTAGGTCATAGACCCAAGGCCCACGATGGTGGCCCCACCGATGGCAAGGTTGTGGAGGTGGATATGGTATGTACAATGTCCTCAGTCATTCACCCTGTTCATCCATGGACTTTCAACACTGGCCCCTTTTATCCAAGCACTGTCCCTTAAAGGCAACTGCAGCTGCTTTCTTTGTTCCTTAAAAGAGAGTCTGGTCTTCAGAAGCTCATCTTTGGAGCCTGGAGAGTGGACACCTGCTGTGCCCCAGGTGTCTACTATGCCTTCTTACTGATTCTGCCAGTGACAGGGCAGTTTTTCCTAATCATGATTCTGAAGGTTCAACAGAGTTAAGCTGTACAGGGGCACACATCGTCACTCAAAGGCGGCTTAATCTTGCACAATGTGGTGTGAGAGGTGCTGGAAAAGCTTCCTGATCTTACAAGCTGTCTCAACATTTGCTCCTTACCTCCATTTCTCTGGGTTGAGGCATGCCTTACCCAACCCTTAGTTTTAAACAATAGTCTTCCCACCTCTCCTGGGAGGCCACTGGGTTGGTCACATAGAGAGGCCTTTGTAGGTACGAGGTGGCTCTGTACCTGCTCCACCAAAAGGCAATGGGAGCAGGTGGCCATCCTAAAGACTACCCCCTTTGCTCCTCTTCTCTCAGCTGACATGTCTGAAAGTGGAGGCTGTCTTTCCCATGTTCAGGGCAAAGGAGGAGAAGAGCTGGAAGTCATCAGGGTGTTGTTTTTGCCAGTGGAGCCCTTGAAGTGGAGACAGGAGAAAAACAAACAAACTCATGTCATTTCCCCAGGGCCCTGAAAGAGGTCCCTTTCACAGCCAGGAATGTGACAGGGAGTGAAGTCAGCCAGGAGGCTGCCCGCAAAGGGAGGGGTACAGGCAGCCCTGGAGCTGACAGCCGGAGATGCAGAGCCAGGAGATGGGGCCAGAGCTGAGGGGATCCGCTGGCACTCGCTTCCCCAAGGAAGATCAATGAGCCATCAGAAAGAGCTGTACCCCAAGGCTCAGAGGGCCCCTAGGCATGGAAAGACACACATAGCTACTTATAGTCTACTAAAGGAATCCAGCAGATGCTCCCTGGAGACCAGTTTTGTGGTATCCATGTAGCAATGAAGCAGATTAACCATGATTGGCAGGGAGATCATAGGAAGCAAAAGAAGGTCAGAAGTAGAGACATGGAGAGCAAAGAGGGTCCCAGGGAAACAGAGTACCAGGGACGGGAAGCAGGCTCAAGCTGAGAAGCAGAGCTGGAGAGACACCAAGGAGAAGAGGGTCAAGGTTGCACTGAGCAAGCTCAGCTCCAGCACACCAAGAGGCCTCTGACATGCCAGCACAGGCACCATGCTGCTATTGCTTCAAGAGGCTGGACTCTGTGGTACATCTCCCCATGTCAGGGCCAGGCAGCCCTGACCTCTGGCTTCATTCTCAGCTCAGCATGGCCCCCAGGAACCAAGGGAGAGGAGGTGAGGGGAAAATGGAGGATTTCCTTGCATATTCTCCTTCCTCATCCGAACTGCCTTTAGGGTTCCCTATATCACAGCCATGACCACATGACAGAGCTCTGGTCCCACCTGCTCCTTCTTGTTCCTCTGTCCCTTTGAGAGAGACTAAGGCATTCCTCACCCCCAGCCCCTGCTCTAGGTCCCAGCAGAATGAGGGAAGCTGCCCGGACTCTGCAGAGCAGACATGCAGGCCTAATTCTAACAGCAGCTCTCTTTGTAGTATTGAGCTCACCCTGAATGGTCAGGGACTCAGTGTGCCCATTTGTAGAAGAGGGAGACAAATCCTGACCTCTAACCCCACAGACATAGTGGGGACTAACATGAAACTACAGTTTCTCAGGCACCCAGGAAGCAAAAAGGCAATTTGAAGTATTCCAGAAGAAAGGCCTCCCTTGGAGGATCTTCTGCTGAAAATGTTGAATCCTTCACCAGCCTAAGAGGGTGGGAAGACTGAGCCCCCCGACCAGATGAGCCAGCGCATGCTCTGGACAGAACCAAGACCCACTCTGTACACAGTCCCCGGCACACACCCTGCTCTGTTCCTGACACTCAGGTGGGCCAGAGGGAGGAGAAGCCTGGGCAGTGTGGGGCCCATCCTCAGGCAGCCTGGACCCTGGGCCCACAGCCTGCCAAAGGGTTCTACCTTGTACCAGTATCCAACGAAACATGTTCCTGAGTCTGAAGCTCTGCTGTGAGATCCTCTTAGCATCGCTCTGAAACTCAGGCCTGGACCTCACTCTTAATCTCCTCCCAGAGACTGAAACTCTGCCTGGTTCCCAGATTAATGGCCAAAGCCCCCTCCCTGCTCCCAGACTCCCCATTGCCTCCCACCTACAACTATTCCAGACGAGCTGTACTCTCACTAGAAGGTGAGTCCCATGCAGGCCAGAACTTGGTGTCTCTTGTTCACAGATGCTCTCTTGTCCCAAGTCTCTCGAGCAGTGCTGGCACAATAGAGATGCTTGATATTTATTGAATGAATAAATGAATAAATGAATGTGCAAAGGCCTGAACTCACTATAAAAGGATGGGAGAAAAAAAGGAGCCCAAGAACAGGTGGGAAACAGACAGTGAAAGACACCATGGGGCAGACACCTGCAGTCCATCCTCTTCCCTCACCACACATTGCAGCTTCATTGGTCTCTCCAAAACGAACCAATCCATCATACACAGAACAATCTCCTCCCACCTGCCCAGGTGCCATAGCTCCCTAGTGCCAGGTTGAACTTTCTGGCCTCTGCCTCTCTTCCTGGGTGTCCTGTGTCCGCCACAGCCTTGGGAATGGTCCCTGATCCTGTGGGATACAGACTCACCAGCCATGTGGACCTCAAAGGCTCCATCTGGTGGCTCCTTTTTTCCATCCTGGGGTGTGGGTACTCAGGGCTCACCCTTATTCTGGAAGTGGTCAAGGGGAGGGGAGGCCTGGCTGGACCCAGCTCCCAAAGTCCTAATGAACGTTGTCAAGGGAGTAGGTTTCTCCAGCCTCCCGCATCTGTACACCCCTGCTCCTCCATCCTGGCTCCCTCTCCACTTCCTCAGCACCTCCTTCCACTTGCTGGTTTCCCAGGGGGTCCAGATCCAAGGCCACCTCCTGCCCGCCGCCACCCAGAACACAAGGAGGTAGATATCGCTCATTCTTGGACTCCAGACGTCAGGAAAGGCCAGAACCTTTTGTTCTCCCACTGCATTCCAGGCAAAACTCTGGAGGACTGACAAAGAGGCCACCAAGGTGGTCTGGGCTCCCAGGAATAGCCAGGCCCGCTCTCCCACCCCACTCTAATGTCTCACCACCTCTCAAGCCTCTGGCTTTCAGTTGCCTGCTGGAATCTTGGCCTGAATCTCCACAAACCCTCCTTTTACCTCCCCTCAAGGCCATTTCATTCTCTTCCTCACTGTCAGGGCCCAAGAACCACCACATCCTCACCCAGGGGGGCTCCTCCTGTCCTGTCACTCCCTTTTCCTGTCCCTGAAAAGTAGCCTGCTGGTTTAGACCTTTCAGAGTAGTTCTGATGAAGCTGGAGCCCCAAAGCATAGCCCCCATTTGAGGGTATAATTTCTGTACTGTTCCCTTCACCCCAACACAGACAGGCCCATAAACCAGGCCCAAACTGAGACCATACTCTAATCAAAGACCAGCTATCCCTCAGCCTGTACCCTAAACCTGGCTTAGACCTCCCTGACCTGAACAATTATTGACCCCTAACTCCCATCTTCATTTGACCCCAGCTGTCCCCTCACAATGACCCCAAAAGCTCATCCAGCCAACTCTCAAGTGTGGGATGTGAGACACCTGAGAGACCAGATGTCTGAGGCCTCAGGGGACACCACTTAAAGTTCACCTTTGGTGGAAAGGGGCTGGCCTTCCAGAATTCACAGCCTCAGAAGCTCTTCTGCCATCAGGAAGGGCTCACTGGCCCTGAGTCCTTAAAGTCCTGCTCTCACCTTGGGCCCACTTCTCTGTGCCCCCTGGCTTGTATGAAGCTCATGGCAATGCTCTGGGTCCATCAAACTGCTTTCCCCACTAAAACCTAGGTCATTCTCATCAGTAGCCCCAAATAAGATGGCAGCTTCATCAATGCCAACGTTATGGAGGGTGATGCAGTATTTACGATGTCCTCATCCCCTGTAATCAAACACTATCCCTTCCAGAGAGCTATAGTTGTGTCCTCTCCTAGACATCTCTGAGGACTCTGCTACTGTGCAGCTCCCGTGAGGTCTCCAGGGGTCTCTGAGCTCCCTCCCTTTACTCTCACCTGAATCTCCACCAGCACCCTGAACCTCTCCAAAATGTGGATGTCACTTATTGCATACTTCTCTCATCCCATTCATGTGGGCTCCTGAAACTCCATGTGATAAGTCATGGCCTGGCTGTCTGCATGTATTTGGGTCTCTGGTGAGATGGCTCCAACGTGGGGCCTCAAGGGGTTGAAAAGGGAGTCCCAAGCAGATGTTGACTCCAGAATTTCCTGCACAGTCCTGACATCCTCTGCTCCCACCCTTTCTCCTGCCCCTCTTGTCCATGTGGTGACCATGGACTCTGGAGAGGAAGAGACCTGGAGCTCATCTGGAGGCACGAAGGGCACAGTGGGAGGAGCCTGATGCTCCTGTGGTTAGGTTCAGAGGGGAAGGCCATCCCCCAGGTGGCCAGAGTCCCAAATGGCTGCCTTTCTACCACCTTGACTTTTTCCTTCCCTTTCCCCAACTTCTTAAAAACGTGCCTACTGTGAGTTTGTATGAGGAATAATTTTTTTTAAATGCAAGGCCCTCTGCAAAGGCTGGGTCTTGCCCTCATGCACAGTCTAGAGTTCCTACACTTCCAACTGAGGCCAGGACACTGTGGGCACATGGGTGTCTGGGAGAGATGGTGGGTAGAGGAGCAGGGACCCTTGGGAGCCCGTTGGGGGTTGGGAGCATGGTGGTTATCTCTGGCTGGCCAGAGGAGGTGCTCCAGAGAAGGAATGAGGGCAGGCAGGTCAAAGAAAAGGGCCTTTGGGAAAATTTTGCCCAGGGTTAGCTCTTGACTAAGGTTTCCTTCTCTTTCTTCTCTGCCCCTCCTCCTCTTTCTTTCCCTTCTCCATATTGATCTTGTATCGCTATTCCTCTGATCTAATAGAACTTCATCAAATTGCAGAAAGATAGGGCACCTCTACTGTTGGTTTTTACCAACTGCCTCTCTGTTTCTCTACTGTTTCTTCGTTTGCCAAATATTGATCAAGACCCTGCAGTATACAAAGTGCTGGGCTCTTTCTATCTTCTTCCTCCATTAAAAAAAATGATGATGAAGTACAGTCAGGATTCCAGCCCAAGATGAAGTCTGATCCAGGGTTAGGCTGCTCCAGCCCAGGTCTGGGTGGAACATAGAACTTGGTACGCAGAGTGGAGACTAAATTCCAAGAGCCCCCTTTGAGTTAGACAGAATTCCGGGGCCACCTGCTTCTCTGCTGCTCCAGCCTTTTTAATGAAGCTGCTGTGAACCAACCTCCCCCTTCTCTGTTCTGAAGTTGTTCCCACTCAGCAGCCAGGGAGATTTTTCAGAGCACAAATCTGAGAATGTCATTGCCCTGCCTAAAATCCTTCTAAGGTTTTCAAGGGCTCTTAGCGTAAAGGTCAGCATCCTTAATAGAATACCAATTTCAGCACGATCCATCCCCTGAATGCCCTCCCATGTTATCTTGAGTTGGGCATCTTCTCACCTATTACAGTCACACTGGATTTCAGGACCCTCCACGTCCAAGTTCTGTCCTCCCTCACTACCTTTGCATGTGCTGTTCCCCTGCCTACCACACTTGCCTGATCCTTACTCTCTTCTTGCTAACTCTTGCCATTCATTCACATTTCAATGGAAGAGTTACTTCTTCAGAAAGAGACATCTTACCTGACCTTCTGGCAAAATGAGTGCAGTTCATGTGCTCTCATTATTGCCCTTAGCATGTGATAAGTCATCGTTTAAGTAACTATGGTTTCCTTCTCTTGACTATCACAAGCACCTCGAGAGGAGGGACCCTGTTGAAGGAGCGGCCTGCCCCTCCACACCTGTGGGCATTTCTCATCAGGTAGAATGAGAGACTTGAGAAAAGAAATGAGACACAGATACAAAGTGTAGAGAAAGAAAAAGTGGGCCCAGGGGACCGGCGCTCAGCATACAGAGGACCCGTGCCTCGCCGGCACTGGTCTCTGAGTTCCCTCAGTATTTATTGATCACTATCTTTACCATCTTGGAAAAAGGGGAAGTGGCAGGGTCATAGCAGGGAGAAGGTCAGCAGAAAACATATGAATAAAGATCTCTGTGACATGAATAAGTTTAAGGAAAAGTGCTGTGCTTTGATATGAATATATGCAAACATCTCCATAAATATTTTCAGTGCATAAAGAGCAGCATTGCTGCTAGCACGTCCCACCCTAAAGCGGTTTTCTCCTCTCTCAGTAAATAGAACGTACAATCGGGTTTTACACTGAGACATTCCATTGCCCAGGGACGGGCAGGAGACAGATGCCTTTCTCTATCTCAACTGCCAAGAGGCCTTCTTTCCTCTTATACTAATCCTCAGCACAGACCCTTTACGGGTGTCGGGCTGGGGGACGATCAGTCTTTCCCTTCCCACGAGGCCATATTTCAGACTATCACGTGGGGAGAAACCTTGGACAATACCTGGCTTTCCTAGGCAGAGGTCCCGGCGGCTTTCCGCAGTGTTTGTGTCCCTGGGTACTTGAGATTAAGAGAATAGTGATGACTTTTCACAAGCATGCTGCCTCCAGGCACTTGTTTACCAAAGCACACCCTGCACAGCCCAAAATCCATTAAACTTTGAGTCACCACAGCACATTTCTCTTGCAAGGACAGGGTTGGGGGCAGAGTTACAGATTAATGGCATCTCAAGGCAGAAGAATTTTTCTTAGTACAGAACAAAAATGGAATCTCTTATGTCTACTTCTTTCTATGTAGACACAGTAACAGTCTGATCTCTCTTTCTTTTCCCCATACCTGTCTGTGTTTGCTGCAGATATTGGGCTGACTCAACTAACCCCAGGCCTTCGTTGGGGAAGAGCTTGGAGAATACTGTCCCATTTGTCCCTTCCAATGGCCTGGCTAAAGCCTGTAGGACATATTGGAGCAACTGGAACGAAGCCAACCTGGTTTGGGAAAGACACTCTAAGCACATTTAGACCAGTGCTTCATTAGCCTGTATAGTACCTTTGTGAGGTTAAGAAAAGATGCCCCTTCTTCAGGGAGGATGCAGCCCCACAGCAGAGCACAGGCCTTGATGAACGGAGTCTGGCCTGGTACATTTCAGCTCCAAGTCGCCCACTGGTGCAAGCATCTTATTACAGGGTGTGCCCTGATTAATACCCAGGTACAGAAATGAACTCATTTTCAAGCCAACAGAAGGCACTGACCCATGTTCAGAAACTCTGCAGCTTTCTCAAGACCCAGTTGGGCCTCAAGAAGTTGTGTCCCCTTTTCCTCCACAGTGCCTTTGAACCTCTTTCAGCATTTTATTTCCTAGTCCATAGACATCTCAGGGCCTTCCACAAGCCCTGGCCACTTAGTTCCTCGGTTCTTTTTAAATCAGTGATTCACCCTCCCCTACTCTTTCCCCAGTTCTGCTGACACTTGTCATGGGCCTTGCTCAGAATCTTGTTTGAGTAGGGGCCTTTGCCATGCAGACAAGACATCCCCAGCCCTACATACTTCACTGGGCTCCCAGTTGTGTCTCTGTATTTAATTATGGGGGGTGTCCCATTCAGCCAGGGAGAAACACGGGTTGTACTTCCAGAACAGGGTCTTGGGGATGATTGGAGATGCAAGGGCTGCATCTAGCTGACCAGAAGGAGGGCCTGTGCTGGGTGGTAAAACACTGCAGCATTTTCAGTTCTTAGCAAGGTCTGGATGACCGGTCAGTGAACAGCTGCACTGCAGCTGGGCCAGCTCTGGCCCGCCCTGTCCTCCCCACGGCTGACCTCCACATGGCCCGGTAGATCACACTGTACCCTGAAGCCAGCAGCCTGTCGTCAGCCTCTCGTTTCACCCTCTCCCATCCTCCAGCCCACAGTGCATTCTGTGGCTCACACCCTGAGAGTGGCTGGGTCCAAGCAAGCCACGGTGGGCTCCTCCCATCTTGGATGGCAGGTGTGATAAGCACTCCAATCCCCATCAAGCCTGAGCCTTTGGTCCCTGGAGGTCTTCCCCGACACATTGCCATAGTGGCCCCATCTGGCCAAATGAGGCCATGGACTTACTCATTGTTCATGTCTCTCTCCCTAGGTGTGGGGCTCTCTCCAGGGCAGAGGGAAAAGCATCCAGGGACCCAGATCTGTGGATTCTGGCTTGAGAGGGTATGCACTTTGCCTCCTTCATCCTACAGCTGACCAATCTTGCTGTGTGCCCTTACATGTGTTTTCTCTCATTCTGTCTTCAAAGAGGCCAAATCAGTGCTCATAGCACAGGTCCTTCATCCTTTCACTTCTACTGTGGCTCTGGTTCATCAATTCTTCTCAAGAAAGGAATTGGTGCCAGGAGTTCTAATCTTGCCAGGAGTTCTAATCTTCTCAGCTCATCGAATAATTTGCTCAGAAAATCATTCTTCACTTGGGAGCTAGGTTTTGGGGTTGGGTTTTAATGGGAAGGAGAAACCCAAACCAAGAGGCATACTGGCCATAAAGATCTGGGCATATCTGTAGCTAGCATCATCAACTTACTGCTATTAAAACCATCATCTTCATCACCACCATCATTACCACCATCACTGTAGTCTTCACAACCATTACCAACATTGCCACCATTCAATAAGCATCATCACTCTCATCATCACTACCATCTTTATCACTATCTCCATTATCTCCACCATGATCACCATCACCACCATTGAGAGTCAGCACCACCACCACCACAGCAATCATCCCCAGTTATAATCACTACTATGAACACAACTACATTGCTTCTCAGCCTGTTGGCTAAGACCAAGTGTATTAACATCACCACAATCATTGCCACCATGATCACCATCTTCTATCATTGCCGCCTCATCACTAGTAATACCAACACCACAATCATTATATAGTCACCACCTCCTTCACAAACATCACCATTATTATCACCAATCATCACTGGGATCACAAACATCACCATTATTATCCTTCACAAACATCACCATTATTATCACCAATCATCACTGGGATCACCATCACCACCACCTTCACAAGCACTATTATACATTGCCATCACCATCATCATGACTATTATCATCATTACCATTGCTAGCATCAACACCTATTGCTACTACCCTTCATCAGCATCCCCATTGTCAATTATCCACTCTATTCAGTTGTTTTCTCTAAGTAGTGGAGTCTATGAAGTTCAACTCTATTCTGAAAATCTTCACTAAACACAATTCATGAGTTTAACACACAATTGGTTATTCAGGTTGAATTAGTGTAGCTTTTACTATATAACAAACAACCCCAATGCTTAGTGTCTTAAAACAACCACCATTTTATTTAGTGCGTGATCCTTGGGTCAGCCGGGCAGTTCTGGGCTTCCTAATGTGTCTGCAGTCAGTTGATAGGTTAGCTAGCAACTGGATTAACAAAGATAGCCTCACTCACGTCTGACGGGCACCTCAATTTTCTTTCATGTGGTCTCTCATCCTCCAGCAGGCTACCTCAGGCTCATTCACAGCAGTCTCATGTTCTAAGCTCAGCCAAGGGCAAGCCCCAATGCACAAAGGTGCTTTCTACACCTCTGCTTGTGTCATATTTGCTAATGTCCCATTATCTAAAGTAGATAACATGGTCAACCCAGATTCAAAAGGTTGGGAAATAGACTTCATCTCATAATGGGAGGATCTACAAAGTCACACTACAAGGACATGGATTCATGGAAGGGAAGAATTTATGGCCATTTTACAATCTACTATACAGATGGGCAAAGACAAAACAGACCTATTCTTTACAACCAAGAGCATATACTGGCTGAGAAGGTTCTAATTTAATGTGCTTTATTATCCAGAAGCATGCGCTTGAAGTAGATTCCAGAACTGGAGTAGCTTTCTATCCAGAGTCACTGGGTCTTTCTATTTTACCTACTTAGACGTCCATGACACCCTCAACTTCCCACCTTCATGTTTTCTCTCCTAGAGTTCCTTCTTCCCTCACTTTTGATGATCTCTAAGTACCTTCCTCTCTGCAGGGATCCCTTCTTTCCATCCTCATCCTCTAGGAATCCTCTCTATTTCTATTGGACATATCTTAGGCACCTCTTCAGATTCTCTTGAACACTCAGACACTTGCTTCTCCTCAGCTGCTTCCACACGGACTCCTTGCATACTTGCACGGTTCTGCCATCTGAGGTTGACCAGCTGCCCCACCAGAATCTCAGACTCCTGCTGCATTTTAGACTTGGAAGAAGCAACAATATACACAGTGTGGGATCTAGCTTGCTAAGCCACTGCTGAAGGGGCCAAGTGATACAATCAGGGAGTTCAGGTGAGTTCCCTGTAAGAGTAATTTTGAAAGAGAAAAGACAGAAGAGAACTTTAGATAAAGTTCTCTCTCCTTTTCCCTTCTAATTGTTGATTCCAAGGGCAAATGTTTTCTGAACAGCTTGTCCAGAGATATCCTTCCTGGTTGATGGGATGCATCTACATCTTGGTCAGCGGTGTCTCTTTGCAACTTGTCAGAAAGCAACAGCCAGTGCAATAACATATCATCTTTCATTGTTCCCTACCCTTTACCGCCTCACTTCTATCTTGTCTCACTTTTGCTTCCATGGGTTTCCACTTCCAAAATAAAGCATTAACACTTAAGCGCTGCTTCAGCCTCTATTTTCTAGAGAAACCAAAGATATCATCTTTAAGGAGTTCACAACCAGAGATGTCTTGGGAGGAAGTCTAGGACATCAGAAAACTTAGTAGATGTGCCTTTGCAAGAGAAGACTGTAGAATTGACAAAGATAGTTTGTGTTGTTAATGGGAGTAGGAGTGGTAGGACATCCCTTCCCCATGAAAAAGCTAGTAGCCCATTTCTAGGAGGCCAGGGCTTGGGGATAAGGGTCCAGGAACTCATATCCCTATTGTTCTAGCTCCCTGGGAAAAGGACCATTTTTTTCCCCTTTGTCTTGTCACAAGTGCTCAGATGTAGGTCCAAAGAGACTTAGCTGTGCTAATTATTAGAACTGCTTTCTTAGGCTGTGTCTCTGCCTTGTATCTAAGTACATGGACCTGAGATTTCTCAAATTCAGAGATTATCTGCTCATCAGACTGGCAGCTCCAGCTGACTAGGACTTTGACTCCTTGATCAGGGGAGGCTAGGTCAAGAAAGGGAAATATGAGTCCCCTTAAAATCCAGCCAGGATAATAGAGGGCAGTCATGAGAACACATGTTCCTCTCTCATCTGATGGTCTCCACTTTCACGAGAGTCCTTCCCCTAGCTGTATGCTAGCCCTCCTCTCCTCACTCCTTCTTCCCAGGGTCATCTCTCATCAAAGAGCTCACCATCGTCCTCCCATCAGCCTTCCTTGCCAGAGATTAAGTCATGTGCATAGAAATGCAGCCCCTTTTGGCCCTCTGTATGTGTCCATGAAACTGGATGACTGAATTTTCAACATGGTTGGGAGATAGAAAAATGCTAGCAAGTAATCCCACAAAGGAATTTATACAGTGTAAAAACGTTTTTATTTGGAGAAATTTAAAGCCCCTCCCACACAAATCACTTGGTATTTGGGTTTCCTGAAATTCCCAGTAAACCAGAAACAGGCCATATAACACTTCAGTCCTCGTGTTTCAGGACTGAGCCTGAGTACACATGTCCACCTCCAGGCCTAGAGAAGAGTGGCAGGTCAATTAGCCCTAGCCTCTAACTGAGAACAGCACCAACTCCAAACATGTCTCCTGAGTAGCTCTCCTGCCTTTAAAGATATCTGAGTCTAAAACAGAGGCAGGGAAAATGTTATTGGCTGCCCATTTCTAGCTGTGGCCCAACCATTTTTTCAGGAAGTCTCCTTGCAGCTGACTCAAACCTTTATGGGTGTAGTTTAAACTTGTTTCTACCTGACTTTTTATAGTGAATGTCGGAGCCCTGGTGCCATGCTATGTTCACTGGCACTGGCTTGCAGGAGCACAGCAATATCTACAACACCTTGTAGATATTGTTCAGCCAACTCCTTGGAGATCTGGTTAGCACTGGGTTCTACTTTACATGCAGTGGTCTGAGAGAACTGCGCAGGCAGGGCTGAGTTCTTCACTTTACCCTGCTTGGAATGCTCTCACCGGGCATGAATGACCACGCCCTCAGTCTTCAGTATTTTCTAAGGCAACTGCTGCTGACATGGGCTATATCCCTATGGTCATGCGGCATCCCTGGAAGGTGAAACTTTTGTGTTCTTGGATCCATTGTGAGATACAGTCCATCTCCCAGTGGTGTTGAATCATAAAATGCAGTGCTCCAGACCCAGTGAGGTTCTGCAATGCTCCTTCCCTGTTGAAAGCCCCTAGGATCTGACTGGTTTGGGATCAAGGGCAGACACTGGGAGTCCTCCATCTGAGCCCTTGTTTCCCTTTTCTTGACTAATGGCTACCTTCAACGTGCAACAAAGACCTATGAAGATTTTGTCTTTGCAAGCAAAATGGCAGGGGAAAGGGGATGGAATGGAGCCCCAATGAGCCTTTACAGTAAGTGTGTTATCCTAGAGGGACCTTAAAATTGCCCAGTGAGGCAGGCCTAGCCATCCCTATTTAGTCTCAGCGGTGGCCTTGGACAAAGACCCCTTCTTTCAATCTGGGAAGGAAGAAAAGGGAGAGAGGGAGGGTAAGGTCTTTGTTATCAGTCAGCCCCAGTTCAGCTCAACAGTGAGTGTTTCTCCAGCCTCCACCCACCTCTTCCCATGCAGGTAGGCTGTTTTATGGCGGTAAGTAGCAGGACATCCCATCTTCAGCTAGACAACATGGTGAGAGAAACTGATGATCCTGTATTCTAAGAAGGTTCATCAGGGCTCCTGCTGCATGTTTCTGAGATGTTCTTGGCTTGTCCTCATCCATGTCATGGCTTCGTCCTCAGATGCTGCAGGCATTCTAGTGTCTCATCTAGGCATGGATATGTCCAGAGGAAAGCAAAGGACTTGTCTTCCTGTGTCACTGTAACTCTGAGTTGGGTGTGAGAAAATACTTCCTCAAAGCCCCCAACAGACTCTTCTCATGTTTCATTCCTAAATTGTTACAGGCAAGAGAATTATCATGATCAGCTAAATTAGTTCAATCAGCAGAGACCCAGGCACCTCCCAAAGGTGCCTAAGAGGCTGTTCCAAATCCCTCCAGGGGTGTCTTCTCTGAACTCCACCTGCACCAAACAGTGTTATGGAAAAATAAAGGCTGCCCTCCTGGCACCGTCCTGCCCCAGGGGCTCATAGTCCAGGGAGGGTGTAAGACAAAAGCCGTAGAGCTAGGCAACTGGCAACGCAAGACCCCACCTGACTCGCTCCTCTTCCCAAGCTTCAGCCACTGCATTCTTTGGAGTTAGACAGGGAAGGCCCTAGGGAGAAAGTGGAGCCTCGGCTGGGCCTACAAGAAGGCATCTAATTGCAGAAAAGAAGCAGAGGCAGACCCAAGGTTGCACACTTGGGGGACAGCGCAGAACTGAGCAGGTTGGTTAGAAAGAGAGGACAATGAGATCAGGATGGGAAGTTGAGGCAGATCTGAGCAGAAGGAAGGCTTAGTTGTGCTTGGGCAGGTTTCTTCCCTTCCCCAAACCACAGAGTCCCCATAAAAGGTCTCCTCCGGGAAAGACATGTGGGGCAAGGGGACAGGAGGAGAAGTTGGGGAGCCAAAGGCCAGAACAGGAGAAGGGAGCAGCCCAGAGTTTGGAGATGCCCTGCAGACTGCACAGGAGCGGAGCTTCTCCCATCCACCCCTCCTCCAGGGAGCCCCTGGCAGGAAAGGAGGCACCAACACCCTTGAATTTACCTTCAGGTCCAAATGACAATTGCAGTAGAGACAGGAAAACTTGGGAGAGTGTGCCCCCCACTGGTCAATGGGGACAGAACTGACTGCCAATGCAGGGCCCAAGGCCAGACTGGGCGGCAGGGGGAGTGGGGGAGGGCGGGGCCTTCAGGCCTCCGTTCATCTCCCCCAGGAGCTGCGCAGGCTAGGGAAGAACATCAAGTGCCCAGGACATCTGCCTTCTGGGCCCCGGGAGGGATTGTGGGGCCTCTTCTGCTCTGGAATCAGCCTAGGTGCTCCCACTGCTGAGACCCTGGCCTTGCCCCTGTTGTCAGTCAGACAGCCCAGGACAGACGACCTCCCTGTCCACATGCCAAAGGCACCTCTTGGGAGTCTCTTTCCTTCCCCTGGCACTAGGATTGGCACAGTTACAAGGATGCAAGGTTCATAGGGGAGAAGTTGGTCCTTCAGAGGGCAGGAGCCTGAAAGCCCTAAATGATCTTCTGAGGAAGGCATCCCAGTGAGGGGGCTGGGAAGGGCAGACTCCCAAAGATTTCCCAGCCCAGCTGGCTCCAAAAATGAGGCTGAAACTCCAGTCTCTCCCAGCCCAAATGGAGGGAGGGGGTCCCTTCCATGCTATAAGGAGCCTCACAAGGGAGGCTGGAGGTCAGGCTTTTCCAGCCTCTGGATTCCACTCTCCTGGGTGTTCAGGCTTATAAGGAAACCTAGGAGTTGAACGAATTCATTCCTTTCTCATTTACAGGAGAAATCACACCTTTTAAAAAGCTTTCCCCAGACCTTCCTAATACATAATGACATTCTCCATCACCTTCTCTTTCTTTCTCGCCTGAATCCCTCCCGTTGCAGTTTAACCTCTGGAGAAGAGTGACGTGTTAGGCCAAAGGCCACAGAAGAAAGTATGACTGTGGTCTTTGGGGACCCCTGTCTGGTGGTGCCTGTCCTGAAGAGCCCCACTGCTTCTGGGGTAGATCGGTTAGGCCCTCCTCAAAGAAAAGAGGCCTGAAGCAGACAAATACACAAAGTAGAGCAGAAATCATAAACACATTTTATTTCTAAATAATTTTAAGACCACTGGCATTGTAGCAAATTGGAATATATTTCCAGAATCAACTCAAAGAGATTTTTTTTTTTTTACAGCAACATATGAAAAATGTCATTTAAATATCCACCAGCAGCTGCACCACATGTTGGGCTCTTAGGAAAACACTTTCATTCCTTTCATCAAAGTCCCTTGATTAATGTTCCACTTTTCTTTGACACTTTTTCCATAGTTTAAGAAAAAATTCAAAGCCTGTACTATTATCTGGAAGAAAATTAAACCGATAAGATTTAATGTCTGCTATATTCTACAGTCATGGCAAAAAACAAAATATATCGTGTAGGCCTTGGGCCAAATGCAAATGAACATTAAGCAGAGGGTGCATCCCCACTGGAGGCTTTGGGGAGGGGTAGGGCTGGAGGAAGATGGGAGCAGCAAGGGCCTGGATGGGGCACGGGTGGGGAGAGGCTGGTGTGCAGGCTTACAGACCAGCCTGGAGACAGGTGGGAGTGGGACTGGGCAGATGTGATTTCCTGGCTGCAGTGTCCCGGAGCAGAGTTGGGAGGTGGGGAGGCATGATCCTGGGGGAACGCTAGCAATGCCCGAATGCCACCTGCAGCAGGGCCAGCGACATGGCTGGGATTTTGTGAATGGGACTCAGAGGGAGGCAGCTGATGGGGGCAGAGGAGAGAGAAGGAGAGAGCGGGAAGGAGGGAGGAGAGCACAGCAAGCTAGAAACTGCGCCAGTGGGAAGGCTGGGCAGATGGAGTGAGGGGAAATCGCAGCGTGTCTGGCACGACAGTTGATGCCATAATTTAAAGGTCAACTCAGTGGAAAAGGAAGAGAAAAGGGGGGAGGGGGTGGTGTTGAAATGACTTTGCCTCTACAGTATGGCTCTTAACCCCTCCCATTCCGGTGCTGCTTGACTTGGCCTTTTCAGCCACTGGAAGGTGCTTGTCCTCTCGACTTGATATCCTCTAAGTTCTGGGGACCCCCTCTCTCCTGCAGTATGGGCTCTGCAGGCCAGCAGACCTGGCTCTGCATCCCGGTTCCTCTTGTTACATCAGAGTAGAAGCAGTTTAACCACCCTGAGCCTCAGTTTCTTCATTCATAAAATGGGGATGGTAACACGTCATCTCCCTGGGGTTTACTGTGCAAGTTCAATTGCCTCACAGTGCAGAAGCTGGGCGAACTCACTTAAAAGTTCAAATCTTTCTGGGCTTCCCTAAAAGAAGTGGCTTCAATTTACCTTTGAGGAAAAAAAAAAAAGTCCCTTTGTTCTAGGAAAACCACCATTTAAAATGAAAGCTGGCAGCCATATTTTGTCCCAAGGCATCCTCTGTCTTTGAAGGCAACTGGTCACTCTTGGACCGAAAGCTGTCAGGGTGACGTTGCCTCACTTACTGACTTCTCATTGTCTGTTCCCAGTCCCCAGTTCTTTTAATATGCAGGTATATCTTTTAGCAGAATCTCTCTCTCTCTCTCGCTCTCTTTCCCCCTCTCAGCTGGCTGCGCTGCTTCTTCGGGAGGAATGTTACTTTTCTCCATATGGATTTGGACTGCCTCGTGCCTATAAATTATGGCAAGTTCTTGGGGAGCTGTGAAGGTTTTTGTTGGAATAGTTATTTGCTAGAGGGCTGAAGAGGAATCCCCAAGGGCTGCAGGAAGGACTTGGAGGCATAGGTTTCAGCTTCGGCTGGGGGAGGTTGTATAAAGGAGTCAGATGGGGCCAGAGACTTCCCACTGTGGTGCTACTTAAGAATGAGAAGTCCAAACTGAATGGAGTGATTACATGCAGGGGCCATGAGACAAGGCCACATGGCCATTTGTCCCTGGTGGGAGAGAAGACAGGGCTTGAGCGGGGGTCTTGAGGCCGTTCCTGTGCTCCCAGGGCTGAGGATGTGGGCCGGGCTTCAGATTCTTGGTTACAGTGCCCTGGTCTCATGGACCCAAGGGCTGGCAAGTTCCACTGGCCTCTCATTTCCCTTCCATTATCTCCAACAGTTTAGTGATTCTAATTCAAAGTCACAGCCTAGAGCCCCATCCAGCTCTACCTACCAAGACATGGCTTTGAAAGGCTTTGGCTGGAAAGGTGGTGAAGGTAGCCATGGTGGTGCGGCAGGTGGCAGGAAAGATGGAGGGCCCGCTTTCACAGCCCTCATCACCACTGGGGCCACAGACTGGCAATCATGTTCTAATCCAAGACACAAGGGGAGTTGCACCCCTTCTCCTGGTCTCCCAGCCATGGTAAGGGTCCTTCTCCTATGGACTAACAGTAACCAGGATACTTCAGCCAGAGCAGGTTAGATGATGGCAGGGCCCCAGCCTGACAGCAGGCAAAGATGACATCACCTGGCTTCCCGCCCTTCCTGCTGTCTGTCTCCAGTCTGTGGTTCCTTTTTCTCCCCTGGTCCTTGGTGAAGGAGAAGGGGTATTTCAGCAGAGTCTCGGGGACAGCCTGAACTCTACTGTCTGGTCCTGTATGTGCCAGGACTTGGCAGGGTGGGGTGAGGATATTCAGGAAGAGGTGCTCAAAGGTCACTGCAGGAAGAAGACGGTGGGCCTTGACCAAGACCTTTGACCTTCTGCCTGGTGGGCGGCACAAGGAAACACTAACCCAGTGCCTTTGCTGGCCAAAGGGCCTTTACAAGGGAGCCCCTGGCAAGGAAAGATGAGCTCTTGTCCGCTTGAGGGCTGCAAGGGAACCCTTCAGGAGAGCCGCACAGCTTCATAGTGACCACCAGGGGGCCCCTGGGAGCGCTGCCTCTGGAAGAGAGCCTGCAGTGACCCCTGGCCGACCTGTGGCCCTAGAGCAGGTGACAGAACCTATGATCAAGTAGCGGGCAGTGAGCTCCCTATCACAGCAGGTATGTGGAGGCTGGAAGGATTGTCTTCCGACAGGGGAATTTCTTCATCATGTAAAAAGTCATCATGGTCCTCCCAGCTCCAAGATCCTGTTGACACGGCCAAAGCAAATCAGCACTGTGTCCCCTTTAGCTGACCGCACACATGGCACTCCACCACCAGCCATCCAGGGAACAGTGAAGGCTAAAACCAACTGAGACTTTTAGGGACAAATACAAGTTTCATTCCTAGTCTCAATCTAGCCAAATGTATAATAGCTGTTGGCAATTCCTTGCAGATAACTAAAGAAACAGCTCACATTTTCCTAAAATAACTGAAGAATTGTAGAAATACAATCATTAACTCCAGGGCAAAGGCGTCCAGGGGTTATGATATGTCAATACATCATAAACCAAAGAGTGGCCGCTCTGAAGACAGGGACAGCATCTCCCCGCCAGGACAGAGGCTTCCCCAGCAGAGTCTGTGTTCCCTGCCCCGTGCCACTCATCATCTTAGGCCAGGAAACTCTCCCAGGGCACTTGAGAGAGCTGATGTGCCCATCTCTCAGGGGTTTTGAGATGGGTTACGGGGTAGAAACACCACACTCCTGCAGCAGCCCAGGCTAAAGGCAGTCGACGGCAGCCCCAGGGTCCCAACGGCATCTGGTCACCCCTCAACAAGCTCTACCCATTGCAGGACCCTACGGCCACAGTAGAACTCTGTCCTACCCTGAGCGCCAGCACCTGGCCCTGCTGCTAGCATTTCTCTGCCCAGCACTTTCACGAGCCAGATGTTCCTGGCACATAGGCATCCTCTCCCCGGGGAGTGCTGGCCTCCAGCCTCCACCTACTTCCCCCTACTTCCCAGAGCGAGCGAGCCTCCCTGACCACATGGGGTCCCCAAAGCCAACTGCAGCCGCTTCTCCATGGCACTCCCTGCTTGACTTCTTCCAGCCACTGCTCCCACTCTCCTGCCTGAGTTCTGTTCTATGCCAGGCCTGCCCTGGGCACTGGGGACACAGAAGCCAGCTACCCTCTATGGGCCCCATACTCAGGTTGCTCACGGTCTTGTGAGTCTTCTGAGGGCTTTGATTTTCAGAGGCCCATCCCAGATCACAGACCCTAGCATAGACCAAAGGCTACAGCCCAGGGCAGGATGTTGCGGCAGGAAAGTGACAGACAGTCAGAATCAAGCCTGCCTGGGATAGGCTGTCAGATTGTTCAGGAGTGCTGGCCAGGGAGCTGGTAGGCAGGGAAAGAGGAAAGAACATGCGCCAGCTGCCAAGTTGGGGTCTGGGGTCTTAGTCTCTTGGAATCTGCTTGGGTTCAGAGAGAAGGGATATTGAATCAAACTCACAGTGGACTAAGTGGGCCTCACATCTGGGTTCTAGCCTAGACTCCAGCACTTATTCACTCCAGCCTTAGTTTTCTCCTCCAAAAATTGCCAAGCTCACCCCTGCCATACTCACTTACAGGGACACAGTAAGGATCACAGAAGATTGAAAGGCTGCTATGAATGTGAAAGATTTTATTCACAGACCTGCAGGTCAGGGAGCTCACTACCTCTCAGGTGAATGCTGAGTCTATGGATAGCTTCACTTAGCTTTCCAGAAGAGCACTGGAAAAGAAGGGGGCTTGTGCAGCCTTAGCTGGAGACCATGGCTTCATGAAAACCAAGACCAGGACAGAGTAGACAGACCCTGGAAAGCCAGAAGGTGATGCTGTCTGCCTTGGGAGCCTACCTTCAGCCTCTCCATGGCCTTGGCTTGCTCTGCCCTCGCCCAGTGGCCAGCAGCATGTGTGCCAAGGTCTGGGTCCTTATCACTCACTTTGAAGGGGACTCATCCAAAAAGCTGAACAGATTCTGCTTGGTGAGCAGTGGCTGAGCCCTGAGCTGCCCCAGGCAAGCTGGGGGATATCTGGCCCATCCCAGCAGACAAACTCCTGAGGCTGGCCCTCCAAGAGGAGCCCCATGGGAATAAGGGCATTTAGGGTAGCCCGGGGGACTGGGGTGAGAAGCAGGCGGCAAAGGCAGGCAGCTGGTTCAGACCTGTGGCAGGAAGTCACAACCAAGATTCATCCTGGAAAAATGCAACTAATGCTGCGCAGCTGGGGCCGCTAATCAGAAACACAGGACCAGAGGTGGCAGCAGGGACAGGCCCAGAGGGCAGGGCCAGCACCGAGGTGATAATGGGCAGCCAGCTCTCAGGCCCTCTCCGCTGCAGGCTGTGCTGCTGTTTGGAGAAGGAGGTTGTCACATTGCAATCTGGAAGGGCAGTTTCTCTCCTGAGCCCTGCCTGCCTGGAGGGGGATTTGTGCACTGTTCATCAGTAATGCTAACATCAGTTTAAACAATAGCTAAAGCAAGGGACTACAGGGTGTGGTGACCCTTACTTCTGGAGTCCCCTTCTCAGGTGACTGGGCTTCCAAAACCCTTGGGGCCTGTCTCCCTTCCCCCAGCATAGTCTGCCAGCAGGAGAACTCTGAGATGAGCTTTCCAGCCCTCAGTGGGCTCCCTCTCCTAAAGGTTTCAGCACATGGGCACAGGCTCTCCCTCTGAGAAAGGCGTGTGGCCATGACTTCCTGCCACAGGTCTGAACCAGCTGCCTGGCCTTGCCACCTGCTTCTCCCTGGGGCACTTCAGCGGTGCAAACGTCTGCCTCTGGAGACATCCAGAAGCCACTTTTTGACAGCTTTGAAGGAGCCGAAGTGATTCCCTGCCCTATACGGGGGAGCATCAGCCTCCTCAAATCCTCCAGACTCGAGTCCCAGGCCTGGGTTCTAGGCCTCATAGAAAAAGTCTTGAAGAACACAGCTAACATGGCTGCAGCTACCTCAGGACCAGGTTACCCTGCAGACCCCTTCCCAAGTGGCTTGCCCCTCCCCACTCTGGACCTGCAGCCTCAGGGGCCTCCCATTCTTCTGCCCAACTTGCCCCTCGCCCCCACCCAGGACTTCTCACTGCCCTGAAACCTAATGCTTGGCGTCTCCTTCACTCTGGCCCAGACAAATCATCTGCTGTAGCCCCAGATCACAGGGCCCCTGAGTGTCAGCCCGGGTGATAGCAGAGGCCCCCATCTTTAGCATAAGCATCAGATCCTTCGACTTGTCTCACACTGTCACTATGTGGAATTTACTGGAGACTTGGAGCAACCCCGTGGCTCTACCTGTAGGTAGGACCCTTTCTTTCCCCACTCAAACTGTCTCACAGAGTCAGCCTTAGAGAGGCTCAGCCTCCCAAGCACGTTGATGAATTGCACTGGGATGGCCACCACCTGCCTCCTCCCATCCTCTCATGGGCCTTGCTTTTTTTCCCTCTCTGCACACTGTGCCTGCAGACTGGATGCTGGGTGTGAGGCTGGGCTTCCAGCTGTCCCTCCCAAGTCTAGGAAGGAGAAGCCAGGTGTGAGGCAGAGGTGGAGGTTTGAGAAATAGAGGCAAAGGGAAGGGAGATGGAAGAAAGGAAATTTGGGCCAATGGATGGGAGGGATGGACGGGGAATCTGGAGGGCATCTGTCAGGTGAAGGGGGCTGGTGTGACATCAGGGAGCTTGAATGGAGGAAGCAGGGGTCAGAGAGGTGGGAGCAGGGGAGAGGAGATGGGGAACCACATGGCAATGGCAGGAGCTGGGAGCTGCTGCGTTGGAGGTTTCCTTACTGTCTGAGTGTTTGCCATGGAATTTCCCAGCCTAATGAAGAAGAATTTAAATAGACCACAACTTGCTTAATGTTGACTGTGTAAATAATCCAAATCCCCAGTTCCCTTTGTTCCACAGGCTATTTGTGTCAAGAAAGAAAGGGGTGGGGGGAATCCAACAGAAGCCGCCGTCCCAGATAGCAAGAGTTGGGGACTCTCTGTTCTCCTCCATCAGGGCCCCAGGGAGCACGGGTTGAGGCCTGAGAGGGAGAGATTCGGGTTTCCCAGCCAAGCCTTCCATTTGTGAGCCCACACACGCAAGCACGTAATCCCCACACTGACTCACGTGCATACATGTACAGTGCGCATGTGTACGCACAGCACATTTTCCCTATCCTGACTCATGTGCATAGATGTATATACATACACGCAGTTGCTCACAGAGGCTGACTCATGTGCAGACAGGAAAACGTGCAAGTGTGTACACACTCAAACACAAGGAATCTCAGCCAAGGTCAGCTGAAGGGCCAGGCACAAGGTCTTAGCATAGGTCAGGTCTCAGCCACCTCCCTCCACCCCATTCTAACTCTGAGCAACCCTGTGGGCAACCTGGCTTACATGGCTCAGGAATGGGATCCCATTGGATGGGTAGCGGAATGGCTTTGGCTACACTAAGTCACATCTAAAGAGGGTTCCTGTTGGAGGAACAGCATGAAAACCAAGTTCAGAGTTGTTCTCCAGTCCCCACTCTTGGCCAATGACACATCCCCTTCTCCCACAAGTCCCGTGTACCACCACACTCTGCTATACTGAGGACTCAGAAGACAGGGAGAAGATACAACCCTCCCTCAAGCTTGGGAACTGAGCATGGCAGTTTCTAGCCCCTTATTCATAGGCATGACATAGACAATTGAGATATATCACCACCCAGTCCGAGGTATCCGAGAGACAGGAAGGGAGGGAAGGGAGAGAGAGAAGGAGAGAGTTAAAAGGACAGGAGTGGAGAAGGAGATGACAGGAGAAGAGAGGCAAGGGGAGGGGAAGGTGATCAGTGTCATTTCATTCTTGTGTGTATGTGCAAGCAAATTCACACATACATCACACCGAGCAGGGAGAATAAGGTCTGGTGGTGGGGAAGGGGCTGGCGGTGCACATATTCCCCACATTAAAAATCCCTGCCCCGGTCCTAATTCTGCTTGGTGCCTGAGCCCTGGGTCTTTCCTAGCCACCTAAACCATGCTCCCACCCACTTCACTGCTAGTCCTGCTCACAAGGGCACAGCTTAGACAAAAACAGTTATTTCCGTGCTCAGTCTCAAACTCTGGAAGGCCCAACAGAGGTCCCAAGAAATCAGTGGCAGGGGCTGGCTGAAGACCAAGCCCAGACTATAGAAACTCTGTAGGGGTGAGATCAGGGTTTCTATCCCAGGAAGTCACAATGTAGTTCCATCCTGAGAATACGAGAACAACCAGTGAGCTAAGAATAACCACTCCAGATAACCCAGGATGTATCAATCACCAGCGGCTGCCTTATTTCCACGAAGCCCCCAGTCCACTTTCTCTGCTCCCTCTTCAGGGCAGGGCCTCCAGGGATGGAAGGGCAGGCGGCTGGTGCCTCTTTTCTGGGTGGGCTGGGGGCTCCAGGCTCAGTACTAGGGCAGATGGTGTGCATCTCTTAGGCTGCCTGGGAAATGGACGGAAGTGGGGCTGTCCACACGCCCAGAATCTCTGGGTTGTCACCAGGTCCCCTTGATCCTCTTTCCAAGAAGGAAGAGGGGAAAATGTGTCTTTCCAGGCCCTAATCCTCTCCACATGGGTGGGCACTGGAGCCGCCAGGGCCCCGCTGCAACACACAGGCCTGCAGGAACACCAACGCCACTGCACAGGGAAGACCCTGCCCCCAGGCCCTGCAGGTATGTGATTGTAGAAGCCTCTGCCTCCCCAGCATTTTTTACATAGCCTCCACACTGCCCAACTCCTACCCCAGGCTAGCCTCTGCCTGGTTTCCCATGAATGCTTCACATCAAAGGGAAACTGAGTCAGCACCACCCGATGGACACCTGGCTGGAAGAAGCCAGACAAGGAGTCTGGCCTGAGCTGAGGCAGCCCCCTGAACCTGAAGCCCTCATAAGGGCATAACAGGCAAAGATGTCCAGTAAACCTGCCCGGGAGTTGGGGACCAACTCTTGCAAATCCCTGCAGTGCATCAAGAGGGGCTTATCTGCCTCCCTGTACACAAGGAGCAGGACCCTAAGCAGCTGTCCTCTCATCACTGAGCAACCCCCAGGGCTTGTTCCCCAAAGAGGGCCCAGGCTGGTGAAAATAAGAGGAAGGGACTAGACATGCCCCAGGATGGAGCCGTTTGGGCCAGCAAGGGTATGGGGAAAAGAAAGAGAGATCAGACTGTTGAAAGAAGAGACTCCATTTTGCTACATCCCCCTCTCCGAGATGGTAGAGATAATGACCAATAAATACTGAGGGAACTTAGAGACCAGTGCCAGCGCGGGTCCTCCGTATGCTGAGCGCTGGTCCCCTGGGCCCACTTTTCTTTCTCTATACTTTGTCTCAGTGTCTCTTTCTTTTCTCAAGTCTTTCATTCCACCTGATGAGAAACGCCTACAGGTCCAGTGGAGGGGCTGGCCCCCTTCACAGGGGGAGCTAGGGGGTCCTTGGGATGAAGGTTTGTGTATGGAGACCCTCATCCAAACCACCCCTGAAGCCCTCCCAGCCAGGATCCATGAAAGGCCCGTTTGCACGGCAGTGTTACAGCTCTTTCTCGCTACAGCAAGATGCACCCCCAGCCATCTCCACAGGCTGCAGGATCCAAGGCATGGCTCATGTAACAGTTGATCTGGGCCACATGAGACCCAACTCCCAAGTTCCCATGACCTGGGCATTAGTGACCTCCATGTTTAACATCTCGTTGTCTGAGGACACAGAACCAGCATGAAAAGCACAGACATGCGTGGACAGCAGACATGGGCTGTATCCACAGCTGCAGCCCCCCGCAGCCCACGTCCTGGTCCTCTAGCTTGCTCTGGGCCTACCAGGGATGCCAGGCTGCCTTGCCCTCTCCAGCCACCATGACCACACAGCCTGGACCCTGCAGACAGAGAGGCTGCCAGGAGGCCTGGAGGCCGGGATGGCCTGGCCCTGCTTTGATCTTGGGCATCAAAGGCCAGGAAATGCAATCAGCTCTGAGGAGCACTCGCTGTCTGGACGTCCCCAGCAGGCACAGGCCCAGAGCCCTCCCCGTCCTTCTCAGGCTGGGCCAGTCCCTAGCAGGCCGGCCAAGGGCTCTGGGCAGGGGGCTGGAAAGTCCACCCCCATCCCCAACCAATTCCATGGAAACTATTTTAATAAGAGCTAATTCTGCTGACATGACATCTTCTTTCTGCACCCCCACCCCTGGTTCTATGCTCCCCTCCAACCCCACCCCCGTCTTCCCCCGTGACTTTTATTGTCCCAGACATTTGCGTGAAAACAGGAACTTTGTGCTCTGGGCTCCATCTGCTCCTGCTTATTTCTCACTTGGAGCTGCAATCCTTGGCCACGCATGCCCCCTCCCACCACCTCACCCTTTTCTCCTCAGACTGTCCCCAGCATCAAAGACTTGTGGGGTCTCTGGTCCCTGGGACAGGCTGGGGTGGCCAGAGAGAGTGGCCTCCTATGGGAGGCCTTCTCTACCAGGCTATGGTTATGGACACAGGGGGCTAGGAAGCTAGGACTGAGGCAGGACTTTGTGGCTTTGAGATGGACACCCTCTGCCCTGGAGCTGAATTCCCACCCCTGCCTGCGTCCCTCTTTGCCCCAGAGGAAGAGAAAACCTCCCCCACCGCTGTGAGAAGAATTCAAGGTATCAGGGGAGGCCTTGCAGACACCAACAGCATCTTGTGTGAGGAGCTGGAGTTTGCAAGTCCCAGGGATCTCCCTGCCTGAAGACCTCTGACTGAGCATCTGGGAGTCACATGCTTGAGCGAACGCCATCTTGTGTTGCTCAAGGGAATTAAAGTGAATAGCCAAAGACTGTTATTAAATAAATGAATAAGTGAATAAATACTACACAAACCTGTCATGAGGCACTCACTATGTGTCAGGCATTTGTCTAGAATTTTACAAACATTACGTCACTTAACCAGGGGGGGCATAGTGTTGTTACAATCCCCACTACGCAGATGAGGAACTGAGGCACAGACAGGTTAATTCGTTCCAGGCAGCACTGCTGGGGAGAGTGACAGAGCCTGGCCTCCTTCATACCTGAAAACAGTCGCCGTCCACTCTCCCCTCTGAATCTTTGCTTCTGCTTCGCTCTGGAAGGTGCTCCTTCCTCTTCCTTCCCATCCTCGAAAGCCCATTTCCATCCTCCCCGTGAAGCCTCTCTTCTCTTACCGCCATTTTAAAGCTAAGGAAACTGAGACCTATAGCACAGTGACTGCATTGACCGTCAGCTCTTGCAGGGGCCAGGCTGTCATCTAAAACTGAACTCTCAGTTGGGCGTGGTGCTCTCTCGCCTGTAGTCCCAGCACTTTGGGAGGCCAAGGCGGGAGGATCACCTGAGGTCAGGAGTTCTAGACCAGACTGACCAACATGGTGAAACCCCATCTCTACTAAAAATACAAAATTAGCTGGGCATGGTGGCGCATGCCTGTAATCTCAGCTACTCGGGAGGCTGAAGCAGAAGAATCACTTGAACCTGGCAGGTGGAGGTTGCGGTAAGCCGAGATTGCACCATTGCACTCCAACCTGGGCAACAAGAGCAAAACTCCGTCTAAAAAAATACCCAAACAACAACAACAAAAACTAAACTCTCTGGTTACCTAAAAGTTCTAAAACCTCTTTTGCTGCTACCCATGGGGTTGGAAATTTGGAAATTTTTCTTGCCAAGCTGCCCCAATCAAGTGCCTTCAGATGCCAGTAGGGACAGGGCAGGGCAGGAGCCCAGTCAGACAATCAGCATGCAGGCCAGGCAGCGAGGTCCTCCGAGGAGGCGGCAGCATTGGTGGTCCTCAGTGCTGCTTGGCCAGGATCCTGCCCATCTCAGCAAGGTCTCTGCCTCTCAGTCCCTCTCAGCTTCTGTGCCTGGACAGCACCTCAGTCAGCTCTGCCAAACCCAATGTCAAGTCAGCAACCAGAACTTGGGTGCTTTCTTTAGGTCTGTCAGCCTGGGGAGACAGGCACAGCCAAATGGACATGGTGGGACCGACCCCTGGACTGGGGAGGAGAGCCAGAGTCTATGTCTGGTTCTGTTTGTTTTTGGGCAAGTCATTTGGCTGCTCTAGGCCTCAGTTTCCCATGATGTCAAATAGGAAGGGGAGCTCATTACAACAAACAGACTGGCTACCGATTGTGGAACAGGACTGAAGGAGTCCACAAAAGCAAGGTGTGTCTTTTCAAAGGATCTGGCAGCAGGTACCAGAGAGCAGAGAGGCAATTCTGGGGGACTTCCTGGGGGAGGTGAGCTGTGATCACAGATCCTGGAGGAGGGGAGGGAAGCCAGCTCTGCAATATATAACTGGCAGAGCCTTCCTGAGCTAGTGCTTGGGCAGCTGGTGCGGGCCTGGTGCACTACAACAGAGGCCAGGGAGGGGGCCGCCAGCCCCACAGGAAGCTCCAGCATGTTGTTGGGTAACTTCTCCTCCTGTTTTCTGGGAACAAGCTATTTGGAGAAGAGGGGGAGGGAGACCTTAAAGGCTTCCAGATGGGGGGCCCTTCTGCCCAGGCCCACTGCTGCGCCGCCACAGAGTCTGTGCATGCTTTCTAAGAATCCCAGCAAATGTTAGTCAGGAAGGCTCTGGGGAGGTCTTCTGGGCCATTCCCCTGCCTCTGTGATCCCCACTGTCCCCAAGCTAACAGGAGGCCATATCCCATCCTTTGGTAGTCGGCGTAGTAGTTATTCAGGGGGTGCACAGACGGAGAATGTGGTGTCATTGTTGTTACCCTGTTTCCTCCCTGAGAGGCTCTCAGTGTCTTGGCATCCCCTCTATCCGCTTCATCTGGCTGCTTTGCCCTGAAGGCAGGGAGGTAGAGGGAAGGGCCTTCCTCTCCCAATACCAGGAGAGACAATTTTCCCAGAGAAGAGAAAACATATCCACTGTGGGGCCTCTGTGGAGGGGAGGGGCGGGGGCTAGGGATGGAGGGAAAAAGGGGAAAGCAGCAACTGAGGCCTCCCAGGGGAAAGGAGATGAGAGCTGGGGTCAGCTGGGGCAGGTCCAGCCCCTCCTGCAGACATCTCCCTGTGTACCCAGCCAGGGCTTGCTGTGGGGTGGGCTCCCACTCTTGTCTCAGCATTCCATGATGCCCACACTCTGAGACAGCTGCCTAGCTGCCTTTTAGCCTTCTTACCATCCTGGCTCCCATCCTCTCTCCTGGCCTGTCCCCACCATCAGCCACTGCCTGAGCTGGGGTGGTCAGAACATGTAGCCCTATCCTGGGGACACCTAGTCTCATCTGGGCTGCAAGAACAGAGCCCTGGAGTGGCCAGGGGAGGTCCAGGTCAGAGACACTGTTGTTAGGGCTCAGTCTGCCAGGATCCCCAACCCCTCTCAGCTCTGGCTGAGATTTGCCCACCAGCCTCAGGCTGTGGGATAAGATGGGGTGGAATGGGGAGGGGAAGGGAGCAGGGAAAGGAGATTTTGAGAGGGGTCCTCTGCCCCTGGGGCCAGACTGGAGCTCTACCCATGTACTGCTGACCCTCTGGGTCCCATCCCGGAGATGGAAGAAGGGGGTCCCCAGGCCTGGCTGCCACAATGGGTTGGCCTGGTTCAGGGAAGAGCCCACCTACCAATCCTGCCAGAACTCCGGTCTCAGAAAGAGCATCAGGTTCCCCTAAAGCCTCTCTCCCCAGACTACTGCAACACAGATGAGAGGGCATGTTTGAGTCCATCAGAAACCCATGATGCATACACCCCATGGGTGAAGGAGGGAGCATTCATGCAGACCCAGGGGTGACCTCCTGGAGCAGAGCAGTTCCTCGTCCTGGTCACCGGCCAGCCCTGGACCCAGTTGGGAGCACGGGGTCTCACCCATAGGACTTCTGCTTGGAAGATGGAATGGCCCCTGGGGTTGAGGGAGGCAAAAGCTTTCTGGATCTGCCATGGCTCTCCCTCCTGCTTAGGGCCCAGAAAGGCCTGAGCTTCGGCTCTAAGGTCCTGCCCGGGTGGAAGGAGAACATGAGAGAGGGCCTCCATGGGTGCTCACCCTTGAAGAGGTTCTGTCAAAAAAGGCCCAGGAGGCCCTCCCTGAAGCAATGGGCTGCTCTCAGGTGCGCTGTGGCTGTCCGGCAAAGCAGAGGCGGAATGGTGAGGTGGGAGGCTCAGCAGAGGAGAACGCTGTGGCCATGCCAAGTTCCCACCAGGTCTGGGCCTTTCTGACAGATCACATATGTCCAGGTAGGGGCCTGGTCATGACTGACACCAGCAGGAAGCAGAAGGAGCCAAGGAGACCCTGGATTACGTGTTCCTGCCTCTGGCCTCTTCCCTCCCTTTCCCGCTTTTCGCTACAGAGGCCTGGGTGAGCGCACATCAGCCAGTCCTGTCCTCAAGGACTGCCTTTGCAGGCTCCCCACCACTGCTTCCCCTCTGTGGAAACTTCCTCAGGCCTCCTGGTGGCCGTCCCCACTGCCCACCTCCTCCAGGGCGCCCCCACTGTCCTCTCTCCTCGCAGCCTCCCTGGCCATCCAGGGCGGGAATCTGGAATCTGCTCACTGCAGGCATTCAACTTCTGACTCTCTGTTCTACTTCTATCTAAATCAACCCAGCTTCTATTGAAATCCTTCCTGGGCCCAACCTTACTCTACCTCTGCCTTCCACTGTGCCACGGGCAGGTCCCTGTCCTCCTGAGCCTCAGTTTCCCCTCTACAACAGGAGCTGAGACAACAGAGACTCTCAGTCCCGGTGGCTCCAACTTCCATGAGGTGTTTCAAGGCAGGCAATTTAAGGGGCAAATGTATGCAGATGGATATGCAAATGGGCATCTCCAGGATTTATGGGTGGCCTTAATTTCAAGGGGAGGAGGCGGCCTCAGCCTGGCTGGGCCCACTAAATCCTGGCCGGTGTCAGCGCCGTAAAGCACCGTGATGAAGGACCGGAAGGCACTGGGGGAGGCCCTGATTTACAGCCAAGGAGCCTCCTCCCCGCGGCCGCGCAGGCAGGTGCCACGGGACAGGGATGAGGAAGGATTTACGTCCCCCGCTTCCCCACCCCAGCAGCAGGCAGTCAGGAGAGAGGCAGAAGGTGACTTTCACCTTCAGAGCCATCACTACTCCGGAGGAGCAGCCAGTGCACTACCCCAGGAGGGCAGAAGAAAGGGGTGGTGGGGTCCCAGCTGGCAGGACCGCTGCCCAGCCCTTAGCCACAGCTGCCCCTTCCAGCACTGACATAGCCCTGGGTAGTCCGGCCCTCTGCCACCAGCTGTCACCTTCTCCAGTGGGACCCCAACTGCATCTGACCCACGTACTCAACCCTGACAAGCTTCAGCCTGGAAGACCGAGGGAGCTGCTCCAATGCTCCCCAAAGTCCAGTCTCACCCCCAAAGTCCAGTACCTCCCCACTTTGGGGATCAGTACTCCCCAAAGTCCAGTCTCACTCCCTTCTGATGCGGAGAGAAAGAACCGTGCATTTGGATCTATTTTTGGTGGCCACAAGCAAGAAAGTTCTCCTTCATCTTCACCTAGCTAAAAGCCGTTTGCAGTGTGCTGCCCTTCTCCTCACCCTGCACCATCAAGCAGGTGAAAAGGGTGGTAGGAAGGGACAAAAATCAAATTGCAGGCATCCCTCTCTCTACACGACTGCTGAATTCCTGAAGTTGCTAGAAAGTTAAATTTTGGAAAGGTGACACTGCTTCTCCAGTGGCTCATCTGAGCACCTCAGGAATGAATGGTTCATCTGTCACTCATGTTGCTGACACCAGGGAGTCCTGCTGGGTGCCCAGGCTGAGACATCAGGGACAGGGATGGAAAGCTTGGAGGCAAAATTCCCCACCTGGTGGTTATCAGGGCTGCCCAGCCCCAAACTTTAAGGGCTGGACTCCACCCCAGCTTGGAGTATTACCTCTCCATAAACAAAGTTTCATGTCCTGCTCTCATCATGAAAGGAACCCAGCCAAGAGTCCCTCAGGTAAAGAAAGGTTCCCTCTGGGAGTGTAAACACATAAATCAAAGGGCCTGGTTCGCTTGAGCTGTTCATGTAGTAAGTTGTATGTTTTGAGCTGAGGCAAAGGTGCCCTGGCCTTCTGCATGTATGTGCCATAGATAGTCCAAGGACTTTGGCCTGGGGAAGAGGATGTTTTTCTGACCAAAGTCTTCACCTTAGGGTACTGAAAATGTGTTTCCAGGCCCTCAGCACCTGCCTGCTGTAAACCGTGGACTCTGCAACATCTCCTGGGGCCCCCAAAGGTTCTGTGTCTCTCTCTGGCTCCCCTCAAACAAAGACCAAATCCAGTCACCATAAATGCTGTTGTCTTGAGCACATCTCCGTGACACTTTTTTTTTCTTTTTTTTTTTTTGAGACAGGGTCAGGTCCCTTGCTGCATCACCCAGGCTGGAGTGCAGTAGTGCAATCACAGCTCACTGCATCCTCGAACTTCGGGACTTAAGCAATCCTCCTGCCTCAGCCTCCCTTGTAGCTGAAATCATAAGTGTGTGCCGCCACATCACGCTCATTTTTTGATTTTTTGTAGAGATGGGATCTCCCCGTTTCCCAGGCTGGTCTCCAACTCCTGGCCTTAAGCAATCCGCCTGCCCCAGCCTCCCAAAGCATTGGGATTACAGGCATGGGCCAACACACCCAGCCTCTACGACACTTAAATTATTTCTGAGAACCAGACTATTTAAGCAGGATTTCTTATGATTCAGTGTAGATACCAAACTTCAAAGAAGTTTCTGCTTGCAGATTTGACCTAGAGATTGGCACCCACATTCTCACAGACCCAAGGCAGCAGGTGGTGGAGGACAGGGGAAGTCACCAGAGAGAAGGGGAGGGCTGTGGGGAGGGCAGAGCAGGCGCACTGACAGATACGCTCACCTCTTCCTTTCAACTCAGTCTGTTCAGGGTGCTTTAGTTGACAACTTGCAGGCCAAACAGAATCACTGTGGATAGCTAAGCAGTTTGTGCCAATCCCAGTACCCTCGTCCAGGGCCGTATCAACCCCAAAAAAGGAACACCTTTACCTAATTCATGCAAAGACTAACGGAAGGCCCGATGCCAGGCACTGTGTAGATATGTTTATGTCCATTGCCTCATTTAATCTCAGCAGCGATAAATGTTACATCCCCGTTTGCAGGTGAGAAAATGAAGGCCTGACAAAGTTTAGTTACTCGTGGAAGGTTGCATGGCTGATAATTGACGGAGGTGAGATCCCAACAACACTGTCCATTCCCCATCTCAGTCTCATTCTTCTTTACTTACCTGCTCTAACTGTATTGTCACCTCCGACTCTGTCCCTTTAATGTTGCTGTTATAACCCACATGACCCCAGCCCTCATCTAAAAAGATTTACAATACCAAGTATTGCAAATAGGTAGAACAACTAGTACTCTCATAGATTGCTGGAAAGAGTGTAAAATGGGACAGCTACTTTGGAAAACTATTTATGAGTTTGTTCAAAAGTTAAACATATACCTACTGCATGACTCAGCCATCCCACGCCTACATACATAACCAAGAGAAGTGAAATAAGATGTCTAAAGATTTGTATCTGGAGACGGGTGGGCAGAAAGGAAGAGGGGGAAATGCAGGGATAAGGCAGGGCTGGAGAGACAGGAGCATCCCTAGGCTGCCTCACTTAGCTGCATTCCTCTTCAATCCAAGTCAAAAGCTCTTGGGAGTCCCATGCCAACATCATGAGGGCCCACCTGGGAGAAAGGGAAAGCCACTGAAAAGTCTGGACAGTGCTCAGGGAGGGTCCACTTGTGACCAGGCCCCCAGCTCTGGCCCCTGCTGTTGGGAAGGGCTGGGGTCAGGGCTAAGGAAGGAGCAGAGGTAGGAGTGGCCCAGGCACAAGAGAAGAGTCGCATGGCAAATAATTGCGCAGACAGTGGATGGAGGCTGGCTGAGAACAGAGGTTAGGAGGCCCTGTCATGGGAATTAGGCAGAGAGCTGCAGCCTGGCAGCTGACTCATTCTAAGGCCCAGCCCCAGGTGGGTAAAAGTCCAATCTGACTGAATTTGCCCCATGGATGGGTGCAAACCAGGGTCCAGGCTGAAAGTTTGACTCCCTTCCCACGCAGACCACACCCCACCATCCCAATGTCTGCCCCTGAGCTGGTCATGGATAGCCGTATTAGCCTGTGAACCTCGGATTCAGCTCACCCAGGCTCTGAGCCAGAAGATTGGCCTAGAGGGACACAGGGAGCCTCTTCCCCTGCTGGCAACCAGAGGCTTCAGGTCTCGGTCTAGCAGGCTGGTGTGGCAGAGCTGAAGTATCCCCAAGAACCTCTGGAGGCAGCCCTCCTCACCCCACTGTCCTCTGCCCCCGCCCCTGGTTCCCTATTTACATTTCTGCTCCCTGCTGGGATGGAAGCCTCAGCTTTCTATTCCAGGTTGCCACACCAGCCCCTACCCTGGCCCCCCAAAACCCCACCTTGGCTGCTGTCTATCCATCCTTGGTGGCAATCAGTATGGAAGTCCAGGTAGTTGATACCCCAAAGAGAAAAGACAGTGCCTCTTGGGCTATTTCCAAGCATCCTCAAAATGAGATTAGCCCTAAAGAAGAGCTCCGTGGGGTTAGATCTGAGTGGAAGGGTACCCTAATTCCCCACACCTAGCCCAATGTTCATTATCAGTTTGGAGTCATATCTGGGACATCAAGCAGCCCTCTGTCACTTAAGGCATAAGAATGCCTTCCAACGCCAGCCGGGAGTGCTCACTCTTCACCACCAGCATTTTGGATGACTCACATCAGCACCGGCTGCAGGCAGAGCTAAGGGAGCACCTGTTGGTTTGTCTGTTCTGCCAGGGGAGCACAGACTCCTTGACTGGATGGGAGATCTGCCTGTCCCCACACACCCCAACTCGAAGTTATTCCCTGTTATTCTATCCTTCGACTTCCATGCCACCCACCACACCTCCTACCTGCAACATGAACCACTCTCAGTTTCAGCTTACAGAGCTCTTTCTCCTTAGTTAAAGTTTTTCATTTGTGTTTTACTTATTTCTTTGTTTTAAAGATGGGGTCTTTCTCTGCCACCCAAGCTGGAGTGCAGTGGCATAATTATAGCTCACTGCAGCCTCAAACATCTGGGCTCAAGTGATCCTCCTGCCTAAGTCTCCTCCTCTCATTTTTAAAAGCAATTTCTTTTCTTGTCCCAAATCTCCTCTTTTCCACTGCCTAGCTCAGGCCTTCATACATTCTTTTCTGAACTCTAAAGTTCTCCCTCCAAGGTCTTCTGTCTTCCCTCCCACTCCTTGATCCCCCTCTCCACCAGTGCAGCTGTTCAGAAGAACAATTATTTATCGCATGAATGCCACCTACTGTCTGCCCCAAGCCACAGGAACTAGAGGCAAGACAGGTCAGTGTTTAGGTAAAGAATGGATGTGAACCAATAAATGCAGCCCAGAATATACCCATGGTACAGTCTAGGTCCCAGAGATACGGAACACTTCCAAACAGAGAGGCAATACTTGAATGGGTAGTGACTTCTCCCTACTCTGCCTGGCTTCCCTAAAACATAATGGTATGACTGACAAAAATGAGCTCCCTGTCTTTTCCCTTTGTTGAATGCTCCTGGGTACTTCTAGGAGGTGCTTAGTACATCTTCTTGGAAGATACATACAGTGCTTTCTGATCTCTCCCTCTTTCTCCCCACCTTTCTCTCCTCTCTCTCCTTCTCTCCCTCTCTCTCTCTCTCTCTCACACACACACACACACACACACACACACACACAAACACACACGCGATTGTCCCATACAAGGATGAAATTGCACCATTGAGAGCTGATGCTCTTTCCAGCCTTAGGGGATACGGGATAGACAGCAGAGTCTTCCTTCCTTATTGAATGCCCTGGAAGAGGAATGGAGCTCTACTAGGCGACAACGGTGTTCTCAGCTGTGGGAAGCCTGTGCAAAGCTCTGATGCTGAACTTTGAGGTCTCCCATACTCTCTGATCACACTTACTTGTTGTACTGGTTAAGGCTCTGGTGGCCATATGTGACACAGAGTTCACCCTAGACTGACTTAAACAAAGGGAATAGGTTAACTCTCCAACAAAACTTGACAAGTTGATCCAGACAAGCTCAACCCAGCCACCTAAAGGACATCACCAGGAACTCAGTTCCTCTCTAGGTCTCTGCTGTATTCTCAGCTCTGCAAGGTGACCCTTCAGCTCTCCCCTCTGGGCAGCCATGGCAGACCCACTTTCTGGCACACTGACCAAGAGAGAAGAAATTATGTGCCAGTTACACACTCATTCTCTCTCTCTTGCTGGAGGTTCACTTTCACAGAAATTCAGCAATGTTTTCTTGACGCTCATTGGTTCTGACTGAGTCAAATATACATCTCTGCACCCCTCACTGAGGCCTGGAGAATATTATCCTCTGACCGGCACAGACAAAATTGTGTGCTGCATCCTTGGGCATATAGGCTGAGAGTGGGACATGAGGGGTACCATAGCCAGGAGCACTTAGGACAGACCCAGGGCCGAAGAGCAACAGACAATGTGGGCACTCTCTGTGTGACACGGATGAGGCGGTCACCTGGGATTTGCTTCAGACCAAATGACAAGTCACCTTGAGAAGGAAGACTCTGCTATCTATCCCATATCACCTAAGCCTGGACAGAGAGAGTGTTAGCTCTCAAAGGTGCAATTTCATCCGTATATGGAACAATTTGTATAAGAGGTGTGTGTGTGTGTGTGTGTGTGTGTGTGTGTGCAAAGAGAGAATGGAGAGAGAGGGGGAAAAGAAGGGAGAGAGAGAGAAAGGGAGGAAGACACTATATATATATACAGTATTCATTGTTGTCATCATCTTCCTCTGGAATATGGGAAAATCAGAGGCTTGAAAACCCTTCCTTCCAAACACTAAACAGCCAAGAAAAAAAGACCACACATACAATGTGATGCTGACACTGAACCCAGCCCAGGCTGAGAGGCTGGCCCCAGGAAGCATGGCTCTGGAAAGCTGAGGCAGCTTCTACAGTCCCACAGCCTGGAAGGATTTGCACCTGGAAGAAAATAGGGCTGGGACTTTGGGCACCTGTACACCCAGACTAAGGCCAGTTTCTCTTCTCCAAGGAAGAACCCAGAGCCCCAGCCCTCTGGCACTTGCAGGGACAGACTGAGGTGGGTGGGGAAGTCTGGAAGGGTCCCGGGCCTCCAACTCCACAAATCATCCTGTTTTAACGTAAATGATGATTGCCAAGAGTACAGCATGTTTGCCTGCGTCAGCGCTCAGTGACTAATGTCCCAAGATAAATGGCTTTGTTTTGCCTTGTTTGGAGGGATTCTGTAACCCTTCTCTCTTTTCCACAGAGTGGGCTCCCCACAACGCTCCCAGTCACAGCCTGGAGCTCAAGACACCACCCAGGGTTCCGGGCCTCTCGCATGTGGCAGGGTCACTCCCAAGTGCAGTGAGAGTCTGTGAACCTGGCCGACTCTGGAGGCTGAAGGAGTCTGAGCACCCAAGGCAGGGGCTGGTGAGAACCTAGGCTGAATGGTCTGAAGTGCTCTACCATCAGTTCTCAGCAAATGACTTTAGAGGCGCTGACAGCAGGCTTTGTGCCATCCAGCCAGGCAGGAGCTGGGGTTGAGGGGAAGCTCCAGAGGGCCCAGAATGATCAGGGAGAAATCTGGGGCTTGGGATGGAAGGGGAAGAATAGGCAAGTGGGATAAGGGAGAGATTACACTGCCATCTTGTGCCATGTGGGTGTTACTAAGCCAGGATTTTTTTGCCAGTGGAGACAGGATTTTGGCAGACACACGGACTGTGGATCCAGATCCAGGTAGCTGGAAATCTTGGCAGCAGCACTTCCTGGCTGTGGCACTCTGGATGGTATTGCTTCCATTTAATAGATGAGGAAGCTGAGACTTGCAACAGCTAAGCAATTTGCCTGAAGTCACACATCTAGTTCGCAGTAGAATGTAAACTTAAACCAGGGAAGTCCAGCTCCAAAGTCAATAGTGTTGAATGAAGGGGAATACATCTCCCCAGCTGCCTGTTGACCTCTGACCACCCACATGAAACCCAGCTCCTCACTCTTCCAGAAATGTGCCCTTGCTTAGCCATGTGGTAAATCTTGTGGTTGACTTTTGCTGCCTTCTGCTTTCTGAACACATTTCCTGGTCCATGTGGTATGTGTCCCTTCCAGGCTGGAGCTTGTCATTATCAGTGTAAAGCCCTCCAGAGCTCTTTCCCTCTGCCACCAGATATGTTCCAAAGAGCCTGCTCTATCAGCCTGGTTCCTAATAAGGATAACATGGAACAGGCTCCAGCCAGCCCACAGTGGACAGGAAGCATGAGTTAGAAATAAATCTCCATTGTTTTAAGCCATCAAGATGTTAGGCTTGTTGCTGCAGTACAGCTCTTCCCATCCTGACTGACTCTCTGCTCTTTCTGGAAGGCGGAAGTAGGTGAGTTCTTCTAGATGTTCCTAGAAGCATTCAACAAAGGGGAAGAAGAGGGAGCCAGTTTTTACCAGTCGCCATCATGTTTCAGAGAAACCAAGCAGGATGGAGAGAAATGGGCCTAGGGGAGATAAGGATTCTAGGGGCTGTGAGCAGGAGAGAGCTTTCAGACTGCAGGAGGATGGTGTGGTCCATTTGAGGCCAGGGAGAGCTGGGCCAGAGAAGTCCTCTCTCATACAGTCCAGATCCAGCCTGGAACCTGGAGTTGCCCAAGCCTCACATAAAAGGAGTCAGAGCCTAGCCTTGGGAGGGGCTGGATCACCCTCAAGCCTCTCAGCTGCAGATGGGCATCTTGGCAGACGGGCCCAGGGAAGTGGTGTCCAGACACCCTGGTACAGATCCCTCCTCCAGGCAGACATTGTGTGTAGTGTACGGGATCCTCAGTGGGTATGAGCCCTAGGAACAGAAATTGCAGCATCAGGCATTGGGCAGTGGGACTGTGAAAGGAGTCCCTGTAAATGAGTCTGAGCCCTGTGAAAAGTGTGGGCATTAATCCTTCTCCAGGATCATCTCCTCCCTACTCCAGCATAAACAGAGCCCTCTATGCAGCTCCATCCTGGATTTCTAAGACAACTAAAGGGAAAGTGGTTAGACTATAAAACCACCTCTTCTGGGTAAGGTGGTCTGAGGCTGGATTTGAACTGGGAGAGATCCTGGAATCTGGTTCTCAGAAGGGACACTTATGAGAAGAGGATGAGGAGTAGAGACTTTTCTCTTAAGTGGCAGCTGTCTGATTGGTGTGCATAGGGGGATGTCTCCAGGTGCAGTGACCCCCAGACATGTTCCCGCCACTTTCCCCTTTCCCTCTAGGCAGGGCTAGCCTATACTCATTCTTCCCCTGCCCATCTCCCCCTCCCAGTTCCCTAGCACCAGCCCACTCCCTGAAAACTGCATGAAGGATCATCCTTCCTACACAATGCATAAGTTTCTCACAGAAGATCTTAGAAGTGCTGTGCCATTTCCTTGGCTGCCCTTTCCCCAGTCAAGATTAATGATTTGAAAGCTACCTTGGGCTGGGCATGGTGGCTCACGACTATAATCTCAGCACTTTGGGAGGCCAAGGCAGGTGGATCACCTAAAGTCAGGAGTTCAAGCCCAGCCTGGCTAACATGAGGAAACCCCGTTTCTACTAAAGATACAAAAAATTAGCTGGGCATGGTGGCAGATGCCTGTAATCCCAGCTACTCAGGAGGTTGAGGCAGGGGAATCACTTGAACCTGGGAGGTGGAGGTTACAGTGAGCCGAGATCACGTCACTGCACTCTAGCCTGGGTGACAGAGTGAAACTCTGTCTCAATTTAAAAAAAAAAAAAAAAAAAAAAAAAAAAAAGCTACCTGGGAAGCAACTTGGGACTTAGCTTGGAAGCGACCATTGGCATCACATTTGACTCTTGTTGTATCTGTTAGCAGAAGAGTATGGAAGAAACAGCCCAGCCCTTGAGATCAGACCAACTCAGGTTTGATTCCCAACTCTACCATGGGCTAGATGTGTAAACCTGGGCAAGGGGTTGAAATTCCGTAGGCCTCCACTTCCTCATCTGTCAAATGATAATCTCAGTCTCCACATCGCGATAGCATCCAATTAAAGGCGAAAAAAGGATGAAACAAGACGGCTTTTAGCACAGGATCTGTCTGACACGTAGCACATAGAAGTGCTTAATAAATGATGTTTAGTATGAGTGTGCTGTTTCAAGGGAGCAAGAAGCAGAAAGCCTCCTATAAGCCTCCCCAAGCAATCAATAAATTTGCTTAATTCAAAACAGGAGGTAGGGGAACAAAACAGAGGATTGGGGAAACCATGCAAGTGGCCTGGCAAGGACCCTAAAATCCTGGTCAGCTGCAGCATCCAAGTACTCAGCACACTGGTGACAAAGTCTGCAGGCAAGAAGGAGGCTCTCAGGGCTGGGAGTCCTGTCAGCCAGCAGCCCTGGAGCCTGCCCAGTGCTATCTCGGGTGAACATCTGAACCTATTTGTTCGACGTCCAGAAGAGTTCAAAATCCAGCCCTGGGAAAGCTCTCCCTTGGTTTTACCGCATCCATCTCTGTTGTTACTCTTTTGTTTCTGCTATTGTATTGTTATGTTCCCTTTTTTGACCTTCAAGTTGCTCATGGATATTTCAGAAGCTGTCAGGCTTCTCCATCCAAGCCAGTGTGCATGAGGAGCAGAGGCCATGAGGAGTGCCAGGTGCTGTTCTGGAGCCCAGAGAGACCCAGAAAGGCACAAGATGAACCAAGAAGATGCCACCTTTAGTGCTGCTTGAAGAAGAGAGGGCCCCTCCTTCCTGGAAGATAGCTGCCTGGATGAAGAATTTCATCCTAAAGTATTACAACATGCATCAGTCATTTAACTCCAGCCTAATTTGTATGCAAATTGATAATATGGGACTTTCAGGCCAAGGTGGCAGCGCGAGCATGTGCCCAAACCCTACCCCTTCATCCCAGCATATAGGAATGACAGATATGTCATTAATTTAGAATATATGTACGTAACTGTGTTAAAGAGAATAAAGAAAGGAAAATCTTCACATGTGAATAATGGCAGAGGAAACCAAAGCAGGAGCTGGAGTGCTATGCCAAGACTGGGCTCCTATGCGAAGCCATGAACACATAGCCCACCCACCAGGGGAGGCAGCTGACTCTGCTCACCCACCTACCCATGTGTCTGGAAACGTACTGCTTGTCCATGGCCAGAAATAGAGAAGTGGCCTAAGAAAGAAATTGCTCCCTGTGTCGATATGAAGTTCAGAACTACATCCACATGGAGAAGACCACAAGACAAACCTGTTCACCTGACACCTAATTCACAACTCCAAGCCCTGGGGAGCTGGGGCTACGGAAACTGCAAAACCACCCTATAGAGAATGGCATTTAGGAGAATACCTCCATAAAAAATGAACCGTCAAACGAGATTATCCACAACAAAGGTAACAAACAGATGTGTAATTTACAAACATGTACAGGGAAAAAATAAAGAAGTCAATTCAACAGAAGGCAAGAATGAAGGGGAAATGAATAAGCAAAGAAAACCCATGGTGAATAAGAACAAAAATGGTATTGCCAAAGTAAGTGAAAATATATTTAAACTCATAATAAATGGATATAAATGGGTTAAATCTTTATTCAAAGACAGAATTTCATAATGATCTTTACCCCCGTTAATTCATTTATATGTTGCTTATGAGAAAAATCTAAAATTGGGAGAGGAAGGATGGAAATAAAGTTACGCAAAACACACACATGTAAAATGCTATCTAAATAGAGGTTGGTGAAATGTTAATGAGAAGAAGAAAACATTAATTTTATAGAAACACAGAACATTTTCTAGTCTTAAAAAGAATAATCCATTAAACTGGTATAACAGCTAAGCACAGTGGTGCACATCTTTAGTCCCAGTTACTCAAGAGGCTGAGACAGGGGAATTTCTTGAGCCCAGGAGTTCGAGGTTACAGTGAGCTATAACTGCATCTATAAACAGTCGTTGCACTCCAGCCTGGGCAACATAGCAAGACCTCTTTAAAAATAAAAAAATAAAATCAGTCAGGCAGGGTGGCTCATGCCTGTAATCCTAGTGCTTTGGAAGACTGAGATGGAAGGATTGCTTGAGACCAGGAGTTCAAGACGAGCTTGGTCAACATAGCAAGACTCCATCTCTACAAATAAAATAAAACAAAATAAAATAAAAGTTAGCCAGGCACTGTGGCGCTTGCCTGTAGTCTCAGCTACTCAGGAGGTTGAGGCCCAGAAGTTCAATGTTACAGTGAGCTATCATGGTACCCTGCACTATAGCCCAGGCCGCAGAGTAGACCCTGTCTCTAAAATAAACAAATAAATAATTAAAAATAAATTAAATAATTATTTTAAATGTAATGGCATAACCATTCAACTAACAATGCACTTAAACTATGCAACTGATAGCATCAAAAAAGAAACGGACAAATCCACAATCAGAGTAGGTTGCTCTCTCAGAGATGAACAGATCATGCAGTCAAACATTTCTAACATCATAAAAAGATTTAAACAATAAAATCACAAGAGATTTGATATAATAGAGCCATATAGCACTTTGTACTCAATAGAAAGCACATACTCCTTTTAAGTATATATGGTCATTTATGATATTTGACTTGCACTGTCTGTCAAAAGAAGTCTTATCAATATGATACAGATACAGACCACATGTTCTGACCCCCACACAATACAACTCAAACTATTAACGGAGGCCCTATTCCAAAAAAAAAAAAAAAACCCCGTATATTTGAAAGCAAACAAGCAAAACAACCCACTGCCAAATAATTTATAGGTTAAAGAAGAAATCACAATAAAAATTATGAACCTTTTAGAACTGAACAATGATGAGAGATGAGAGCAGAAGAGCATGTCACATCAAAATTTGTCAAGCTGTAACTAGAGAGATGCGAATAGGCCTAAATACACTTATTAGAAATTGAGAAAGTTTTAAAATAAATGGATTAGAGAGTCAACTCAAGAAGTTGAAAATAGAATAATGGAAAAAAAGGAAATAATATAGATAAAAGCCAAAAATAATAAAACAAAAAGAAACACAAAATAGAAAGGAATAATAAAATAAAAAACGGTTTTTGAACAACTTAAAACAGAGCTGCCATTCATCCCAGCAATCCCATTACTGGGGCCATACCCAAAAGAAATAAATCATTCTACCAAAAAGATGCATGTACTTCTATGTTCATTGCTGCACTACTCACAATAGCAAAGACATGGAATCAACCCAGTGCCCATCAGTGGTAGATTGGATAAAGACAATGTGGTACATATAACTGTGGAATACTATGCTATGCAGCCACAAAAAAAGAACGAAATCATGTCCTTTGCAGCAACATGGATGGGGCTGGAGGCCATAATCCTAAGCAAATTAACACAGGAACAGGAAACCAAATACTGCATGTTCTCACTTACAAGTAGGAGCTCAGCACTGTGCACACATGGACATATATACAGGAACAATAGACTGTGGGCCACTAGAGGGTGGAGTGAGTGGGGTGGGTTAAAAACTACCTATCAAGTACTATGCTTACTATCAGGGTGATGGGATCCATACTCCAAACCTCAGCATCACACAATATTCCTATGTAACAAATCTGCACATGTATCCCCATATCTAAAATAAAAGCTGAAATTTTTTAAAGGTGGCTGTTTGGAAATACATAAAACTAATGAAATACAGTTATGCACCATTTAACGATGGTGATACATTCTGAGAAATGCGTTATTAGGCAATTTTGTCATTGTGCAAACATTATAGTGTGTATGTACACAATCTAGATGGTACAGCCTATTACACACTAGACTGTATGGTATGGCCTATTGCTCCTAGGCTACAAATCCGGACAGCATGGTACTGTACTGAATACTGTATGCAGTTGGAACACAATGGTTATGTACTTGTGTATCTAAACATAGAACAGGTACAGTAAAAATGTAGTATAAAAGATAAAAAATGGTACACCTGTAGAGGACACTTACCATGAATGGAGCTTGCAGAACTGGAAGTTGCTCTGGGTGAGTCAGTGAGTGAGTGGTGGGTGAATGTGAAGGCCTAGGACATTACTGTACACTACTGTAGACTTCATAAATGATTAGACTACACTTAACTTACAATCAAATTTACCTTAAATTACTTTACATTACTGTAATTATTTTCACTTTATAAGCTTTTTAATTTTTTACTTTTTGACTTTACACATTCAGCTTAAAACACATTGTACAACTCTACAGAAAAATATTTATTTCCTTATTCTATAAGCTTTTTCCTATTTAAAAATTTTGTCTTTTTTTTTTTTTTTTTTTTTTGAGACAGAGTCTCGCTCTGTCAGGCTGGAGTGCAGTGGCCTGATCTCAGCTCACTGCAAGCTCCGCCTCCCAGGTTCACGCCATTCTCCTGCCTCAGCCTCCCGAGTAGCTGGGACTACAGGCGCCCGCCACCTCACCCGGCTAGTTTTTTTTTTTTTTTGTATTTTTTAGTAGAGATGGGGTTTCACCGTGTTAGCCAGGATGGTCTCGATCTCCTGACCTCGTGATCCGCCCGTCTTGGCCTCCCAAAGTGCTGGGATTACAGGCTTGAGCCACCGCGCCCGGCCAAAAATTTTTTCTTTACTTTTTAAATCTTTTTGTTAAAAACTAAGACATAAACACACATATTAGCCTAGGCCTCCACAGGGTAAGGATCATCAATATCACTGTCTTCCACCTCCGCACCTTGTCCCACGGGAAGGTCTACAGGGGCAGTAACATGCATGGAGCTGTCATCTCCTATGATAATAATGCCTCCTTCTGGAATACCTCCTGAAAGGCCTGCTTGAGGCTGTTTTACAGTTAACCTTTTCATCTAAGTAGAAAAAGTACACTCTAAAATAATGATTAAAAAGTATGGTATAGCAAATCCATATACTAGTGACATAGTCATTTACTATCATTACCAAGTATTATATACTGAACATAATTGTACATACGGTAATTTTATATGACTGGCAGCACAGTAGGTTTGTTAGTAATGTGTTACACTATGACGTTATGATGGCTACACTGTCACTAAGTGATAGAGTTCTTCAACTCCGTTATAATCTTACGGTACCACTGTCATATATGCAGTCCATTGTTGAATGAAATGTTGTTATGAGGTATGTGACTGTATACAAGCCTTTGGTAGTATGAAAAGCAAAAGGAGAGCTCAATAATATGTTACAATAATAATCTTTTCTTTAACATATTATTACTAGAAACAAGCATATATAACTACAGATACAGCAGAGTTATTTAGGGGGCTTCTCGTAACTACTTCTGTATTCATCATGCCTTTTTATTTTCTGTATTTCTGGGGCTTCAAAATCTGGGGCCTTGCTGACCCTGGAGAGAACATCTCTTCCTAGTCAATTTCTACAGCTAGTAAAGAACTTCCTTGCAAGCATGCCTTTCAAATGCATACTAATAAATCCAGAGCCCAGACCCTAACCATCTCCTTTATAGAGCTCTTACTGGTCTCTCACACTCTAGATCACTATCCATCCACCCTAATCACCCCAGAACCAGCTATCAGGCATCTAGGAACAGCCTCTATGTCCCAGAGCTGCTGAAATTATTCAATTATTCAGCATTATTCCAATTATTCAAACTAGCTAATCCTAAGCATGCCCACCCTGCTTCACCCATTCCTTCCCACAGAAACTACAGTAAAGGCTCTTGCCCACATTTTCCCCACTCCCTCTGCCTTCTGACTGACCCTGGTGCTTCCCAGTGTCCCTCCCACTCACACCCATGGCGTGTTACGCCTTCTTGTCTTGGGACTGTGAGTAATAAACCATCTTTTCAATGGTGGTTGTGTCCTGATCTGTTGGCTTCATCACACCTGAATAATAATAAAACCTGTATTTTAAAACAACTTCTTTGCCATTCCTGAAGGAGAAAGAGGAGCAGATGGATCAAGGGGGAAACATGAGAGATGGACAATATATTTAACCCCAGAAACAAAAGTTCCTGTGAAAAACCAAGTATTATTAATGAAAGAGGGACCATGCTTAAATATCTCCTGGTGAAAGTTTAGGATGTCATGGATAAATTTTAAAATCCTTTTGTATTTGTGGGGTGGGAGGAGGGTGGTGGGTTACATGTCAGGGTGAAGAGAATTGAACGGAGATCAGACTTCTCCTCTACAATCCTAAATAGAAAAAGAAATATGATAAATAGAATAATATCTACAAAGTTCCAGGGGGAAAAGACTGCAACTGAAATATGAAGGTTATAATTCATTTGTGATGGCAAGTAAGACATTTTAAAGCATGTAAGCATTTAGAATGTATATCACTCCCTCAATCAACCAGGAAAATTTTTTCAAAGCAGTGTTCCAGCTAAGCAAGAAAAAATGAAAAAATTAGTAGAAATTAGATACATAATAGAGTGAACTTATTAAAATTGATATTAACATGATTTTAAAAGTAATAGAAACGTCTAAAACAATTACTGAAAAAGAAGATACATTAAGTGTAAGAAACAAACTCATGATAATAATTTTAATCTAAAATGTCATTATATCAAGAAAAAATGGGAGGTAGAAGTGGGGAGGCAATTAAAAAGCATGAAATTATCCTACACAGGGGAAATAAATACATACCATATTCTTTTTGAAGTTGATGAAGAAACAATGTACAGTATATATAGACATATAGACATATATAGACATACATACATATATACTACTTCTTCCATTAAACACACACTACATATATGTATGTGTATATATGTACATACACATATATGTCTATATGTGTATATGCATATGTGTATGTGTATATGTGTGCATATGCATATGTGTATGTGTATACATGTGCATGTGCATATGTGTATGTGTATACATGTATATGTATATGTGTATGTGTATATATGTATATGTGTGCATATACACTTTTTGTATATATGTGTGTATATATATACATATACACACATACATATATATACATATATACACATACATATATATGTAGTGTGTGTGTGTTTAAGGAAAGAAGTAGTAGACTAAAAATAGAAAGCATAATTTCCTATATATATACACATACATATATATGTACATACATATATACACATGTACGTATATACACATAGATATATTTATATATATGTAGTGTGTGTGTGTGTTTAAGGAAAGAAGTAGTAGAATAAAAATAGAAAGTATAATTTCCTAATTTCTAAACACAGTCATGTGCCACATCACCACATTTTAGCCAATGAAGGACCACCACATATGCAATGGTGGTCCCATCAGATTTTAATACCATATTTTCACTGTACCTTTTCTATGTTTAGATGCACAAATACCACTGTGCTACAATTGCCTACAGTATTCAGCATATAGCATGCTGTACAGATTTGTACCCTAGGAGCAACAGACCATACCATATAGCCTAGGTGTTTAGTAGGCTATACTATCTAGATTTGTGTAAGCACACTCTATGATGTTCACACAATGACAAAATTGCCTAGAGATGTATTTCTCAGAATGTAACCCCATCATTAAGTGATGCATGATGTATAAAAAAACTTGCAAGGCAATCTTGAGATAGGAACATGGTGGGGGGAATATAGGGAAGAATGAAGAACAGAGAGCATTATCATGAGATGAATGATGAAATTCTCTGGCTCTAGAGGCTCAGAACTGGAATGACACAGGGAATTCCATGCTGTTAGGAGTCTTTCCCATCTCTCATCCCCGGGTTTCTTGTGCATCTCCTTCATTTTCCACATTTGCAACAATCCACGTCCTCTGCTTTCCATCTTTCCCTGGAGGAAGATGGCCATAGCACAGGCAGCCCCAAGTGTGTATCCCCTCAAATCTAGACAACAGCAAAATGAAGTGTAACCCGTTGGTCCCAATGCCCACCACTCAGGGAGTATCTGATTGACCCAGCATGGTCACATGCCCATCTCTGGAGCAAACAAACATGGCTTGAGTCAGGGTCTTACATGGCTTCTTATAAAGCAGACCACCTTCTGGGAAAGAGTGAACAATCTACTGGGTATCCTGTACCCAAGTGCAAACAAAAAGAAAGCAATATTAATATCAGACCGTATAATTCACAACAAAAAAACCCTTGCAAGGGATATTGGTAAGTGATGTAAACTAGATGAGAATGTAAGATCCATGAATCTGTGTGTGCTGAATAAAGCATCAAATGTACAAGTACAAAAAGGTTAAGTACTAAAGAGAAATTGAGTAAAACCACAGCCGTAAAAGAACACCAAATATGCTCGCCATTTCTGAGAAATCAGGTAGACAGGCATTTCAGGAAGAAGATAGAATGATTAAAAATTATTATTAAACTTTGGCTTCATAGACCTATATCAAAATGTGTTCCTAGAAACAGAGAATACATATTCATTTCAAATGACCAAGAAACAATTACAAAATTTGATCATTATCTTAGGCCACAAGGAAAATCTCATTAAAATCTAAAAAGCAGAAATAGTACAATGCACAAACTCAAACCACAATGCAGCAAAACTACACTTTAAAAACAAAAGGAAAAACAAAGAGACAAACTGAAGCCACTCTAGAGGGGTGTAAACTCTTTTAACAGCCCTAGAGTCAAAGAGGAAATAAAGACTGCAACTAACGAATTAGGAAACAATGAGAGCCACAGCAAAGAGAACACACAAAGCTCTAAAGAGCAAAATATAGAGTTTTATGTTTTTCTCATTAAACAGAAGGAAGAAATTAAATGAACTAAGTTCTCAACTCAGAAAAGCAAGTAAAAGGGCAAAATCCACAAAACTATGAAAAGTTAGAAGAAAGATTTGAAGATAATAAATTCGATGATGATAAAAATTAAAACTATAGATCTGAGAAATCTAAGAGTTGGGTCTTTGAAAAGACTATAATTAGGATAATAATTACAGCATTTATTTGAGCATTCAGCTAATAGTCAGGTACTATGATGTATTAGTCAGGATTCTCCAGAGAAACAGAACTAATAGACAAGAGAGACAGCAAGAGAGAGAGAGAGAGAGAAAGAGAGAGCGAGAGAGAGAGAAAGAGAGAGCGAGAGAGAGAGAAAGAGAGAGCGAGAGAGAGAGAAAGAGAGATTTATTTTAAAGAATTGGCTCACCCTGGATGTGGTGGCTAATGCCTGTAACCCTAGCACTTGGGGAGGCTGAGGCAGGGGGATCCCTTGAGCCCAGGAGTTCAAGACCAGCCTGGGCAATATAATGAGACTTTTTCTGACCAAAAAAGAAAAAGAAAAAAAAATAATTAGCTGAATGTAGCTGCAGGAGCCTGTAGTCCCAGTTACTGAGGAGACTGAGGTGGGAGGATTGTTTGAGTCCAGGAGTCCAAAGCTGCAGTGAGCTGAGATTGGGCCACCGCAGTCTGGGTGACAGAGTGAGACCCCATATTGAAAAAAAAAAAAAAGAGAATTGGCTCACATAATTATGGAGGCTGAGAAGTCACAGAATTTGCTGTCTGCATGCTGGAGGCAAAGAAAGCTGGTGGTATAGTTTGAAAGCCTGAAAGCCAAAGAGCCAATGCTGTAGATTCCAGTCTGTCTGATGGACTGAGAACCAGGGACATTAAGGGCAGGAGAAGATCAATGTCCCAGTTCAAGTTTTTGGGCAGAGAGTGAGTTGATCCTTCTTCCACCTTTTATTCTATTCAGGCCCTCAATACATCAAATGCTGCCCACTCACACTGGAGAGGGTCATTTGCTTTGCTCTGTCCACCAATTCAAATGCTAGTCTCTTCTGGAAACACCCACATTAGGCACACCCAGAAATACTATTTAAATGATATCTGGGCATCCCATGGCCCAGTCAAGTTGATTCATAAAATTAACCATCACACATGATAAGCACTTTAACGTTGGCCCATTCAGTTCTCACAGTTGCCTCATGAGGTAGGAAGTATAGTTAATCCTGTTGCACAGATGGGACAACTAAGGCTTTGGAAGTTGAATGTTGTATCTCAGATCTGTCCACCACCAGAACCCATGCTGTTAGTCATTATAAAACTGCCTCTAGCAGGGCAAATCAAAGAGGAAAGAGATGGCAGCCACAGACACACAGAACAGTGAAGGAGAGAGGCATGCATCCCTATAGAGGAGAATTAAAAATTAGGAGAAAATACTACATACAATTTGATGAATAGGATAACTTTCACTTTTTCTTTATTGCAAGTTTTTGTTGACATAGTCAGGATCACACACCTCGTTGAGTTTTGTATCCTTTCTTTATCTCTTTTTATGTAGAAATAATTTCAAACTGAAAGTTTATAAGAACAGTACAAATAACTTTTCCTCCTTAACCATTTCAGAGCAATTTGCCAATAGGATGTCTCCATATGCCCCAATATTTGAGTGTGTATTTTCTTAAAACAAGGACATCTTTCCACAGAATCACAACATGACCATCAGAATAGAGAAAATAATATGAATACATTACTACCACCTAATCCACTGACTTCATTCAAGTTTTGCCAGTTGTCTCAATAATATCAATAGCAAGCCGATCTAATCCAGTATCATGTGCTGCATTTTGTTATTGTTTCTCTTTAGTCTCAATCTGGAATGATTCTTCAGTCTTTTCTTGACTCTCTTAACCTTATACTTTTGAAGATTTGACTTGTGTGATGCCTCCTAATGATCAGATACAAGTTCTGTATCACATGCTTCTCAATGCATCCTATCAGGGGTCACAGAATTTCAGTTTGACCTCGATCACTTAATTAAAGGACTGCCTTCCACTGTCGAGTGACTCTTTTTCCCTTTGTAATCAATAAGTACTTTGTAGGAGGTGCTTTGAGATTTATGTAACTATCTCATTCCTCATCCACAGTTTTAGCATCCATTGATGTTTCTTGGCTGAGTCATATTACTGTGAGGGTTGTCAAATGGTGATTTTCTAAATCTATCATCCCTCTGTATAGTTAGCATTCTACTCTCAAGGACAGAGTTCTCTCTTTTTCCCATTTATATATTCATTTATTTATCTATATCCGCATGGACTCAGGGATTCCTATTTTATTCAATGGTTAAAAAAAAATCAGTTACTATTCTTAAGTATCATGTCAAGTTATCCCTGATTTGGCTAGTGGGAGTGCCTTCAATCTGGTTTCTATGTCCGTTTGACCTGGACTCATCATTCTCTGAGCACTTCTTTACTTTCTGGCACAACATGATGCTCCAGGCTCACTGTGTACTTTTTCTGCCCCAGTCCTGGAATCCACCATTCCTTCAAAAGCCCTGGTTCCTTTCAATGGATAAAGGTACTTAAAAACAAAGATTTGGGCACTATGTGTGCTCAGTGCTATTAGGATGTTTCAGTACACAGAGCTGAGAAATCTATGTATGTCTATCTGTCTATATCATCTATCTACCTACCTATATCATCTATCTGTCTCTATCATCTATCTCTATTACCTGTCTATCCATCTATCATCCATCTATCATCTGTCTATCTATGTATCTATGTATCTATGTATCTATGTATCTATCTATCTATCTATCTACCTACCTACCTACCTACCTACCTATCTACCTATCTATTATAGGAGCTACCAGTGAGTTCCACCTCCTGGTATTCAAGTTCTTACATAATCCCTTCCCCCTGAGTACAGACTTGGCCTACTGATTCACCTCTAACAAATAGAATATGATAAAAGTGATGGGATGTCACTTTCAAGTTTAAGTTACAAAAAGATTGACTTCCAACTTGGGCATTCTCTCTTGCTCAAGGGAAGCCCCCTGCCATTTGTGAGCTGTCTTCTGGAGAGGCTCACAACCAACAGCCAGTGAGGAAGTGAATCCTGCCAACCATATGAATGAGTGTGGAAGCAGATCTTCTGCTAACAGAGCCTTTGGATGAGACTACAACCCTTGATGAAAACCTTTTGAGAGACCTTGAGGCCCCTGGCTATGCTATGCCTAGATTCTTGCTATACAGAAATTATGAGATAATAAATATGTCCTATTGTTTTAAGCCAGTAACGTTTGGGGTAATTTATTATACAGAAGTACAAAACTAAATACACACAAATACATATATTTATTTCTATATCAATGTATTGAAAACAATGAGTTCACACCCATAATCCCAATTCCAATTCAACACTACAGGATTAATTCTAGTTTTCTTCCCCTTCCATAGTTGTAACTCCCTTCTCTGATAATGGGAAACTTGGCCATCATTTATTATTAATATATTTACTTATTGAGTCAGTCTCTTCCCCTGACCCCACTTATAAGCATTTTTCTCTCACTGTCACCCCTCACCCCATGCAGTCTTCTTCTTCACCCTGCTGAGATCCTGACACCCCAACTTAGAGCCGTGGTCACTACCTAGCCTGTATGGAGCCCTATCTTGTTCAGTCCCACCTAATGGCTTCTGGAAGAATAATTCAAGAAGGGAGAGAGAAAGAGGCAAGGAGGCTGACAGGCAGGCAATATAGAATATCAAAATTGATTTCAAAAAAGATAGAAAGACAATAGAGAACTAAGCTTGAAATAAATTGAAAAAATAATTAGAAACCTACTCATCAAAAGATATTTCAGACTCTCAAGCAGTAAATCAATCCTGTGCTATTAAACTGTTCTAAGACCCAGAGAAAGAATTAGTATCTCAAATCATTTTACAAAACCAGCAAAACTATGGTATCAAAACCAACTAAAGAAACAAAAACTACATATAAACAATAGTAAACTGAATTCAGCAATATATTTCAAGATAAGTGCATGACCAAATAGATTTAACTCCAGGAATGCAGGGTTAGGTCAATCTTAGGAAATACCTTCACTTAAAGTTATAAGTAGAAGGAGATATACGGATATAACAGTTAATATCAAGAGGATTTGTTTTTTAATTCAGAGTCTTTTCCAGATGTATGAGTCAGGACTTTTTTGGTTGCAAGTAACATAATCCAAGTCAAGATTAAGCAGACACAGATGTCAATAAGCCAAAAAAAAAAAAAAAAAAAAAAAAAAAGAACAGAATAAGTGTTGGAAAGGAAAATGCAAAACTGTTTTTCATGTCTATCTATTACAAAATAAATATTCTAATCAACAACTTTCCCATCAATCAACAATAACCAGCTTGAAAAAACAATGGGGGAAAAAATCCCATCTACAATATCGACAAAGACCATTTAGTACCTGGAGAATTGAATCCATAATGTCTTACCTATGGAAAAAATGTAGAACACGCTACTTAGGGCGATGAAAAGGTGACTTGAGCAAGGGAAGAGATATACATTGTTCTTGGATTAAAAGATATATTTATAAAAATAATCATCTGCCTTAAATCTATAAATTGAATGCAATTCCAATGTGACCATTTTTAAAATTCAACAAAACCATTCTAAAGTTGAGTTGGAAAAATTAATGAAAGTGAGGAATTTTCTAAGATATTGCCTACCAGATAGTAAGAACTTAATTTAGTTCTTACACTGTATATAGCACTGAGGTTTTTCACAAGCATTGTGGATTCTATTTACTCCTCCCCAAAACTCAGAAAAGTACAATAGCCTGCATCTTAGCAATGCTAAAAATGTTTTCCAGTATTACAGAACTATTAAATATCAGGAGTCTATATTTGAACCCAGGACTCATTACTTTCAAGCTTAAAGTTTAACTACCATGCTAATTAAACATATTACAAAGCTAGAGAAATTAAAACCACCTGGTATAGAAGAGGGCTCAACTGAACAAATTAATAGGAAAAAAAAATGTACACATATCTCATTCCTACCATAAGAATAAAATTACAGATGTATTTTTTCTTACACTTTATTTCTTCTGTGATTTATTATGGTGAACATTATAAGAAATAATTTGTTTTATTGCTTTTTTCAAAGGAAGAGTTATTGAATATATTTAGCAATTCTATTACTTTTCCCATCGTTATTTCCTTTTATATCTTTTGTTCTTATTTAAGTTTCTTGAGCTGAAAGCTTAATTTTTTATATAGCAATGAAGCATTTTTTTTTTGCTGATTTATTTTTCCTAATAAACTTTGTATTTTCTTTAAATTCTGAAAAAATCCTATGGGGAAATTTATCTGAGTTTTATTAAAGGTATCAATTAATTTGCAGTGAGATGACACTTTTACATATTGAATCTTCCCAATGAAGAGTATGTTCCTCCATTCATTCAAGTCCTCTTTTACATCTTTCAGCAAAACTATAAAAGTTTTTTTCCTATGGGTCTTGTAGAGTTTTCAATAGTTCATGCCAAGGAAATCTTTCCCCCTAACTAGCTATTGCTATTTTATAAGAAAACTCTTGACTTCATTGACTGAATTCATAACTGATTCCCTTATAAACTCTCTTCTGCAACTTCCCTAGAATGTTCAAGGTAAAAAAAATTATTATATACAAATCATAATCATTTCATTTCCTATTTCTTAGTTACTTGTTTCTTAAATAATTGCATTAGCTAAAACCTCTATAACAAAATCAACTAATAGTGGTTATGGTGGGCATCTTTGTCTAGCTTTTGATTTTATTATTTGTAAATGTTCGAATGTTTCATTTTTAATTGCCCTTTTTATTTTGAAATATCTGCAAATGTACATGCAGTTGTAAGAATATGTACAAAGAGACCCCATGTACCCTTTACCCAGTTTCACACAAACTTGTGTCTTAAAAAACTATAGTCATAACCTTGTTATTAACTTGATCTAATTCACTCATCTTACTAAGATTTTCCCAGTTCTTGTATTCATTTGTGTGTGTGTATTTTAACTCTATAGAATTTTAGCACATAAATAGATTGTTATATTCACCACCACAGTAAAGATACAAGTCCATCATCACAAGGGCCCTTCAAGTAGCTCTTCTACAGCCATATCTATCTCCCACCCCTTAACCCCCTTTACCCTGTCCCTGACCCCTGCCAACCACTTATCTGTTCTCCATTTCTATAATTTTGTCATTTCAAGAAAATTATATACAAGAAATCATACAGTAGTAACCTTTTAGGATTGGCATTTTTCACTCATCATACTTCCCTGGCAATTCATCTAAGTTGTTGTATCAGTAGTTGGTTCAATTTTACTGCTGAGTGGTATTCCACATATGGAGGTACCACAGTTTGTTTAACCACTCACCAGTTGAGGACATGGGGATTATTTCCAACTTGGGGCTACTACCAATGAAGCAACTAATGATGTTGGCCAGGTGTGGTGGCTCACGCCTGTAATCCCAGCACTTTGGGAGGCCAAGGAGGGTGGATCACGAGGTCAGGAGATCGAGACCATCCTGGCTAACACGGTGAAACCCCGTCTCTACTAAAAATACAAAAAAGTTAGCCAGGCATGGTGGCGGGCACCTGTAGTCCCAGCTACTCGGAAGGCTGAGGCAGGAGAATGGCCTGAACCTGGGAGGTGGAGCTTGCAGTGAGCCGAGATCGTGCCACTGCACTCCAGCCTGGGCGACAGAGCGAGACTCCGTCTCAAAATAAATAAATAAAAACTAAGCAAATAATGATGTTGAATATTATTTCATGTGCTTATCTGCCATCTATGTATTCTCTTCATGTGAAATGTCTGTTTATGCCTTTTCCTCATTTTCTAATTGGATTTTTTTTTTTTTTTTACTGTTGAGTTTTGAGAGTTCTTTGCATACTCTAGATACTAGTATTTGTCAAATATGTAGTTTGCAAATATTTTCTCCCAGTCTGTAGCTTGTCGATTTCTTCTCTTCTCATGGGTTCTCACAGAGAAAAAGCTTTTAATTTTGAAAAGATAAGATTTATCATTTTATCTGCTGTATGGATGTGATTTGGTGTCAAATTTAAGAACTCTTTTCCTAGCCCCAGATCCCAAGATTGTCTTCTATTTTTTTCTAAAAGTTTTATGCTTTTATGTTTTACATTTAGGTCCATGACAAAGCATTTGACAAAATCAAACACGCACTCAAGGTAAAACTCTCAGCAAATTAGGAATGGAAATAAATTACCTCAACTTGATAAAAAGCATCTATCGAAAAACCTATAGCTAATCACAGTATTACCATAACACTTAATGGTAAATGAGTGAGTGCTTCTTCCCTCGGATCAGGAACAAGGCAAGAATGTGCTCTTACCACTTGTGTTCAGCATAGTACTGCAAGTCCTAGCTCCTGCAATAAGGCAAGGAAAAGGAATAAAGCGCTTATAATTAAGAAATAAAACGGTCTCTACTTGCAGATAACATGACTGTCTATATGAAAATTGCATGGAATGTACAAAAAAACTATAATAATATGTGAGTTTAGGAAGGTTACAGGATATAGTATCAACAAAAAAATTAATTGCATTTCTATAAAATAACAATGAACATATAGAAATGAAAATGTAAATCATAGTGTCATTCACAATCACTCAAAAAAATAGGAAAACATTTACCAAAGTATGTGTGATAAAAATTATGAATGTGTAATTAAGGGTTTATATGCTAAAAATTATAAAATATTGCTCAAAGAAATCAAAGAAAACCCAAATAAATGGAAAAACATAGCATGTTCATGCTCATGTTATGACTCAACATAGTAAAGATAGCAGTTTTATTCAAATTGCTTTCTAGATTTAATGCAGTTCCTATCAAAATCCAGCAAGATTTTTTTGTAGACATAGACAAGCTTATTCTAAAGTTTGTATGGAAGGCACGGGCCCTAGAATAGCTAAAACAATCTTCAGAAAGAAGACTTGTGTGACAATCATTAACTCAGTTCCATGCTGAACATCTTCCAGTAATTTTTTAAAAGAAAAGATGTGGATCACAGACTCTTACCTGCAAAACTAAAAACTGGAAATATTGCTATACTTTCTATTGGCAATTAGTGTTGCAGATCAGGAGTCTGAAGTCATTTTAACTTGTAGATAATCTATTTTTTCACTTCTTAATTCCTATAGAATATTTTATCCTAGTAAATATTGTTATATCCTTTTAGAATTTTATGATTATATAATTTTATCTTATGAGTTAATATCCTATTTAATAGAATTACTTTTATAATTTGTCTAGATGAGATCTCCTTTTATTAAATTGTCTATAATACAGTAAAACATTTCTGAACACATACTTGGATTCCTTTTTGGCTTCTAAGAAATTAAAAAGGAATTGTTTTGACTGATCACTGTCTTTGTTCCAGTTATCCTGGTTTTCCCCCAACAGTAATACCTGCTACTGTTATCCTCAGTATCTGCAGGGATTGGTTCCAGAACACTCCCCCTAGATACTGAAATTGGCAGACGCTCAAGTCTCTTATATACAATGGTGTAGTACTTGCGTATAGCCTATGCATATCCTCCGGTATACTTTAAATAATCTCTAAATTACTTATAATACATAATACAATGTAAATGCTATGTAAATTAGTTGTTATCTTGTGTTATTTTTATTGTTGTATTGGTTTTTTTTTTTTTTTGAATTATTTTTGATCCACAGTTGGTTGAACCTGCAGAAACAAAAGACCAACTGCATTCTTTGTTCAGGTGCTTGCACTAGTCAGGGATCTTACTTCCAAGCAACACAAATTAACTTTGGCTGTCTTTGTCATGAAATAGTTTATTAAAAGGATATTGGGAATCTTACAAAAATATCAATAAGATCAAGACCCAGGCTTAGAAAATGAGCAGTACAGTATGAGGCTCAGCAGCAGCCAGAGTGACAGCCACGTTACACACAGAACACATTTAGTGAAGACTCTAGGTATGATACCACTGAATGCTAGGGGCATGGCTTGCAGCATTACTGCAGCTTGCTCTGTGGCTTTTGCTGCCCTGGACTTCATGCTGTCAACCTCAAAATGAATTCTTCCTTGTTCTTTCATCTCTGTGCTACAAACTTCCTTTTCAGAGTCCTGGATGGGTGTGCCTGATTGACTGGCATAGTTCACGTGCTGGTACCCTAGCAAGCAGCCTGAGAAAATGTGATTCTGCCCTTTTCAGATTCTATGTATAAGGCAGTTTCTGTCACCACAGCACCTAACATGGAGGATTCCAAAAACACAGAAAGGGAGTCCCACTATGACCTTGGTTCCCTGTCCTCCATTCTCTCATTCGTTGTTTTCTCTCTCTATCCATTCATACTTTCTGGGAGAACTGCTCATGTTTGTCTTCCACATCATTATTCCCATTTTCCACAGTGTTAATTCTGCTCCTCACACTCTTTGGTGTGGATAGTAAGTCTTCTACTTTCTTTCTCATCCTTTGAACCTACAATTCCCAGGTAGGTTGACCACAAAGATGGCTGCCAACAATTCCTCCTGAAGCTGTATGCACATGCAGGGAGATGATTTCCCTTCCCTTTCATCTTGGCTGATCTTGTGACTTAATCTAACCAATAGAATTAGTGGAACTAATGTTTTAGAAGACTTCTGATCCTGGATCTGGCACTTTCTACTTTCTCACTTGGGGGATCCAGCTGCCATACAAAGAAACTCAAGTCACATGACAGAGAGGCGGTCCCACAGTTCTCTAGCTACCAGGTGCCAGATGTGCACTTGAAGTCATCTGAGACATTCCAGCCACAGCCCAGTTCTCAACTGCTACCACCCCTTGGAGAAGGCCATGGGGAGCAGAATTGCAAATGACCCTGTCCTAATTCTTTCCCACGGAATTGTGAGCAAACAAAATGGTGTGTTTTAAGCCACTACATTTTAGGGCCATTCATTACATCACAATAGGTAACTTGACACACTTTTACATCTTTCCTAGTTCCCTTTCCATCTTACTTTGTCATCTTTTTATCTCATCTTACTACATCTTGGTCTTCTCCCTTCTTATGATTTTCCTTAGTTATTCGTCATAGAGATCACTTGTTCTTTTGTTTTTGTTTTTGTTTTTTTTGCAAGTTAGCGAGGGTTCCAGACAATTTTCTAAAATTGTCTTATAGTTGCTCTCTGCACTTCTGAGTCATCAGGATGAGGTTTCCTTCTCATGCTTTGCCCTTTGCCTTTTTTTAATAAACCAAGTTGAATGTTTTCCTTTTGTATTCATTTTCAAAATAAAGGAAATACACCAAGACTCTGTTTTAGCGATGGACAAAACATATAGATTTCCCTTGGTTCCACCACTGCCCATTTGTAATCAGTAGAGTCCCCTTCTTATATCTATAGCAACAGAGCTTTTGCGGGCTCTGTATCCACAGAGGTCTCAGCCCAACTACCAGGGGTTGGTTTCTGGGTTTTCTTTTAATACAGTGCTACTGTACTGTGGTGGAGTCTTTTTTTTTCCCTTTCTATCCCAGCTAGGTAAGCATATGGAGGATTCTTATCCCACTCCTGAAACTTCCTGAAACATTGTGCCTATGATTCCCCACATGCCTTGCTACCAGGTCTGTGTGTCCTCATCCACAGGCATGGAGCTGCATATGAGGGTCGTACACTTCCTAAAATGCAAAACACCCCTTTGGGGTCACTCCATATTACCCTGTTGTTTTCCAGCAGTTGCAGTATCCAAATGAATATAGAAACATTAGTGGAAAAGCAAAATAAGCAGCACCCACACAGTAGTGGGTCAGCTTCCTAGCTTTTTTATTATTATTATTATTATTATACTTTAAGTTCTAGGGTACATGTGCACAAAGCTTCCTAGTTTTTAAATTAGTTTGGTCTCAGAGAGGCTTAGGGCAACTAGAGCAGGAGTTGCCTTTCTTTCAAGAGGAGCATCAGAATGTCACTTATTTCTGGTTTTGTGATACAGCTTTATCTGTATCACATTTAGTAAATTCCTTCTATAATCTGACCATACGTTGTACATCAGTCTTGCTTTTCAATGATGTTAAACATTGTCATGTCTTCCCACGTTGTCATAGATTTTTAGAGAGAAGGTCCTGGAGGCCACATCAGAGACAGCCAATTGAAAGTTCAAATTGATTCATTTTAATTAATTAATTGTAATTGACACTAGGAACCCTGCCTTCATTAAAATCATTAGCAGTCAAGAAAGACTATCTGATAGAGGTCCATATTAGAGCTGCTGGAGAAGTAGCAATAATCCTAAGAAGACATTGTGCAAAAAGAATTTTAATTCCACTTCTCAAAAGATGCAAATGTCCTGTGGAGAAAAAATTGGGAAGGAAAATGTCTGAAGTAAAGGAGAGGCTTGATGGAAAAGGTTCCTTAGCTGGAGACAAGACACTGAACCAGGAAATTACGGATCATCACAGTGCCAAACTTTAGGCTTGAACTATATCAAGGTAGGGATCCTGAACACTACAAATGAGATGCTGAAGTCAATCAGTACTTAAATTTGGGCCAATAAATTTTCAAACCACAGACCCTCCTGAATCTAAGTATAGAGAGAGCAGAAGTAAGAAGCCATTCTAAAATCAGGGTATTGAGTGAAAATCTGCAGATTATATCATGTGACACAGCCCCAGGCTCTCATCCCCCCTTGTTTTGGTTATCTATTGATACATAACAACCATCCCAAAATCCAACAGCTTAAGACAACAAGTGTTTTATTGCTTACAATTCTGTAGATTGGCTGCACCCAGCTAAATATAATCATATGCCACTTAACAATGGGGATAGTTCTGAAAAATGTGTCAGGCAACTTTGTTGTGAGAATCATAGGGTGTACCTTATATAAACCTAGATGGTAGACCCTGCTACACATCTTGGCTGTACAGTATGGCCTACTGATCCTAGCTACAACCTTGTACAGCATATCACTGTACTGAACACTTGGCAATTAGAACACAATGGTTAAGTATTTGTGTATCTAAACATATCTAAGCACAGAAAAGGTACTGTATAAAAGATAAAAAGCAGTCATCTGTATAGGGTACTTACTATGAGTGGAGCTTGCAAGACTGGAAGTTGTCCTGGGTGGGTGAGTGAGTGAGTGAATGTTGAGAGAATATGTAGGCCTAGGACATTACGCTTCTGTAGACTTTATAAACACTGTGCATTTAGGCTACACTAAATTTATTTAAAGTATTTTTCTTCCTTTAATAATAAATTAGCTTACTGTAACTTTTTTACTTTATAAACTTTTTAAATTGTTTTAACTTTTTGAGTCTTTTATAATAACACTTAGCTTAAAACACATTGGACAGCTGTACAAAAGTATTTTTTCTTCATAGCCTTATAAGCTTTTTCTATTTAATTTTCTTTTTTTTCTTTTTAAACTTTTTTGTTAAGACGCAGACACAAACACACACACACACACATTGGCCTAGGCCTACACAGGGTCAGGATTATCAACATCACTGTCTTCCACCTCCACATTTTGTCCCACTAGAAGGTCTTCAGGGTCACTAAAAGGCACAGAGCTGTCATCTCCTATGATAACAATGCCTTCTTATGAAATACCTCCTGAAGAACCTGCTTGAGGCTATTTTACTGTTAACATTTTTTTAAGTAAGTAGGAGTAAACCCTAAAATAACAATACAAAGCATGGTATACTAAATACATAAACCAGTAACAAAGCTTTTTACTATCATTATCAAGTTATCATGTACTGTACATAATTGTAAGTGCAAGGCTTTTGTATGACTGGCAGCATAATATGTTAATTTACACCGGCGTCACCACAAACATATGAGTAATGCATTGTGCTACAACGTTATGATGGCTACAATGTCACTAGGTGCTAGGAATTTTTCATCTCTATTATAATCTTGTGGGACCACTGTCATATATGTAGTCCATAATTGACCAAAATGTCATTAATGTGTGCATGACTATAATTCTTCTACATGAGGCAATGTTGGCTGGGCGCTGTCATCATCTGAGGGATCAACTGGGCTAGAACATCTAAGATGACCAACTCAAATATCTGATGCTTTGGTTGGTCTTGCTTGAAGGCTAGAGTCTGTTGGGGTGCTGGGATGGCTAGGCCTCTTTCTCCACATAATCTCAGGGCCACCTCCTTTATGCTTGACCTCTCTACTTGGCCTCTTTAGGAAGATAGCTAGACCTCTGACGTGGTGTTAAAAGGATTTCAAAAGTAGGAGCTTCCATTAAATTATAAAAGGATTTCAAAAGTAGAAGCTTCCATTAAATTAATTCCATTAAATTAAATTAAGGCTTAGAGGATTAGATTCCAAAAGTAGATGCTACCATGTCTTCTTAAGGCTTAGTCTCAGAACAATTATCACATCACTTCTACCATATTCTACTAGTAAAGCAGTCACAAAGCCAACCCAGTTTGAGGAAAAGAGAAAATAACTCCACCATTTAAAAGGAGAATTCCAAAAGCTCCGTGACCATCTTTAATGTACCAAATCAACAAAGTTACAGAACACTAGCAGCATCCGTGTGGTATAAGTGAGGATAATTTAAAATTTTTTAAAATTTTTGGTAGGGAAATTAAATTACCTTAAAGAATAGATCTGGGGCCGGGCGCGGTGGCTCAAGCCTATAATTCCAGCACTTTGGGAGGCCGAGACGGGTGGATCACGAGGTCAGGAGATCGAGACCATCCTGGCTAACACAGTGAAACCCCGTCTCTACTAAAAAATACAAAAAAAAAACTAGCCGGGCGAGGTGGCGGGCGTCTGTAGTCCCAGCTACTGGGGAGGCTGAGGCAGGAGAATGGCGTAAACCCGGGAGGCGGAGCTTGCAGTGAGCTGAGATCCGGCCACTGCACTCCAGCCCGGGTGACAGAGCAAGACTCCGTCTCAAAAAAAAAAAAAAAAAAAAAAAAAAAAGAATAGATCTGTTGGAGGTTCATAACAAGACTCTGAGCTATCCGACTACCTGTTCACAAGCCCTACCTTCTTTCCCAGCTTTTGATTCACTTTTTCATCCTCACTTCTAAATATAAATGGATAATCAAATATTTCCAGATATCTAGGGGAAATCCTCCATGTGGAAAACATAATTTCTTTTCTTGCTGTCTTTGTTTCTTCTGAGCTCTCTTTTATTTGGATGCTATAGCATCCAAATAAAATAAATGGAATGCCTCAAAAATGTATATAATTAACATTTTTAAGGAGATAAAAGAGAAAATTGCATCAATGAAATATAAAGCATATCTATAAAAACAGAACAACCAGACAACAGTGAAGAACCTTTGAAAATTAAACATATGAATAAAAAATTAATAGGAGAGTTGAAGGATAAAGTTAAGAAAGTAACTTTTGTTATAAAGTAGAGCAAAATGACAAGGATGCAGACAATATAATAGAAGATTCAAAAATTAAAGAATAAATTCAGAAGACTCAATTTTCAACATCTGGACGTTCCAGAGTAAAGAAATAAAATGGTACAAAAGAAACTATTAAAAGAAAGAAGGAAAGGAAGAAAAACCTCACATAAGGATCCATCATCATGACATTTTAGAACACCAGGGATAAAAAAAACATTCTAAAAGCTTTTTGAGAGAAAAGATGGCCCAAACAAAGAACTGAGAACAAGAATGAAACTGGAGTTTTCAACAGCAACAATGAAAGCTGGAAACTCTAAGTGTGAACTATTCTCAGCCTACAATTCTCTACCTATATTTCATCTAGACTGTGGGTAGAATAAAGACATTTTCAGGGATTCAGAGTCTTCTGACATTTCCCTCTCTTGTGCCATTTCTTAGGAAGCTATTGGAGGATGTGCATCCCCAAAGCAAGGGGTAAAACAGGAAAGATGAAAACATACATGGGATCAAAGAAACATGGAACACACATAAGAGAGAGTCAAAGGGAATGCCAGGATGTTAGTGAAAGGAAGAGGCAGGATGAGGCTGTGCAGAAGCCATACAGCAGTGAGTCCAGTTGGAGCAGTAGATCACAGAGTGCAAGAAGACATGATTTCAGAGGGAAGAGAATACAAGTGGTGATAGGTTGAATCAGACTATACCATTTGTGTCAACCAATCATAAAATTATATTAAAAGGTACTTTACAAAGCTGTGAAATGCTGTGAAATTAATCAGATGTTAAAAGGCAAGTAAACAAATGAAAAACTGAAGCAATCATTAACTTCAGGAAAAACTAAAAGTTGTCCAAGAATGAAAGTATAATCAGACTATACTATTTGTTTCAACCAATCATAAATTATATTAAAAGGTGCTTTACAAAACTGTGAAAGGTTGTGAAATTCATCAGATGTTAAAAGGAAAGTGAACAAATGAAAAACTGGAGCAATCATTAACTCCAGGAAAAAACAAAAGTTGTGCAAGAATTAAAGTATAATCAGACTATACCATTTGTGTCAATGCTAAGCAAAATGTATTGCCATAATAATGAAATCTCTGAAAATGATTTTAACTAAGAAGTGAGATATAATGATCTTAGGAGAACAGAAGCAGAAGAGTGTTTATAAATGAGCTTAAATTTCCATCTATCATGATATAAAGTCAATAATGTCTGAAATTGGTGGACAAAAAGAAAGCAGTGCATCCATTTAGATTACAAATATGTTAGGCCGGGCGCGGTGGCTCAAGCCTGTAATCCCAGCACTTTGGGAGGCTGAGACGGGTGGATCACGAGGTCAGGAGATCGAGACCATCCTGGCTAACGGTGAAACCCCGTCTCTATTAAAAAATACAAAAAACTAGCCAGGCACGGTGGCGGGTGCCTGTAGTCCCAGCTACTCAGGAGGCTGAGGCAGGAGAATGGCGTAAACCCGGGAGGCGGAGCTTGCAGTGAGCTGAGATCCGGCCACTGCACTCCAGCCTGGGCGACAGAGCGAGACTCCGTCTCAAAAAAAAAAAAAAAAATATGTTTACAAATACCAAAAGAAGCACTTTAAAAAGTTTAAAATATTTCTTTCTGGGAAGTAAGATGGGAGAAGAACGGTTAAGTGCAGTCTTGAGGGGAGTTAACAGAGCCCTTTGCTGTAGCATCCAAATAACCTGCTCCTTATCCTACAGCCACTTCGCTTTCCCAGCCAGACACCCCATGCCCGATTATAGCTCCTTGCAACCCATTTCCACTCTGTCACAAATCCCTTTCCACATTAACTACCCCCACCACCACTCCAGGCTCAGATATTGCCCAGACACACTTTACTGTCTGTTTGAACTTACGATTAAGTCTTTGAGACAAACATGTTTGTTGTCTGCAAGTCTCAAAAGAAAGTGCAAATGAGGAACTGTAAAAAACTAAAAATCTGGGACCAATAAGATCAGGAGAAAGGTTTTTTAGTATAACACATGGGAGGCAAGTGGGCGGCCACATTTATTTGGTTTTTAAAATATTGTTAATCTAGTATGGATAGTCATGTTTACTGGTTCATACTCCTTCCCAAATCCATCTTTCAGGTCTCACCTCCAGTACGAAATCTTCTTAACCTCCCAACTTGCAGGGTCATCTCCTTTTCAGGGCAGCAGTACCTTCAGACTTATCTAACCCACAGCCCATCAAATCTCTGGGTGTTTCTCCAGACAGCTTTGGGAGAGAAAGCACAAGACTATGCCTTTCTATTTACTTTAGATCATAACAGTGAGCAATGAGGGCATTTAAAGACCCCCAAACAGGGGATGAATTTGTTGAATTGCTTGACTCACCTCTCAGCAAATGCCTTCCCGTATGTCCTCTTCCCAACTGAATTGTGAGCTGCCTGGGAAAGCCAGTGCCTGGCTCTTCATATCTGTGTTCACAGCTCAGAGCACAGCAGGGCCACTTAGTAGGTTCTAATAAATGCTTATAGAACAAATGAATGAATTTAATGATTTGTATATTTTACTGATAGTTCTCACCCTCACTAGGTGATGCTAGCACAGCAAAGCTTGGTTAAATTACTCTAAGTTAGTGGTTCTTAATGTGTGATCCCTGGACCAGCAGCATCAGTATCACCTGGAAACTTGTTAGAAATGCCAATTCTCAGACTCCACCTGAGACCTGCTGAATCAGAAACATTGGGGGTGGGGCCCAGCAATCTGCATTTTGACAAGAACCCCTGCACTGTTTCTTCTCATACCCATGGCTATATCTTGCAGTGCATTTTCTCACACACAGGTATTAGTGAGTGAGGTAAAGTAACCACTGCAAAAAGTTAAGACTAGCTCATAGGGGCCCTCATTGCCAGATGGCAGGACTTTAGGCAGATAATTTGTTCTAAAGAAATGTGATCTGATATTTCTAAGTCCTGTTTAGAAATTCCTCTGGCATTTTGTCAGGAACCATGGCCTTCAGCCACGATTAAAGGTAGCCAGGTTAGATAAGAGGAAGGTTGCTGGACCTGAGTAACCAAGGGAGGACCTAGAATCTCACCACTGAAATGCAAGGGAGTGGACAAGATGATTCATGGAGCCATACACCAGACCTAAAGAGCAAGCATTAGATTCCTGTTCAGAGCCCATTCTGCCTGCCGAACACCTCTCCTGTCCTGGCAGCTGCTGCTCTTCCCCCACCACCCTTCCCTCTGCCTTCATCCTCCATGGCCAAGCCAGCAGCCAGCTCCAGCAGCAGATTTATGGTTTACCACCATGAATAATGCAGCAGCCTAGCTCTCAAGGCAGAAGCTTCTGGGCAGCCTGTAAATCACCACTGACACTGTGCCAGGCTCTTAATCAGCTTTCCCCAGGGCACCTCAGCAGAGGGAAAGAGGGCACCCTGGCTGCATCCAGTACCCCATTAATAAGACCCAATGCTACAGCAGCTGACCCCTCCCTGCAAGCCTCACAGTCCTCACATCATGGCCCTACAGGGGAGAATTCCCCAAGACAGAACAGTAGAAGGACATAGAGGAGACACAATCTTTAATCTGGAAGCCCCAGCACACACACATGCAAGAGTACTTCTGCTCTAGAGCTCAGGGCCGCAGTGTGAGGCTGTACAGGTCATGCATTCATTGCATAATGGTCCCAGTAGCCCAGATAGCACCCAGCAAGCTTTGTGCTAGCTCAGGGCTATACCCAGCCAGAGGGGGTATCTGTTTCTGATTTCCACAAAGGTGTGATCTTTGTCCACAGTTGCAGTGATGAGCGCACACCTAAATTCCCACCTCCTTCTTTGCCCCACCTTCCCTAGCTCAGGACACTGGTCCTGCCTCCTCCTAGAACCCCAGTCTCCCCAGCTGCTTTTCCTTCTCCTGGTCTATAGGCTAAGGTCCTGCCCCCCATGCCCCACCATCTCTAGGCACCGACTGTGTAACAGAATTTTTCAGTGCCATTTGCCCCAGACTCATCACCACCTGTAAACTACTTGGAATGGGACGCCCAGAGCTGACACTGCTGCAGATTGCTGCAGTCTACAGATGCGCAAAGCTGTGGACATGACTTTCCCTGAGACAGCCTGTAGCAGGGTCACCCTGAGTTCTCTGACAGGCAGGTCAGGGCAGCCCCCTGCACCCCTTGCTATGAGTAACCAGACAATAGATGACCCCCAACCAACAGCAGAGTATTCAAATTCTTTCCAGTATATTTGCCTTCCAAGTGGTGTACGTTTCCCACCAAGACCCCTCAGGCAAGTGTTAACCAAAATCTAGTAGAAACATCTTCTCAGATTAAGGGATAATTCTCAAAATCTGATTCATGAATCTACTAATGATTCTTATTCTTCATTGGGAAGGAGGATATTACTCATAATAAAAGGGTATGTTTGGGATGGGGGTAGGGGGTATGCACAGGGGAGCGGACATCTGAAAATAGAGTTAAGAATTCTAGAAATGCATGAAGTTCCCGAACCATGTCTCCTATCACATGACCCACATGGAAAATTGGACTAAAGCAGAGAGACACAGCTTCCCCAGGGAGGCGGGAAGGCTGGAAAGCAGAGGGCTGAGCGTCCCTGGGAATGGCGATTCCCTTGGACATGCGGTTTCATGAATGAGCCAGGTTGCCTGCTCTGGGAAGAGCCTCTGAGGCCCCAGAGGTCATAGGGGCAGCCCACCCTGGCCACAGCAGGCCATTTCCTGCCTTGGCCACCCTCTCTTCCCCAGCCACTGCTGACTCCAAGCATTACATGACTCAGCACCCAGAGCCACTGACCAGTGAGTTTATTAGCACCCCTGGCAAGGCCTAGGTACCCATAAGTCCACAAGTTCACTAGTACCCACTGGCTGCCTGTGAAATGATGCCCTTGTCCTGTTGGAGAAAATGCAGCCCTGCCGTCAGTGGGGGCCTGTCCTGTGGCCACACTGTTGGCCACCACAGCTGAGCACTCAACAGATATTCATCACATAACCACAGCAGCCAGGACTCCATGGGGGAGCCAGGCCTATGGTCCTTTCTCTAGCTATGAGTCTGACCATCATTTAGTCATTCCACAAATGCAGCTGAAGCCTGCTCTGCACCAGGCTCTGGTAGCATATGGTGCACAGAGATAAATAATAATGGCTACCATTCAGAGAGCATTGCTGGGTCCCTGGCACTCTTCTAAGCACGCTACATGTATTAGCCCTTGTAAGCCTGACAGCCACTGTGTAAGATAAGTATTATTATATTATTCATATTGCCTTTATTTTACTGGAAACTGAGGCATTACTGGAAACTGAGGCACAGAGAGGTTAAGTAATTTGCCCAAGGCCACATAACAAAGTGCCAAAACAGGTTTTGAACCCAGACCATCTGGTTCAAGTTCAAGCTCTGAGCAGCAACATATCTTACTTCTCCAGGAACAGGTCTCTCGAGTTCATCCTTGAGACAGTCAGACAAGGAACCAAAGAATTAGAATATTGAGCACCCTGAGTCAAAAATACTAACTCTACAGGGCCCTGGTGCCCGAAATGGGTGTCAACATAGGGTTGCCAGGGGCACCAGGCCCTTCCCCAATAGGGAGCAGTCTGTGAAAAATATCGGAGGAATAGAGCCTGGTAGGAAGTGGCAGACTCTCCACAGCTGTAATCTAGAAACAGGTGAGCCATGAGGCTGGAGAGCAAGGCTGAGGCCAGAGTCGAAGCCCTTAGTGCCTCGAAGCCACTGTGGGCTCTGTTCTGCCTTGTGGGCAACGGTGAGCTACCGACAGTAACAAGTAAGGCAGTAACATAACGTCCCCATACAAAGACAGGCCCTGGCATGGAGGGGGTGGGGCATCTGTGGCTAGCTGTGGCTGAGGACCTAGTGGCTGGCTTCCCCAGGGCCCAGCCTGGCCTTTGCCTGCCCTGGGCCCAGGGCGGGGCTCGGGGAGCCAGCTGGCTGTCTCCAGATGATTAAGGAGCTGGCAGCAGCTCCGTGGTCCAAGGACGCTCCCGCCAGCAACGCATAGTCTTCCCTCTTTTCCTTTTGGCACCAGGAGGGCCTATTGATGTTTATCAGCCCGTGTTTATTATTCTTAACACTGTTCAGGATGTTCCTCCCGGCTGGGGAGAGTGAGGCAGGCCAGGGAGAGAGTGTGGGGCCAGGACCTTGGCCTCGCTGCCACCCAGGGTGTGTGTCAGAGCTGGAAGGCTCACAGCTCAGCAGCCTCATGGACAGATAAAGAAGTTGAGACCACAGAATGGGAGTGATTTGCCCAAGTTCACAAGCAAATTCGGTGCAGGGGATTCTCTGCAAAGAGAACTTAGAGAGCTTGAACTCAGCTCTCTCAGTTCCTACAGCCCCTGAGCAGTGCCTGGTGTTTGGTTCAACACTTCTGACGTGCCTGTGACATGGGTGGGCTCTGGAAGACCAGATAGGAGTCACCCAGAGAATGAAGGCTGAAATAGGGGTAGGAAGTTTGTAGAAAGGGCAGAGAAAACAGCCTGGGCAAGAACTGAGAATATGTAGATCCCTTCAAGGCGAAGATGGGCTGAGGCAGAAAACACAGCTAGAAAAACCAGTAGTACCAACTTTTTTCCAAACTCGAGAATTCCCTGAGAGGCGTCACTGTGCAGGTGCAGTGTGCAGAGGCAGTGCGACCAGCCTGCTTCCTTCCTCAAGCATTATCTATACTCAAGCTCATGACTGCTGCCTCAAATCCCACCTCTAGAACTGTATTTCTCAAATGCTCATTCCTCTACGAACGCAATTGACCACTACTAGGATAGGAGAAAAGATGGATAAGTGGTTGTATCTGCTTACTGGGAGACTGTGTCTCTCTCTCCAGAGAAAGTGTTTGATGGGTATTTTAGTTTATTTGTGCTGCTAAAACAGAATACCTGAGACTGGAATATTTATAAAGAACAGAAATGTATTTCTCACAGTTCTGAAGGCTGCACAGTCTGAACTCAAGGTGTCAGCATCTTGGTGAGGCCTTCTTGCTGTGTCCCTACATGGCACAAGGAGGAAGAAGTGAACCCATATACACTTCATATAGTGGCATGAATCCATTGGTAAGAGTGGTGCCCTCATGACCTAAACAACTCCCATTAGGCCCTACCTCTTAATACTGTTACAATGGCAACTGAATTCCAACAAGAGTTTTGAGGGGAATAAACACTCAAGCCCATTCAAGCAATGGGCAGTGGCAGCAGCTTAGGCTGAGAGCTGGCTCAGGAGGGTCATGGTGGGGAGGTAATGTCCCTCTGGAACCTAAGGCTGAAGATTCCACACCAAGGGCTCCAGCCCAAGACATCAGCCTGAATAACCCCTCTAGGTTGAATCTAAACCTCTCAGTCCCTCCTACCCTACAGAGGATGAGGCTCTCCACTCCCTGAGCTAAATATGGCAACACTTCAGCCACAGCGTTAATTGGGGTCCCAGGACTAGGGAGACATTCTTCCAGCTTCTGTCCATCCTCTTCTCCCAGTCCACCTTTTCCCAGGTTCCCAGTGAACTTTCCCAGAATTTATCTCCTCCAGGAAGTCCTCCCAAAGTGGATCCACTTGATTCTGAAAACTTAAGTGGTGAAGACTCAAGAGTGAAGCACAGAGTTTGCCTCATGTTTATCCAAACTTGTTCCTCTTCTGTTTATGGCCTGTGGCTGGGTGTGCCCTCCCTCCCTGATCAGCGAACACCCTTAGCCCAGCTGAGATGGATGAGCCTATAGTAATTCCACTCTGGGTCCTTCTCAGCCCTTTCTGAGCCTGTGAGAAGTTGAAACAGGATCAGCAAGGCACCTGGATGACCTGCTGTCTTGAATAAGTCCCAAGAAGGTGATTCTAAGCCCTGGGATTCTGAGACCCAAACCTATTATCACCAAGGCTGAGACCTCTTTGTCACCGCAATAGACTCTAAGTCCCACGTACTAGATGGGAGGCAGAGAACTATCTGCAAAAAGAAACAATAAACAGAACTGGCAATACCTGGAGAGAGAGAGTTTGTAGACAGCACTGGCTGAATGTGAGGGAGCTTAAGCCGCCCAGGGCTCCTGGACATCAGGAAGAGGGACAGTGGCAAGGGGAGACAGCTGAGGCAACTGCCAAGCATGGAAGGCTCACTAGTGACCACGGACTGGGAGTCAGGAACCTGGGGTTCCAGGGCTGCCTCTCATCAACACGGGGGACTGCAGGTCAAGCACTTGCCTCCAAGGACCTCATCAGTACACTGAAGACGTTGGTCCAAAGCACTCCTGTGAGGCTTCTCAGGTCTGAGTGCCTGCAATTTCATTTTGCTTCAATGCTCATGCTCTGGGAATGCAGTACACATGGAAACATACCTGGGGAGATGCATTTCCAGCCTCGATAGCTCAGAACTGGGACCCTGGAAACTCACATTAATAAATGTTCCTGACCTTCCTGCAGTGTCTGAAATGCCCAGCATAGGTCAGGGTGGAAGAGTGAAGTTTCCCTGATAGCTGAGGTAGCAAAGATCAAACAGCTGACCCACAGAGCTTCCATTAGTCATCTGTGTGTAAGGCCAGTCATTAGTTAGGGCCAGAAGAAGGCAATGAAAATAGGGCACAGTTCAGAGCAGGGAAGCAGATGCAGCACACATTCCTGTCTGTGCCAAGAGCTGTCATGCAGGCAGGATTGATTCATCACTTCATTCATCTCTTCAGCCATTCATCATTCACTCCTTGAGCTCTCCCCAGCTGTCATTTGTAGGCCAGGTTCTGTGCAGCCAGGTAGGATTAGATGAGTAAGATGGCCCCTGCCTGAAGGAGTGCATGGCCAGGCCAGGGACACAGATGAGTACGAGCAGTCAGGGGTCACCAAGGCTTCGGGAGGCTAAGGGAAGTGTCTGCATGGGCAGGGGCTCTGAGGAAGGAGCATGTAGAAGCAGGGGCCAGCCCCTGGCCTTGGGAAGTGAACAAGAGAGAAGGCACAGCACCACCAGGCCTAGCCAGAAGATTGGGGGAGGCCACCAAAGGGTTGGGAGTGCAATGTGCTCAGACCTATGCTGTCGGGTGAAGGATGTCAGTGTCCTGGCAGGGGTGGGGACCAAGGAAGAGAAGTTGGGGAGAGGATTCAAAGGTCACTGCTGCAGGGAGTAGGGGTGATGTGGGGTATCAACCTAGACACACATTTTTCTGTTCTGAACAACTAGGGAGGTGCTGTTGACCACACAGGAGTGGGTTTAGGGGGAGATGATGAGTTCAGCCTTCTCAGAACCACACACGGTTGTATTTTCTTCAAGCACAAAGGTTTTATCAACAGTCCACACATGATTTATTGTTCCATCCATCTGCATCTATTATCCTTTAGATTCTGAGTCCTGTATAATCAGAGACAGAGAAGAGCACAGACACAAGGGGAACGACCCAGAGGGAGAGACCAGCAGAGCCGAACCTTCTCTTTCCTTTTGCCCCTAGACCATGCCGCTCATGGCTGTGAGCTCATCCCGCGGGCATGCACAGTCCTGAGTCTACTCCCCGACCTCATTCTGACAGCAGCCCTGGAAGGTTTGTGAAATGGAGTCCTCAGGAGGAGCCATAACTCGTCAGAGGTCACACTTCCCAGGCACTAAACGTTTCCTGATGTGCACAGCAGTGGGGCCACCGAGACAGGCGGCTCTGCCTCCCCTGGTTGCCATCAAAAGCATCAGGGACAGGGGACTCCAGAGTGGCCCCCAGGACCTGGGAAACAGCAAGACTCCTTCTGGCCCAAGGAACTGGGTGGCCGGGGGATGCCTCTGGTGGATGTAGCAGGGGTCTCCTCCCCACATGAAAGGTTGAGAATATGAAAAAAATGTCAGGTCTGAATTCCTGTGGAAGGGCCTCCTGACCTTCTCTAATGTGGTGTGGTTTGAGTTTTCCGGAAACCAAGCCCCCGACTAATGGTTCCACTCTCTTTTCTAATAAATACGTGGCCCTGGGCCCGGCTCCCTTCTCTGCTTTGTCATGAGGGACCCGTTATTTATGACTTGGGGATGAGTCACAGGCCTTGGCAAGGAGCTCACTGCTCTGGGCCCAGTGTATTTTTCCACTCAGTAGCAAGCGAAGGAGGGCGCTTGTAAATTCTCCTGTCGAAACAACTCTGTAGGTGTCTTCACAGGGATGCTCCTTCTGGCTTAGCCATAAATCTATTCCCTGTTGGACATTCCTGGTGGTCTTTCGTTGCTGCCCAGGAGAGTGGGTGGGGGCTCTTATGGACTCTGGACTCAGCTCCCACCCCAACTCCCAGGCCACACAAACAAAACCACCATATTTTCTTTGGGGATTTTTCCAAGACGCCTTGGGGCACAGTGAGTTGGGGAGATGAAGGGGTCAGGTCAGTGAGTACTAGAGAAGGAAAGGGGTGGAACATGGGGAAAAAAGGCAACAGGATATAGGGGCTTCTAGAACTCCCCATGACCCACAGAGCCCAGTCTACACTCCCCAGCTGGGCACTCCTGACTCTCTGTGTTAGGACCAACCCTCACCTAGCCCAGGACTATCCTGGACACCCTGTGTTTACTCCCAGCCTCCCTGCTTTGCTCCAGATCTTCTTCATGCCCAAAGTACCCTTCCCTCCCTCCAGTCCACTCTCAGAGCCTCTACTCAAGGACTATGCTGTTATCCATCAGGCAATGTTGTGGATAATTTTTTATTTCCTACTCATTTGTCTTATTTCCCCAAATAGATTATGAGCTCCCAAGCAGGAAATCTCATGTCTCTTTTCGTCAACTACACGATGACCAGGGACTCTGGGGTGGGGGATTAGGGAAGAGGCGTCAAGAACTGTGAAGGAGCTGAGATTCTGTCCTTCTTGCAAACTAGCAAGCTAGCTGCCACTGTTTCATGGATGCTGGCAGAAGACACAAGACTCCTGGGTCAGAGACAAAGGATAGTTCATTACTCACAAAAATAAGCAATAACCAGAGAATCAACATTTGCACCAGTCCCATGAATCCTAATTCCTACAGGGTAATGTTAAGAAGGCCAGGTTATGCCTGCACACACAGTGGGTCGTATTACAGGAGAGAATTCCTAGCTTAGGGATCCTGAATCTTTTATAATAGGCATTATAATGCCTAAATTTTGACCCAGAGGAAGGCGTTGTCTTTATTATATTGGACAGTAAACAACGGTGCACTTTGCTCCAGAGGGAGATATCTTTATCTTCTCAAACTATTAACTAAGCAAACACCTTGAAAAGGTAGTCAGGTATAAAAGGAGCCTGTGCTTCTGCTGGCAAGATGTGCAGAAACATGACAGACCCATGGAAAACTGTCTCCCAACAGGGCACTTCATTAACTCTTTTTATTCATCTCATAATGACCATCTCCAGCATTATCCAAAAACCTTGTCATAGCACACCAGCACAGTGACTCCTAACTCTGGATTGCACATCAGACTCTTGGTGAGGTTTAAGGCAAGGGTGGAGGAGGTACCTCATTCATGAAATCATATGGCAGCAAGCTCTCTTGGTGCCCTGTCCAAAGCCCCTCAATACTTACCTCCACAGACCAAAGATTGCCTTCTTTACAAAACTGTGACTCTGCTTGTGCATGGGACAAGCCACAGCACTGGAGAATTAATGCTCCCAGAGGTAGCCCTCAGTCAAAGAAAGATGGGAAGATGGAAGATAAATATCGCAGCTTTCTTCCTCCTGGCTTGGATAACTCTGTCTTCCATAGTTTCCTATAGATGGAGACCCAGTTGCCCACATTGATAGCTACTTGATAATACTCCCTTTATTGGCTTCTTCTCATCTTTATCTCTCTTCTTGCCTCCCTGCCATGCTTTGGGGGTTACTTTCCTGCTTACATTTAAATCCTTGTCTCAGTGACTATTTCTAGGGATTCCACCTAAGATACTTAACTAGCAGCATAATATGCTATGTTTGAAAATGGATTTTAAATTTCAGTCTTTAATCCATATTGAGATGATTTTTGTATATGGTATAAGGAAGGGGTACATGTTCAATTTTCTGCATATGGCTAGCGAGTGTTCTCAGCACCATTTATTAAATAGGGAATCCTCTCCCCATTGCTTGTTTTTGTCAGGTTTGTCAAAGACCAGATGGATGTAAGTGTGAAGTCTTATTTCTGAGATCTCTGTTCTGTTCCATTGGTCTATGTGTCTGTTTTTGTACCAGTACCATGCTGTTTTGGTTACTGTAGCTTTGTCGTATAGTTTGAAGTCAGGTAGTATGATGCCTCCATCTTTGTTCTTTTTGCTTAGGATTGTCTTGGCTATTCATGCTCTTTTTTGGTTCCATATAAATTTTTAAATAGTTTTTTTTCTAATTCCTTGAAGAATGTCAATGGTCATTTAATGAGAATATCATTGAATCTATAAATTGCTTTAGGCAGTATGGCCATTTTTCACTATATTGATTCTTCCTATCCACGAGCATGAAATGTTTTTCCATTTGTTTTTATCATCTCTGATTTCCTTGAGCAGTGCTTTGTAGTTCTCCTTGAAGAGGAGAGGTCCTTGAAGAGGTCCTTCATTTCATACAGCTTGTTAGCTGTATGCTTAGCGGGGTGTGTGTGTGTGTGTGTGGCAATTGTGAATGGGAGTTCATTCATGATTTGGCTCTCGGCTTGCATGTTATTGGTGTATAGGAATGCTAGTGATTTTTGCACATTGATTTTGTATCCTGAGACTTTGCTGAAGTTGTTTATCAGCTTAAGAAACTTTTGGGCTGAGACAATGGGATTTTCTAGATATAGGATCATGTAATCTACAAACGAAGATCGTCTGATTTTCTTTCTTCCCATGTTAATACCATTTATTTCTTTCTCTTGCCTGGTTGCCCTGGCCAGAACTTCCAATACTATGTTGAATAGGAGTGGTGAGAGATGGCATCCTTGCCTTGTGCCTGTTTTCAAGGGGAATGCTTCCAGCTTTTGCCCATTCAGTATGATATTGGCTGTGGGTTTGTCATACGTGGCTTTTATTATTTTGAGGTCTGTTCCTCCAATACCTAGTTTATTGAGAGTTTTTAAGATGAAGGGATGTTGAATTTTACCAAAGGCCTTTTCTGCGTCTATTGAAATAATCATGTGGTTTTTGTCTTTAGTTCTGTTTATGTGATGAATCAAAACCCTAGAAGAAAATCCAAGCAATACTATTCAGGACATAGGCACAGGAAAAGATTTTATGATGAAAATACCAAAAGCAATTGCAACAAACGCAAAAATTGACAAACAGGATCGAATTTAACTAAAGAGCTTCTGCATAGCAAAAGAAACTATCATCAGAGTGAACAGACAACCTACAGAATGGGATAAACATTTTGCAATCTATCCAACTGACAAAGGTCTAACATCTAGCATCCACAAGGAATTTGAACAAATTTACCAAAAAAAAATAAATAAATAAAAATAAAAATAAAAATAAATAAAAAATGGGCAAAGGACATGAACAAACAGTTCTCAAAAGAAGACACACATATGGTCAATAAACATATGAAAAAAAGCTCAACATCAATGATCATTAGAGAAATGCAGTTAAACACCACAGTGAGATACCATCTCGCACTAGTCAGAATGGCTATTATCAAAAAGTCAAAAACCAACAGATGCTGGCAAGATTGTAGAGAAAAATGAATGCTTTTACACTGTTGGGAGTGTAAATTAGGTCAATCATTGTGGAAGACAGTGTGGCTATTCCTCAAAGACCTAGAGGCAGAAATACCATTTGACCCAGGAATCCCATTACCAGGTATGTACTCAAAGGAATATAAATTATCCTGTTATAAAGATACATGCACACTTATATTCATTGCAGCACTACTCAAAATAGAAAGGACATGGAAGCAACCTAAATGCCCATCAATGGCAGATTGGATAAAGAAAATGTGGTACATATGCACCATGGAATATTATGCAGCCATAAAAAGGAACAAAGATCATGTCCTTTGCAAGGACATGGATGGAGCTGGAAACCATTATCTTCAGCAAACTAACATAGGAACAGAAAACCAAATACTGTATGTTCTTACTTATAAGTGGGAGCTGAGTGATGAGAACAAATGAACACATCAAGGGAAACAACACACACTGGGGCCTGTCAGAGGGTGGGGGTTGGGGTGGGAAGAGGAAGAGCATCGGAAAGAATAGCTAATGGATGCTGGCTTTAATACCTAGGTGATGGGATGTTCTGTGCAGCAAACAACCATGGCACACGTTTACCTATGTAACAAACCTGTACATCCCGCACATGTATCCCTGAACTTAAAATAAAAGTTAGAAAGAAAAAAAAAGAAAATGAAGCATGTATTATTCTGACAATACAAGGTATAGAACGTAAAGCTTACCACTCTCCTCTTGAGAGATGCAAAAGCTAGCAATAATTCCTTCTAAGAAAGGGGTAAGTCAATGGATGGCAGAAAGAGATGTATAAGATTAAAGAGGCTGAGATACCCTAATGTAGACCCTGTACTGGTTCTTGAGAACACAGAATCTGAAACCATCTCAGCCAGCACAAAAAGAAGACATACCAGGACCACTGGCATTTGCCTGCAGTCCTCCCTTTTATGAAGCTCTCCCCTTTTGATCCAACTCCAAGTCTACCCTTCCTTAGTCCAGACTCTTCCCTTACAGAAATGTGTTTCATACACAGGTGTGAGAATCTGAGAACAGCTGTTAATGGAATCTCTGGGGCATTGACTTTATAATGAGCCTCAAGGCCTTGAGCTAAACTAAGAAATAACCAAGAAGAAGAAGGGGATGGCAGTCAAGAGCATCAGAACTACTTGGGGAGCTTGTCCAAACCACACATCTAATAATTTGGAGACATCCCAAGAGTGGGTTGAATGTTTTCAGTTAAGCCATATCCCTGCATAATTTACCTTCTGCCCAGGACCACTCTGTCCAGCTTCCTCCTTGCCATATAAACTGGAAATTCTCCCCTCCAACCCTTAACAAGTGAATGGAAGCATGTTAGAAAACTACAGCTATGCACCACGTAACATAAGAGGAGTGTGACATTTCAGTTAACAAGGACCACATATGCCACGGGGGTCCTGTAAGATCATAATACCATGTTTTTACTGACCTTTTTCTTTGTTTAGATACATGAATACTTCCCATTGCACTACCACTGCCTACAGTATCCAGTACAGCAACATACTGTACAGGTTTGTAACCCAGAAGCAATGGACTATATCATATGGCCCAGATGGTAGTAGGCTCTACCATTTAGGTTTAGGAAGTATACTCTATGATATTCACACAACAATGAAATGGCCTATCAATGCATTTCTCAGAACGTATCCCCATTGTTAATTGACACCCTGACCATTAGCATTGATTAGCACTTACAATTATTGCTGAGCATCATTATTATCCATTGAATTAAAATAGTTCTTTATACTATTTAAAACTTTATCACATTGACCATATGTTATTGGAGCCTCTTCCCTTCCCTCTCCCCATAAGATAATTGAGAAAATAATATTATCCTCACTTACAGATAACGAACTGTTGGTTTAGGAAAAAAAACTTGATAGAAATGCTCTCATTTTACAGATGAGGAAACTGAGGTTCAGAGAGCATGGCTAATCCAAGGTCACACAGCATGTTAGTGTCATGGAGTAAGAGGAGCATCTTGTCTATAATACTAGCAGTAGCTGTCATTAGCTGAGTGTTTACTGTGTGCCAGTTCCTGCATGCAAGATACATCCAGCATACATACTAGCAGTAGCTGTCATTAGCTGAGTGTTTACTGTGTGCCAGTTCCTGCATGCAAGATACATCCAGCATACAATCTTTGTTAATCCTTATGACAACCCTTCCAGCAGGTGCTATTATTATCTTTGTTTAATGTATGATGATGTCAAGACTCAGTGTGGTTAAGTGCTTTGTCCAAGGAGGGATGCAGTGCCTCCGAGTGATACTGGCTGGGTGGGCACGGAAGTGCATGGAGTGAGGCTTCCTAGCCTGCCAGCTCCCTCTACGCATGAGCTCAATTAGAACTGACAGCCAGATGTCTGGGGTGGTGACGTCAGGGATTAGGGCAACAGCTGGGGGGCAGCCAATCTCTGGTTGGTAGCCCCCGCCCAGACAGTTCCCCGTGTGCTGGGAGCCACATGGGAGCCAGAATGAAAGAGTATGGCTGTTCCTCCCAGCTGAGGACACCCCGCTGATGAGCCTGTAACTGGTTTTTGTACACCAAGAACAACTAAGTATTTATGGGTCCCTGGATGGAATGGGTCATTGGAGAATGTTGGACGCAGTCCCTGCAGCTCCAATTTCAGTGAGGTAGCTCCACCTTCTTGCCTCCACTAGAAAGAGCCCCTCAGGTACTTTCCCATCCTAGTGGCTCCCAGTGAGCAGAGACTGGTGCCTTCCTCTCCTCCATCAAAGCCCCCTCTGTTCAGCCACGACCATTTCACCATCCTGTTCTATGGATCTGCTCCATGGTTTCCTCCCAGAGAAACATCTTGCTCCTTTCCCAGGCCTGGCCCGTGCTTCAGAACATACACCCAGGCTGACCTCACCACTGTACTTCACAGACACTTTGGTTTGAGTGTCGGGCAGTCTCGGGTCACTGGCAGTGAAAGTCTCCTGTAGTATCCCTTTCCCCAAGCCCTGACACTTCCCTCTAGCAGCAGCCCTTGAAGCCTCTCCAGTATCCAGATGTTTGGTGTCCTACAACTGGCTGATCTCCAGCCACACGGCGGCAGCATTAATAGACCGAGCAGGCATAGAGGCTTCTGCTGGGGAAGGTGGTGGTCAGTTTACTTAACTCAACCGTAAACAAAAGCAATAATTAGCCCAAGTGAGCAGCGGAAGGGAAAAGGAATAAATCAAACCCAGGCTCAAAAAGCACCTGTGGAAAGGGTTTCCTGGCCCACAGGAATAGTGGCTGTAGTAAACAAACCATGAGTGACCTTGGCTCACAGACTATTAATTTGCTGATTGTTGATGGGTTTACACAGCTTAAAATGGGAATAAAGCCATGGTTAGGCAGCAGCCCAGTCTTCTTGTGTGTGAGCATTTAGTCATCGGATTAGCAAAGGTGGATCAGCCCTGGTCTGGGCTGTGGGCTGGGGTGAGAAGAGACCCAGAACCTGCCGTAATGGGGTGCATTCAATGTAGCTGTGTCCTCTACAGACTTGGAGACAAATAAGGGAGGAGTCTTTTTTGTACTCAGAGAGCTACACTACTAAGCAGAATCAAATAGGCTTAAGTACTAGTTAGCACTCTTGAATGCAACTTGAACCAGATTAGGAAAAGAGATGGATATCATCTACTCAAAGAATCCAACCATGTCATGGCAAGAGCAGGATGCAGCTAGGCTTCAGAAAACCTTCAAATGCTCCAGAACACTCTCCCACTCTTTCTCTCGCCCAGCCCCATGACTCTCTTGGTGTTAGCTTCCTTCTCTTATTGAGCAATGGCTCCCTTCACATACACACACAAAAAGACCTCCAATAACTTCCTGGCCATATAGCTTACCATTTCTATCTCATTCTATTTCTCAGTTTCTCTCATACATATATATATATATGTGTGTGTGTGTGTATATATATATATGTGTGTGTGTGTATATATATATATACGTATATATATATATATATATCTCGGGCTGGGATCAGTGGTGTATGCCTCTAATCCAGGACCAAGAAATGGTCCTTCCTTCTTCTTCCTTTTGGTCTATCTTCCCCTTTATCCTTCCTCCCTCCTACCTGGGTCCCCAGCCTGCCCCAAGTCCTTAGTCTTGCTTTCCCCAAAGACTAAGCTCAGATGGAGCCAGCATCCCCAACACTGATGACATTGATGAAACCTGCAACTTGAGAGGGAGAGCTGTTTGATGGAAATTTCTGGAAACTTTACATATCCTTTTCTTCCCAGACCCTTCATGGAGCACCCTATTCCAACCCTTGTCCAGACTCCCCTCCTGTCCAGCCTAAAGCAGCTATTGCCTCCAGCACTTCAGGAGGCAGAGGCAGGAGGATCACTGGAGCCCAAGAGTTCAAGACCAGACTGAGCAACATATAAATACCCTATCTCTTTTAAAAAATGCAAAAGATAGTCAGGTGTGGTGGCATGTGCCTGTGATCCCAGCTACTCAGGAGGCTGAGGTGGGAGGATTGCTCGAGTCCAAGAGTTTGAGGCTGCAGTGAGCCATAATTGTGCCACTGCCCTCCAGGCTGGGTGACAGAATGAGACCCCATCTCTTTAAAAAATATATATATATTTTTTAGGTGTGGT